>NC_056743.1:1738576165-1738776165 GCF_019279795.1 Protopterus annectens
TTTTTTATGGCTCTAACCCACTCCTCAGTGGCTGAAGTGCACATGTGAACATGAGGGTGTGCCATCATTTCTTTATTATACATGCAAGATCCTGCTAATGCATCTATTTTGGAGACTTCTTCACAGAGGAGCCATGATAGAAACCATGCCCATGTCCCTGATCCTCAGTGCTGCATGGTAGCTACCTCACTTCTTAGTAGATGTGACCAATGCAGTGGACTAGACTGCCTTCCTTCACCTCAGGATGGATGAGTTGGTATTACCTTCTCTCTCTGGCTCCTCTTTCCACATCCACCACCTTGTATAAAACCAAGAGTCACAGTTGAGACTTTATCCCTTTGCACTTCACCCTACCAGTATTGGTCATCTGTGCACCAGTAAGCTGACTGATTAAAATTCAACATTACTGAAAATGAGACAGAATGCAGAAAACAGAAAAAAAGCAGATTTATTTATTTTTATTTTTATTTTACATTTGTTAACCGGGGGTGTCTGACTGAGCCGAAAAGGCCCTTTTTCAGCAGAGGCCCGGGGAGAAAAGCTCCACAAAGAAAAATTACAGACACATTTAGTTATTTAGACATGATCAGTATACACACAAATTACAAGAGACATGTTTTTACAGTGGTATGCAGCACATAAACAGTTACAATGGAGAGAAACAAACAAAAAAAATATTATTTTTAAAAATAAAGGTAATTAATAGATTTGTGGTGTACAGCTGAAATTTGGAACATAGGTAAAATACATACATAGTACACAGGTACAGCACATACATTGTAGATTAGCCAGTGTTTGTGAGTAAGACTGAAGCCTATTATCAAGTGCTCTAGATTTAGTATGTATATGTTATCCGTTTTAACTAGCCTGGGGAGCAATCATGGCACTGCCAACTTT
This sequence comes from Protopterus annectens, assembly GCF_019279795.1. Lineage (NCBI taxonomy): Eukaryota > Metazoa > Chordata > Ceratodontiformes > Protopteridae > Protopterus > Protopterus annectens. Next base: position 1,738,577,063 of record NC_056743.1, read on the forward strand.
GCTTGAGATGATTAAGGGTTCTGAAACGCACCTTAAAGTCAGGAGTCTGTCAGAAATTACTTTCTCTTAATATTTAAAATTATCTTCTGCTCACTGTTTAACAAGTTGCTTCTTATCTGTGGAACAACTCATATTCAGGTATTCTATCCTGTAACTGGACCACTGTTCCTCTGATTCCGTACCTTGTAAGCAGTGTCATCACAAATCTCCTAACTGGATATCTTTGTGATTGACTTGCACTGCAGGTTTTGCCACCAAACAGCTGACTGTAGCACATCTGGAAATATTTCTAGAGTCTCACAAGGGATATTCAATAACAGCAGTGACTGAGTGGTTAAACTATGTTTTGTATTTTTTCTCTTTTGTTGCATTAAGAGGTCAAGCATTAGTGATGCTATAGACGTGTCCAGTTGTATGCATCGACCCCAAATGTCCACATATTTGTCTTCAGTTCACCTTCCCTATTATTTGCACATTTACCTGTTTTGTACTTTGCTTGAAAATACTTGATTCTACACTGATGTAAAAATTAAACTATTTCTAGTTAGCTGTTATAATAAGAATATTAACTGCAATTCTTTCACTTCGTTTTTTGCAGCATACAGTCTTCATAGTTTTGATGCCATATGGCCATAGTACCTTCAGAGAAGCTTCTCTTTGAGACTTTGTTGGGAATTGCATGATCGCCCATTCATGTGAAATATGCTACATATATTATGATGGCAGATAAAATTCATATGCCCAGGATATGTCTGCCTACTATTTAATGGAAAAGCTACAGGTCAGTTATTTATTTTATTTCATATTTGATTACCAGGAAAGTCTGACTAAAATAGTATCTCATTTTCAGCAGAGGACCAGGTAGAAAAGTACCACATTACCATAATATGGTAACAGTTAAATAAAGTTATTACAAAGCTTAATACATAAGAATGATGCATTAAATAAGTTAGACAGATCTAACAAGATGAAGAATACTGACAGTAGATAAAAAAGTATTCACATTTATATTTTCTAACAGTGTAACCACTGTCAGTCTTATGCCTGTTCTGTGTATTTTTGAATTCTGTCACTGTTTTTTTTTTTGTACTAATAAATGTTTAACGGGTTGTTAAAATTGTTCATCAAGTTATCTGTGAAATAATAACACTTTTTATCTCCAGAGAAACCAGTCTTCTATCTTCAAATTGCATTGTATTTCACTCATGCATCATTTTTTAGGATGGGAAATATGCTACCAATTAAATATAAAGAGTCTCTGAGGTACCTCAGAATGCCTGCCATGCTCTATCCTGTCTCCTTTTCTTAAGACTATGCAAGTTAAGTTCTTTTAATGCGTCTGTATATGACTTTTGATACAGACCATGTACCACCATTGTTGTCCTCTGCTGAACTGCCTCTATCCTGCCTGTTATTATGTTGACAAAATCTCAAGGGCTGCACAAAGCACTTTAAGTAGGCTCTTACAAGCTGTATGCAATTATGGATAATAGCCTGTCTATTTCTACTAGCTGATGGTTTTCCTGTAGATTTCCATATTTTACCTTGCTTCTCTGATGCTTTTTCATACTGAATTCTTTTAACTACAAACCTCAATGACATAGATGAAAACAATCTCATGTCTGGTCTATTTTTGTGCACATACTCTAATACTTTTCCTTATCTCTCGTCTTCATTAATTAGTATGCTGTCTTTCAGTAATCATTTATATGGATACATATCAAATATCATATCCTCAGTCTTTCCAGTTTCATTTTTAAATGTCAGCTCTACATACACCATACTAATTTACTTCTTTCTTTTTAAATCTCTTGTAAATCTTGCTTATTTCTTATCCTCAAATTCTATCCCTCAGAGTAATCAAAGCTATAGACAAACCTCAGATAACTTCTATAAAAATGCACATTTAATCTAAGCTACTAAGTGTAGAGCTTTTGAGTAATATATATGTGTGTGCTAATAGTCCTTTGTATAATGTCTCAGTACTATGTCATGTGTTGAACTCCTTACAATCTTGGAGCTTTTCTCCTTAGGAAGACACTAAAATTGGGCCTGAAATGGCTCAGTTAGCCTATTCCAGTTAACAAAGGAAGGAAATAATAAACAAACACCACAAACAAATACATACATATATACGGATTCACTTTATAATCTTGAAATACTGAAATATCAAATTTCAGTATCTCGAGACTATAAAGCCAAAAACTCACAAACCCGAAAACAAAAACATGAAATTCAAAACCGTGAACGTCAACAAAACACTACACCACACATACAAACACAAATGCACCTACCTCCCGACACTACAACAAAGCAAAACAACACACACAAACACAACAAAACAAACGCACACACCTACCCTTCCTATAAGCAGGGGGGCAAGCCCCCCTGCACCCTTGCTACTTATATATACTAACTCCGAGGCCACACTAAACACTGAAAGACAGAAAAACAGCCACCACACATTCTACACTCCCCTTGCACAAACACACATCACATACGTACAAACACCACCACTCTCAACACTGACACACTCACACTCTTACCTACCTACCCTAACCCACACCTAACACTCCCCAACACACTCACATACACACAAACCCTCCCCAAAACCCTAATAGACATAACACTTACCTAATGTGCCATCAGTACCGTGGGTTCGATATTCTGCAGTTTTGTGCATCTGCAGATTCGACAATTTGGTCTCAAAATACCAAATTTCGACATTTCAGTATTTTGAGATAACAAAGGGGAACCCATATATACACACATTAATAAAGGCATAAATTTAGCATCTAAACCTACACTATCAGCATCACTTGGCATATTTTTGATAGTTCATATGATTTCAAACAATTCCCTTCTAGATATTTGTTTTTAAAAGATACATGTGGAAATGTGAACATTATGCTTACTTGCAAACTGAACTTATGAATCTGCCTCTATTTTATGAGTTGGCTGCATTATACAGGAGACTAACTTTCATTGTTTTGGAAGACTGTCATCTCGCACTCAACTCTCTAATAATAATAATAAAGTCATTTATACAAATAATAATAAAGTCCCTTTCTCAACAACTCTCAACAATAGGCACTTGAAGTCAGTTCTATCAAATATAACATCCACTGTTATTTTTAGTTACTGAACCACACTACACCATTTGTACTTTGGTCTAAACCTTAGGTTCATAGGTTCATAGCACATTACTAGGCTAGCAGACCTAGAGCCCTTACAAGCCTAGCCATGTTAATCCTGAGTTGCCTCAATTGTCCTTGGATAGATGGATGTAATTCACAGGGCGAGTCTATGATAAACACCGACTACCCCTGTCCATGAGGGACATGGGTGCCACCCCTGGGGTGAATTTGCAGTCTCCCATCCATTTGTCCAGGTTGCACTTGAATAAGGTCAGTGAGGAGCTCTGCTTCACATGAATTAGAAGTTTATTCCAGAGTAGCAGCAATCTCTGGGAGATATATCTGTCTCTCCAGCATGTTCTGTTAATGTCACAGGCTAGCTTAAGATCCCTAGAGTGAGTGACTCTGTACCATGTGACTTACAGATGTGCAGCATATTCATCAGGGCAGGGTCAGAGACTGCCCTGTAGGCCAAGCACAAGTTGCCTCTCAGCAGCCTGTATGATACAGAATACAGTGACAGGGCTTTCAGTCTATCCATGTAAGTCATGGTTTGGAGGCCCTGCATTTTCTTGGTGAGAAACCTCCATGGTCTCTCCAGATGCTGCAGGTGTCTGATGAGGGACATTCAGTAGGGAGTATTGTACTCTATTAATGGTCCGATGAGGGTTGAGTACAGTGGAGCTATAACATCCTTAGACCTGGATGTGATGCTCTTACTTATGAGATGCACAACTTAGAAGGGAAAATAATGCACTGTTTTGCTTTTCATTTTAGACCGTAGCTTTGGCACCAGTCATTTGTCTGTGTTAGCCCCTCCTATAACATGTTAACATCATTGAGGACTTAATGATTGCACCCAATTTGCAATCATCAGCGACCTTGATAAGCCGAAGGCCCTCTACTTTAGCCTGGACTTCCAAGAAATAGATTCCAAACAGTAAAGGCCCAGCACAGATCCTTGTGGTACACCACTGGTGATGGTTCTACTGGTAGAGTTGGAGTCACCAACTCTGACAGTATGTGTTCTCTCAGTAAGCCAACTAGCTACCCATCTAGTGATGTAAGGATTAATCCCCAGCTGGGAGAGTTTCTCAATAATACCTGAGTGGAGGATTGTGTCAAAAGCCTTGGCTAGGTCAAGATAGGCAGTATGCACTGTTTTACCATCATCCATGGCTTTGGTGACATTCTCAAAGAAGTCTACTACTTAATAAGCACAATCTACCCTTAATCAAGTCAAACTGGGTTGGTTCCAACATTTGGAGGTTGCCTATGTCTTTATTGATAAGGTCCATGATGATTCTTTCCATGGCCTTGCAGATGAGGCTGTTTAGATGTAAAAAAGTATCCCCTTATCCCTTTTCTAAGTACACATTGCCATGATGGCACCAACATTACTACAGAAATCAGGAGGTGGGGAACCCTCTAGACTTAAAGGATGATTGTCTAAAGTTCTGTAATGGCACCAACATTAGTATGGGGATGGGAAGGTGAGGGGATACACTAGAGACCATGGAATACTCCTTAAAGTACCCTAAAGCTCCAATGTTACTACAAGGACTTGGGGGTAAACCACCAGACACCATGGCTTACACTTAAATACCATAATTGCACCAACATTTGCATGGGGCTCAGAGGTGACAGGAAACACTATACCACCAGGGCTGACACTCTAAAATTTTGTAATGGCACATAAATCATAATGGGGATAAGAGGGTGGGGGATGCACTAGACCCCCAAGGATGACTTATGTAAAGCGCCATAACTGCACTAAAGTATTGGGGTGGGGGATCACAGGAGGTTTGGAATGGGTACAATGACTGTAGTGCAGTGTGTGTGTGTGTGTGTGTGTGTGTGTGTGTGTGTGTGTGTGTGTGTGTGTGTGTGTGTGTGTGTGTGTGTGTGTCTGGGGAAGGATTGCAGCACCTAAATGAGCACCAGGGTACTATCACAACGTACAAATCTACATGTCAAGGTAGTACCTGTGGCTGAGGAAAATTGCAAATTAGTCAAAAATAAGGTCCAGTCTCAGTGAGACTAACATGTTCTTGAATTGCTTGTGGGCATGCCATGCTGGAAAGGTTGTACAGCTCAAGCTAGGGCCTATAATAAATTCCATGGGTATATGTCTACTAATACACTTTTTATTAGAATGGCCTTGTTTTTGAAACATACCTTGAAACTTTTCCAGCTTTGAGTAATATTCCTTACCTTCTGAAGTCTTTTTTTTACAACTGTTTATTACATTTTCCTTCTAACAAAAACAATTCTGAAGATATATAAATATATATATTTTGTAAGATATATTCCCCATCTCCTGTCTGCTCATACTACTTCATAAAAGAAAACAGAGGTAATCCAGAAAGCTTGAGTCAAGTCTGGTATCCCATCTGTGACCCAGAGGTTGACAGGGCCAACAAGAAACAGAGTACAAAGGATTAGTCCAACTAAAATCACTTTAGCTAGCAGATCTAGGAGACTCTCTCCCCGATATCCTCCCTGTAGGAGGAATAAAGATACCTTTTGAAGTTTCAAGTAGGCAGTTTATTTAGTTAAGTAGGCAGATGGATGAATGCTATTGTTCTAATCTTCACTACCAGAATACCAGACTTGACTCAGACCTTCTGGATTACATCTGTTTGCTGTTCAGCAAAATGCAGTGCAAGTTCCAGCTTTGGTGCAAGACATGACTTCCAGTAATCTAGAGGAAAAAATAAGTCAAATGTACTCAAAGCTGATAAAACTAAATGAAACACTGATGGAGTACATCAGCTCAAATAACAAAAGGCTAGAAAAGATGGAAGGAGCTCTAAAGAGATATTCAGATGAGGTGATAAAAGTGCAAAAACCAGAAGAAATGAAGAAAAGCTTGGCTGAATATGACACTGCTCAAAAAAGATATTTAAAAATAGCATTAGAGAACAGAACACATAGGGAAAACCTGAGATTTTTCTGCTGTACCAGAGAACCTGGAAGGAACAGATTGTATTAATTTTATGAAAGGACAAATAAGCTACTGGACTGGTATTCCATGGCAGGAGTTATTAATTGAAAGGACACATCTTGTATATGCTCTAAACCTGTCCATGAGAAAGCAGCCCAGAGTTTTAATAGCAAAGATGCAATCCTACCAGCAAAAGGAGTTGATTCTGACAAAACTGTGGCAGAAGGACAAAGTACTAAAACTGGGAGACAGTAGAGTGTTTGTTGAAAATGACTACTCACTCTACAGCAGGCAGAAGAGGAGTACATTTATTCCAGTAATCAGGAGATGTTGAGAAGCAGCCATGAGATTCAAATTGCTATATCCGACTATCTTCAGAATTTTCTTTCCAGGAGGGACAAAATCATTTTTTATGCAGAACATGCTAAGGAAGAAATGCAAAATGTTGTCCAACAAAAAGTGAGCTGTAAAACAGGAGGAAATTCTGCTTCTTGTTCTCCTGGTAGTGAAGACCACAAACAGACTGGACCAGTGAAACCTTTTCCAATGTTTCACAAAAAAAAAAATGCTTGAAAGAATGAAAAAAGTGCAACAGTTGACTATAAGAACCAAGAGTACATTGGAAAGAAAGCAGAGAATGCATTTTGGAGATGAATATAGAAATAAAACCAGCAACTCAGAGACTGACAAATAAATGTGGGATTACAAAGCGTTAATTATATTTGTGAAACATGACAGGACAAGAAAATATGGAAATATTGGATTTCTTTATTTTGTTCAACTTGTAGGGGACTCTAAAGCATATGCCCTACTTCATGTCATTAATGTTTGGAGGAACACTTAGGAGAGGGGAAGAGGAAGGAAAGAGTTAACAGTAAGTAAAACAAATTTTTGTTTTTAACAGTAGTATCTTTATAGTGCATGAGATAATCTGCATGCTATAAAGTAACGTTTTCGCAGTTATTTTCAAGTGTAATGGGGTTACTAAAGTAAGCAGATGCCCCTGTTTTTCCTTCTTTTCTTTATCTCCTTGTCCAGTTTTAAGAAATGAAAACACTACAATGTAAAAGAAGAAGAAGAAATGTCTGGTCAAAAGAGTATGATGCAAGACAAAATGAGGTGCTTTTTCTCATTCTTGCATAGAGGAATGACTGGATTAAGGCTCTTGGCTTAATCTAGTAATAACTTTTAAGAGAAAGCAAATAAAAAGAACATTGAATATAATAAAGCTTTCCCCTAGCAAATGAATAAATACATAATTGCTTGCAGAAGCAACTGTGTATCTGGTTCTCATGACTCCATGGAGGCAATCTGATAAAGAGCAATAAAACAGAATATTTATTTCTTTCAATGGCTAGGAAATTATGTTTTCTGAAAGAATTCAAGTGTGTTCCCTTTCTAGGAGAGTATTAAATTGATGACAAAACCAGACAGCACTTAGTAGAAGTACAGGCTGTACCATGCATCTTAGCTTGGAAAACCCTCATTTTAGGTTAACTCACATCTGTAAGTATGGCTATCAGTTTGGAATAAGTGTTCCTATTAGGAGGGGAAAACTTCAATATTTGAAGATTTATATAATTTTGTGTGTTAGTACTACATTAATAGGTTTTAGGGATGTATTGGGGGTTTATTTGTTTTTTGTATGAGGGCTTTCAATTAAACAGAAAATTTTGTAAGATGTAACATAGGCTTAAATGGATATGACAAGAAATAAATATATAAAATATCAACCTGCCAAATATTAGTGTGTGCATGTAACACAAAAGGTGGAACTAGATTCTTAACAAAAAAGCTGTTACAAATAAAAGGTGGGAATAATAACTTTTTTTAATATAATGACACTTTCTATATTATCTTTAAATGTTAATGGTCTCACAGATGTATACAAAAAAGAAAGAGTAGTGAACTATATTAAAAATGTAGAGTGCAAATAGCTATGCTACAGGAGACACATTTGGAAATAACTGAGCATGTGAATTTGATAAAGAAAGCTTTTTAGGAAGATTATTCAGTGGAATACCTGGGACAAATATAAAGAGGAGTGCTTATATTAATTGCAAGGGGAGCTCCAATAGTGATAGGAGAGAGTACAAAAGATAATGGTAGATTTGTAGTAGTAAGGGACAACTGGCAAGGGAAGAAGATTAAACTGGCATGTATTTATATTCTGCCTAAAACTGCTGTAATGGAGCTTAAGAAAATTCTTGGAGAAATAATCAGTTTTTAGCAGGGAGTATTACTTATAGGTGGGGACTGCAATTTGATTTGCAGCAGTGGATATGTCTCTAGAGGGGCCCAGAAGGGAAAATATAACATATGAGGGTACATTCTGAAGAAATGTATGAAAATATTTGGCATGGAAGATGTCAATTCGGTAGTAGGAGTTTGGAGTTAATTTACATATTATTCCCCAATATATAAAAATGAAACTAGACCAGACAGAACTTAAATTTCACAGGAATATGTGCATTTAATTGAAAGTTTTGATATGCATCCAATAACTATTTCAGATCACACACCAATAATAACTAAAATAAAAACACAGGATAATGAAATAAAAATGACACATTGGCACTTTCCCAACTATCTTTTGAAAAGAGAGCAATTTAAGGAATAGGTAGTGGAAATTATTCTGCAGTCATTACAGAAGATAGAAATTTCTTTTGAAAATATTGACAGGGAATGAGATAAAATTAAAGTGGAGTTTAAAAATAGTGTAAAAAATAAAAGAAAGAGAGATATGGTTAAGAAGTAACAGGAATTATTCAGAGGGACAGACAAATGTTAAAGTATTACATAACAGGGGTAATCTCACAGAAGAAGAAGAGAAGCAATTGCCGAATGTTAAGCAGAAACTAAAGGATTACCTCAGTAATATATATATATATGAGTTTAGAAAGATTGCTGTTAAACAACTGTTTTTGATAAAACACCAGTGCACAAAAACTTTTAGTGCAGTGACTCAGGCAACAAAAAGTAGAAAGGGTTGTCACCAAGTTTAGGTAGCCTATAACAAGGAAGATAACAAGAGATCCTGTAGTGGTACTAGAAATATTTCAGAAATTTTATGAAAGTCTGTATAAAGTATAGAAATATGGAGATCAAGAAAGGGTACAAATGGAAATGTTTATGGAAGAATTAAATATGCCAAGGTTAGAGGTAGATGAGTCTCAATTACTAACAGGAAAGGAGGAGATGAGATAAAAATTGTGGTGTATAACCAATCCATAGGAAAGTCCCCAGGAATAGTCTGGAAGCTAAGAGGGGAAAAACTGATAAAGATCTGGAAGGTTTTGTTTAACAGTATTTTAAGAGGAGGAGAAGTGCCAACATCTTGGAAGAAGGTGGTGGTGGCAGTAATATCTAAAGAGGGTAAATATCCATCAGATCCAGCTTCATACAGGCCAATTTCAATCCTAAACCATGATTATAAAGTGTTTATGTCTATAATGGCTAAAAAATGCCAAAATTGATAGATATGGATCAATCTTGTTTTGTGGAGTGGAAGCAAACATTTGACAACATTAGCAGAACATTGATGATCCATAGGAAGCTGAATTTAAGAAAATGCCACTGTTGTTGGTGGGTCTTGATGCAGAGAATGCATTTGACAGAGTAAACTGGGAGTTTATCAGCAGGGCAATGGAAGCATTTGCATTCTCTGATAAAATTATAAGGGTGATTAGGAAAATATATAAGGGATCAGAGTTGAACATTAAAGTGGGTGGTTTCCTCTCAGATAATTTTGTTTGAGCAGAGGAACCAGGCAGGGGTGTCCTCTTTCCCCTTTGTTATTTGCACTATATTTAGAAACATTGACAAAAAAAAATAAGAGACTCAGAAATTCAAGAATATAATTGGTATGGTAGTCAAGAAAAGCTGGTTCTATTTGCAGATAATATTATTTTATATGTTATAAAAACAGAAAAGGACATTTAGTGTTGTGGAACATTCTGAGACAGTTTCAAATCTTTTCAGGATACAAAATAAATGAAACTAAAACAAAGGCAATAGCTGTAAATTATGTACCCACACTCAAACTGGTTCAGCAATATCCATATCTATGGGAACATGATAAAAATGAAGTAATTAGGAGTATGGATTAAAAAGGATTCTGGTGTGGCAGCTAAGGATATGTGGGAAAAGATTAAACAAAAGATAATTCCAAAAATGACAAATTGGAAGCTCTGTTACATGGATATGGATAGCAAGATACAAGCAGTAAAAATGTTTTTCATCCCTTTAGTTTTATACATAGGTTAGGCATATTTTTATCAACCAGAGGAGAAGTTGTAGATAGCAATAAATAAATTGCTGAAGGAAGGATAGATGGCACAAGTCAAGTAGGATAAGAAGATTCTTCCAATTGAGCAACACAGTTTGGGATTACCCAATTTAAAGGGGTATTTCAGAGCTACACAGTTAAGGCTCCTACACACAGCACAAGCAGAAACCTATCATTCAGAGTGGAAAGGGATGATAATGACATACGGGGGGAGCTGAAAAAACTAGCAGAGACCGGGGATTTGGCTACAGATCCTTAAGGAGAATATCAATAACCATACAGAATATTACATTAGTAGAAGTAGCATAAAGAATTTATTTGGACTGCAGACTAGAGATTGCCTTCCCTATCAAGGATGGATATCAGAGTAGAGGCAAAGAGGAAGAAATAGGGGGCTCTTAAGTAAAAGACCAGCACTGGTAGATCTTTTCTTAGAATCTACAAAAGCAACTGCTAAAAAGGGATATTTAGTACAGCATACAAAATATTGCATGATAACTATAAGAATCAACCAGAGGAGGTTAGAAAGGATTGTGAAGAGAGATTGGATAAGCAATTCACCAAGAAACAATGGAGGATATATATGTCTCCCAAATATGCAACAAAGTCTAGAAGATTTAGGATATTTGCCTGAAAGTGCTTACATAAGTATTTGTATATCCCAAGTAGACTCCAAAAAATATTTTCCTCAGGTGGACAGCAAATGTTAGAGGTGTGAAGAGGAAGAAAGGGGTAATTGGGAGCATATTTTCTGTGTGTATAATGAGTTGGCAGACTTTCCCGGCAGACTGCTCTGTCAGAGATTCTGGGTGAGCAAATTGGTGTAACTAAGGAAAAGATTTTTTTGAGCTATAATATTGAATCGTAATTGCCTAGATATAGTAAGGCCTTACCTGAATCTAATTATGGTGGCTGCCAAAAAAGCAATTACTGGAAAATGGAAATCAAATCTAAACCAACTTTACTAGAAACAGTGAATATAGTAACAGAGATAAAACAACTGGAATTGGGATCTTTAGAAAAGGGTAGGAGCAAATTACATAGAAAAAAGAAAATTGTGGGAACAATACATGCAGAGGAGTAACTTGGTTTAAAAGAAGGCAGGATTTGAATGAGCTATGTAATGTCTGATTGTCAATGACTGGATAGATTATAAGTGATATATAATGTTTGCAGATAAATTTATGTCAATATGGTTTGTGATGTATAATCTTGGCATGCCAATATGGTTTGTTTCAATTTATATAAATGTATGATTGCCTCTGCCATACTGATAATTTAATAAAAATGTTTCTTGTTTAAAAAAAGAAAAACAATACAAAAGTTAGGAATTCAGAAAACTGTTCAGTTTATACTATTCATGGTATAATGAATGAGTGAAGAAAGTAATCTAAACAGTAATGTTAAAGAAAGACTATCACAAGACAGAGCTACAGTAATAGATTAAAAGAGTAACCATCATAACCATCAACCCCCTTTTTCCCACTGGGTCAGCATGTAGCATCACCTGTAGCCACTTCTCTCTATTCAGAGTCACTTTCCTACCTTCTTCAACAGGCATGCAAGCCTATCTCAAGTCTTCTCTCACACAATCTGTCTTTTTTCTGGACTTACTTACTTCCTCTTCCCTTCTTCCTCTCTCTCTCTTCCAAAATCTGCTTTACCAAATTATCCTTTGCTTTTCTGCACATGTGAAAAAACACTCTTATCTGTTCTCCTTCACCTTCTCTGTAATTAGGGCTACTCTGGCTTCTGCTCTGATGTCATTTTTTTCACCTGTACCACAGTGTGCATCCTACCTATCTCAGGCACTTCATCTCTGTCACCTCAGTCTTCCTCACATGTTCTGCCTTCTCTGTCCAGTTTCTGTGCCATTCAGATGTGCTGGTTGCACCACTGTTTTGCAGATTTTACTTTTCAGCTTCTTTGGCATTCTTCTGTCATACATCACCCCTCACACATTGTGCCTTTAGCTGCAGCCAGTTTTTGACCTCCTCCTTCAGGCTTCCCTTCTTCTCTATCACACCTCACAGATATCTGAAGCTGTTAACCTGCTCCACAGTTTTTCCCTTCCATCTCAATTTTCAGCTCCTACTTACTCCTGCATTAAACTACTGCCTTGTCTGGACTCAGTTTCACCCCATGTGCCTTCAGTTTTACTTTCCAGTTTTGTATCGCTTGCTGAACATCCTGTGTGGAGTCTGCTTGTAGTGCCACATCACCTGCACACAGCACCTTTGTTAACCTGTCCCTTATGACCTGTTTGCTGATGCAGTCCATCACTAGTATGAATATTGCCATCTCAGTTTTTGGAATATAGAAATATTCCATTGCAGCAACTCACTCTTTCACCACCTCAACTATTAAAGGGCACAAGGTTGAAAAGCAAATCACCTAGCCCTGCTGCATTACTTAATGCATGTACCTTCAGCCTTCCAGCCTCATTCCCCCTTCTCTCTTTCCTCATGCTCTCTGTTTATCAAGTCAATGCTAAAGAAGAAAAGAGGAGAACAATTAAAAGTGGAGCTGCAAATACTGTACATACAGTATATACAATGCTAACACTACTAATCCTAGTTTTTGTCAAGTTAACCATGTTCTAATGATACAGCCTACTATATACCACTGTGTTGCTCTTTCCTCCTCAGATTTATATGTCTTTTATATTTATATTGTTTATTTTTGCATTTTGTAAATAATCCCAGGCTATGTCTGAAGATTGTCCATCTGGATCAACACTCTACCCTTTTTAAAAAAATGATAGATAGATAGATAGATAGATAGATAGATAGATAGATAGATAGATAGACAGTCAGACAGACAGACAGACAGATAGATAGATAGATAGGCAGACAGACAGACATATAAACAGACAGACAGATACATACATACAAAGTAAAAGAAATGCTGGAGTGAACCCAGACAAAACTGTAATTTCCTGCTTGTAGGTTAGAAAAGGAGGAAGCTAGAAATGAAAGAAGAATACAAAAGCCATAGGAATGGTTGCTGCCCGATGCTAGAAGTTTTTGGTAAAGCAGCTGAACAACAATTCTATTTACTCATGGGGAAGAAAGTTGGCTGCATTGGAGGAATTGCAGATATTCCCATTAGACAACTATTGTCAGAGTTCAAGAGGGAAGAGCAAATAGAACTGCCAGAAGAAAACAGAAAACTCTGAGACGAGACAGCAACAGTCAAGAATTGCAAAGACAAGTAAATACAAAATACAAACACCATTAACCAGTTAGCACATACACCCACCACAGGCTCCAACTTACTGGACCTTGTACTCACAAATATGGGGGAACACTGCACTCCCTCAATGTTATATCCTCTCTGGAAAGGTTCAACCATGAAGCTATCTCCTTCAAAATCAAAATCAACTTAGTAATTCCAGTAAAACCGGTAATAGTTAGGAGCTATATGAAGGCAAATTAAGCAATAGTTTGCCAAAATACAATGCCCCCAAACCCAGAGAACACAGCAGTCTATGCAGAATTGTTCACAGAACCTCTGTACAACCATGTCAGTGGCTATTTAGGGGCTGCTGCACCTACCAGAATTAGGCCCAGAACTAACTCCAAAAGCAAACTTCCCTGATGGCATCCCAAATTAAACAGGATACACAACAAAATAAAAAAATCATGACAAAAATCAGGAAGCATAACTCCTATAATTGTAAGAACTCACTTAAACTGAACAGGCAACTAAGAGGGCTAACTAGGTCAAATAAAACCAAGTTTTGCAGGCAAAAGACATCCATAAGGCCTTCTTCAGTTATGTCAAGAACCTCAAAGGCAGCACACAGTAGTGTATTGCATTGATGGTTAATGGTGCCAAATTTACTGAGCCTGGCGATACAGTGAACCTGTTGGTTGACAAATTCAGTTCCAACTTTACCCCCACTCATGCCCAGCCACCTTCCAAGAAATACCCTAAAACATTGCCCTTCTAACTATATCAAGAGTGCATGTCCTGGCTGAGCTCATTAAACCCAATAACAGCCTCAGTGGGCCCTGATAGCCTGATCTTCCTTTGACAAAATCATACTGGGATGGATCCATTGTCTGCAGGTCTCTTATGTCTTTGTTAATCATTTCCATGATAATTATTTTTATAGGTTTGCAAACAAGACTAGTCAGACTAATAGGTCTGTAGTTTCTTAGATATTTTGATAGTCCTTCCTTATGAAGGGGGATGACCATTGTAGTCCTTCATTCTCGAAGGACAAATCCAGTCTTGAGGCTATAGTTAAATAGTGACTTATCAGGACCACTGGAGTCACTATTGAACTATAGCCTCAAAACTGTTGCTGAAACTGCCAATGTCCCAGATTGCAAAGGTTCAGTTCCCAGCTTAGGTACTGGAAGATCCAGCTGTGGAAGGATGGAACTGTGTGACTGACATCAGCCCTACATGAGGGAAGGCAAAGAACTGCAGCCCTTGCAACCTGGGATTCTGAAGGGCAGAAGCCCACTAAGAAGGCTGCATGCATTCAAGTTGGACTCTCTGAAGAATAGAAGCAGGCATAGGACACATTAGACTACACTTTCCAGCCAACAGGTAGAGTGTTACGAGTATGGAAACAAAACCTCCTAATTTCTGCTGGATGATGGCCAAGACTTCCAGTTCTTAATTCCCTTTCCCAGATGGCCTGTGATACAGGTTATTGGGAGGAACTATTGCACCAATAAGGAGTATGGAGTTGATGGTCATGAGAGAATGGCACCAAAACAATTATTTAAAAAATGTTTGGAGACTTACATTAAATGTAGAAAAGTGTAATAATACACATAATCCAAGGAAGCTCTAAATAATGAGATGAGAGATGCCAACAATACAAAAGTAGAAAGGGACTAAGATAAAACTAAGTAACGTGAACCAAAGGTTAATGTGGAAAGCATTGCATGTAGAAAACAGGAAGATATTCCACTTTAGTAAGATAACAGATGGGACTACATCTGTAAACTGTACACAGTTTTGGGAACCTCATATCTGAAAAGATATTGACAGAATGACTCCAAAAAAAAGTGACAAAAATGGTCCTAGGTGTGCATCAGAAGGCAGTGAAGAAAGGTAAAGGAAACTTTATATCTACCTATATATATATATATATATATATATATATATATATATATATATATATATATATATATATAGAGAGAGAGAGAGAGAGTTTACAGTCAAAATGTTGAACACAGGAATATAGAATGGCAGATGGCCAATTCCGGTGTTGCCGAACATTAAACAATTAATAGTCATATCAGTGAATGCCACTATGCATGTGCTCACGGTACAGTGCGGATTGGGATCCTCACTATAATACGATCTTAGAGTTGGAATATATAGTTAGCAGGGGGTGCAGGGGGGCTTGCCCCCGTGCAAAAATGTGATGTGAACTGTGGGAGTGACACTTACCTTCTTCCTGTCTGTCCCAAATCTTCTTCACCAGATTGTCTTCTGCTGTTCTACGTGTCCAAAACATCATAATCTGTTCTCTTTGACCTTTTCTGCAACTGGAGCTACTTTGGCTTCTGCTCTTACATGCTCATGTCATCATCTCTCCACAATGTGCATCCTACAACTTGTCTCAGGTACTTTATCTCCACCACCTCTTAACTTCAACTGCTCTGTCTTCACTGCTGAGGTTTCTGTACCACACAGTAGTACTGGTCACACCACTGTTTTGTCCACCTTACTTTTCAGCTTCTTTGGCATTCCTCTGTCATAAACTACCCCTGACACACTGTGCCTCTGATTCTAGATTTGGTCTCTTCATTCAGACTTCCCTTCTCTTCAACCATCCCTCCCAGATACTTGAAGCTGTTAATCTGTCCCACTATTATCCCATCTATCTCAATTCTCAACAAAAAATTAAAAAAAGGAAAACTGTTAGTTAAATGTTTTGAAAAATGTTTCTTATGACAGTTGTTTAAGAAACAAAGGGTGGCATAAGCTGAAATTTGAATATTTTTATACTTCAGTACTAACTATGCAGTCCAGCTATAAATATGAAGAAAAAGTGTACCTGCTGACTTTATCTATAAAAGTATGATTAATATTCTCAAATTATAGAACTGCTACTGAAAATTGTATTAAAGAAATAGAATATTAACTGTTATGGCAGTATGTGCAGGAGCTTAAATATATAAGTCATGAACAGATTTTGTCTTCTAGACCTGGGTTTGATTCTTTTAGATTCCATTTGCATACCTTGCAACTTTATGCAAGTCACTTATACAGAAAGATCTTCTGAGTCATTCCCCTAAAAGCAGCTGTGCTTAGTGAGCCTATCCTGATAAATGAAAAAAAAAAAATCTTTCTTAAAATGCAAACACAAGTGGGTCGAGTTACATTGTCAGAAAACTAGAGAATGACTCCTATACAAAATGAAACATATCTTTCTATGATAGTTGTTTGCAAGTATAAGCCTAAACCTGGTACAGATAATTAACTGACTGCAATAAAATCTGCTGTACTACAACAATGAAAAAAGATTGCATCTAAATGCTAATGGACCACAGAGCACTGTGGAGAGTGAATACAACAATGGCAGCTTTATACAGCAAAGATTTAGAATGAATAAGGAAGAACACCATAGAGTAATCATAAGCTGTAAAAAGAATGCTTTCACTGACAAACTTTATACAGAAAGAGATACACTGCAGCTATTTAAGAGTGCTTTAGAAGGAAAGCAGGGATTAGCAGCTCATAGCTTCATGAAGGGGTCACTAATAGCCAGTGGCTAAGACCACACAAAGACGTTTCAGTGACTGTGAAACATCTTGAATAGTTGATAATATATGGTCAAATCGTCTGGCACACTGATGGGAAAGGCAATTGTCCGTATCACATTTCTGCAGCAAGCCTTCTGCACGCTGTAGAAATACACATAGCCCCTTGTATCAGTCCATAATGACAAACTCAAGTTTTAGACCTTTACGGTGCAGAAGTTAACATTACAGTTTTCCAGACTGGAAAGGCTGTACTAGTGCATTCTCTTCTGTAAAGTACATTTCTTTTGCAACTTTAAGTAAGGCAATAAGTGTGCCATGGTGTTGCATTTAGGTGGTAAAACTACAATAAAAAACCTGCAATAAATCATACTCCCCAAGCCTTAGAGATCGACAGATAATAGAATAAACCATTAATGGATACAAAAAGAAAATGGTATACTGGATAAATGAGTTAAAGTTCCCGTAACCTACTTACACATTTTTCAAAAGATAAATCGCCTTCTACAGCGTCTCTCTATAACTAGACAACATAGCCACATAAAATACAAAAAGGTTAAAAAAAATCAAACCCAAGAAAATCAGCAAAATATAATGTCATGCATATACTTCACTTCTGATGCAAGGAACTCTGCACCTCTGGCCCCAGCTGTAGACAGCATTATTCATATTCTAAGTTTGAGCTAAACCTTTACATATACCTCATAGGAAAGCAATATGAGAGGGAAGTCAGGTGGGTGAAGGGGGCATGCGGATGCACACAAAGCACCCCTGCCAGTAGAAATGATGGAGTTGCATATAGTATTTGGAAACTGTTACTCTAATAGCTTACTGAATATATAATTACTGCCATCCACTGCTATTAATCTGCATTAACAGTACAGAGCTTACTCCGCCCATCCCGCCTATAAAGGAACGCCTGGCTCAGCAGGATTAGCTTGAGTCCCACAGTACTCACCCTGGATATAAATAGCATTTATTCCAAATCTATAAAAAATGTAGAAAGTGTTCTGCATATAATGTGGTGAAAAGCACTATTTAACTAAAACTCAAAAAGCAATACTATTAACATGAAGAATCATTTCAAAACACAGTGAGTTGGGAATCCCTACAGGTGCCAATGTCCAAGCACTTTTCCTTATAGTTTCCTATATGCCTATCATTTCTGCAGACAAAATTACTTCCCTATCCTCACTTAATGGACCACAAAAAATGTTTGATAAGCAGGGCAATGTTTTTTTAAGGCCTTGATTCTAAGTTTAGCCTCCTACTAGCACTGGGAATGATTGATGGGTAGCTGCACTATCAAACAGCCTTACAGTGAGATCACATGACCTAACAACTGGGCCTTAATGTCATTTTACTGGTAGCAATAATTTTAACTGCATAAATGGCCTCTGTCTCAGTTCAAGTGCTCTCAACCTTGGTGATTGTATGCACAGCCAGAAAATTCCTCTCCCAAAAAGAATGGTTCAGGTTAATGTATTTCCAGACGTGATTTCACAGTAAGGCTGCTTGCTAATGTCTGAAACAGTAGTGCCATAAAAACAATCATGTGATTGTGTAACAGAAAACATGTCAGGTGCAACCAATCTCAAACAGGTAATCCGTCTATATTGCTGTGCTGATACAAGTTCGAGTGCAATGAGAGGACCAAGGACATGGGATTGTTATACATCAAAACTATTTCTCAAAAAGTGTGTTTCTACCATTTATTGTCCAAATATGGCATTGTTTAGTTCCCACGTAATTGATCTGTGATCAGCATTTATGAATACGATCACAAATATACAAAGTACAGAATAGCAGTAAAACACAGAGCTGTAGCAAATACATTAGGTCATAGACTAGTATAGCACTGTTTCCACACCTAGTCCTGGTTTAACTGCAAGCTGCCACCATTGTAAGTAGGCTGAAAAAGCCAGATCTGTGTTGAAAAAGTATCCAACTGGCAAATATTTTTTTTCTAATAATTGCTCTGGGGATAGATACACTGTTACAGCTGTATGTCCAGAATACATTATATATAGACTCATAGGTATGTACAGTAAGTATTAGAAGACAATTGTATATTAGGAAAGTGCTAAAAGACTGACAAATTAATGTCACAATGTCCACAGCAAATTAAGAAAACATTTGAGAGTGAATAAAGCACTGTACTTGGCACCTGAAAAAAGCATACCTAATATTCTAGTAGCTAGTGCACTAGTCATATCTGTCAACTGCACTGATTTTTGCAGAACGTCCAGATTTTGTCTCAAATATTTGGTCTGTGTCATAAAATCTGTGGTCTTCTGGCAAATCACAGAAGATTGACGTCACTAAATAATGACCAAACAATGACATGCATTTGAGTTTCAGCCTTCATATCCTTCAGAAAAATGTATGCAAAGACAAATCCTGTTATTCTAGCAGTTTTCTAAGTTTATAAGTGCAGTATTTAAAATCTGTCCCTATTTTTGGGCCTTTGTCCCCCCATTATTTTAGGCGTTGTCCAGCTTTCTTGCATTAAGAGGTTGAGAAGTATGGCACTGGTAACATTTCTTTTTGTTAAGGATAGAAATAAGACTTATTACATTTTGAAACAACTTCATTAACAGCTGAGGTTAGTAGTCAGTTTTAATTTTCTGATCCACACACTATTTGTTCAAAATCCAAAAGGCCACAGTTTTTATCCTGTAAAACTTCTGCACACAAAAAATGAAAACCCCTAAAGTTTTATAAGTTTGTAGATGAATATCAGACTAACTGTTTTGATCGTCCATTTAAGTCTAGTCAATAACTTAGGTCAGAGTCAAACCCTGTACCCAGTGTCTATGAAGTGACAAACTTAACCATTATGACAAACCCACTGGGTGCAGTTCCTGTAAGTCTTTCTGCATTCAGAGGTACCCCACCACCACACTAAAGTAACCAAAAAGACAACAGTTAGGTTTCATAGGTATGGTTATAGTGTTTTATGGAGAGATTCTAATCAAGGTATTTAAAAACTTTTTTCAGGGAAGTACTACCCAACTTTTAGGGCTGGATGATTCTCGAGGACTAACCTCTTCCTAGGACTGGGATGGGCCTCTGCACCAGAGTGCAGAACATGTACAGTTCAGCCCTCTCATCTGCACCACTCTCCACCTTCAGACCTTAATTTGGGTCCATTTATGTATGACCCATTCTACTCCAATAAATTCTAACAACCAATCAAAACAACAGATCTATTTCAGTCGAGACCACATGACACATGATCGTCAGTGCAGTTTGTCGATCAATGGGAACAATAAAAACAGCACCCATAAACAACATAAAAACAATGTCTTTGTATGGGGCAAGTCCCCAGCAAACCCCATGTGGGGGGACTGCACCCCCTGCTAATTATATATATGAACTCTGAGATCGGGATCTGGACACATGCTTGACTAGCATATGTCCGAATCACAAAACATTGAACACACATACACGAAAGCGCTTAACATTGACAAGTGCTTCCATGTATGTGTGCCTGTTTCGTAGATTGGACTACAGTGCAGGTAAGGGAAAATTCCCTTTTCGCCACTGTAATGTGATCTTGGAGTGAGAATAATAAAGTAGGGGGGTGGGGGGTGCAGGGGGGCAAAGCCCCCCTGCAGAAACGTAGATTTTTTTTTTTGAACTACACATACATGGAAGCACGTTTTGATGTTAAGCACTTTCGTGTATGTGTGTTCGATGTTTTGTGATTAAGACATATGCTAGTCAAGCATGTGTCCTAGACCCCTGAGATCACACTACACTGGGGAAATAGGTACATTCCTGAATTTCCATTATACTGTGATCTCAGTCAAAATGGTTCATGAACTGCTATGTGGTCTCGACCTTGTGGGTTTCGACAATGTTGTTCATTGACCAAGTAACTATGACATCATCTAAGACAAATAGCCAACACATATTTATTGTCACATGCTTTACTCAGTGTTCTGCTCTTGGTCTGCTGTAAGGCACCCCATTAAAAGCTACCACTTTAGTTTGTCCCTCTTTCATTTTCCTCAGAGTGGAAATGCATTCCTACACTAGTCATTTACTAAACCATTCAAATATGAAAGATCCTTTTATACATGTATACTTTGTACACTTAAACCTACATTGTATTATATGTCATTCTCCATCACAAATATATCAAAGTGTACCTCCTCAAAGAAAATGGAAATTTTTCTTTTTGATAAAAGTAATTCTAGGGTTATAAAGTAAATAATAAAGTGCAATAATAATTTGTGGACGCATTCTAACCATCTGTGGTTATCCCAAACAAACGTTACTCTACAGAATCACATGACTATATCATTGTGGTAATTCAAGGGACACAACATAGCACATATTAACTCACATAGTGTACCTAGTAAGTCCCATCCACTTCAGAGTTGGCTGTGCCTATATCCCTTACACAGAAGAGCACCCTCATAAAGATTTACTTTTTATTTGCATTAGTTTTTATTTGCATATTTTATTTGCATTGCTTATACAGAGAGCAGTTGGCATAATGTTTAAGGTCTTCGTCTCCCATGCACGAGGTACAACGTTCAATCCCGACCTCTGACCAAGGCCTGTATGGAGTCTGCATGATCTCCCTCTGTGTCTGTGTGGTTCCTCCCACATTCCAACAACATACTCAATCAAGAATGGAGTTATGGGCAGCAGCACAGATTCTAGATGGTGTCTACAGGGGAAAGAGCTGTACAGACCAACCACTTAGTGCATCAACTCAAGAAAGGGGAGCACAAATCACAGACTCAATGCTGTGTAAAGGCTAGTCATTCGATGGTGTAAAATCTTGCTATAAGTGATTCAGTCATGTAGACTAATATCACCAAAATTAGTATGGGGACCCATACTAGTGTCTAGTGTCTGCCCACTATAAAGGCCAGCAGCACTGACTCAATAAGATACTGGCCAGCTGGTGTCCAGTTACCCAGCCTGGGTTACCTGGGATAGCTCTGTTGAGCAAAAGCTGGATGTAAAAACAATCAACCTGCCAAACATGATAGGTTCAGAGACAGAACACAGCTTGGAAGTGGATGACATAATGGTAAAGAGGAGCCTGGACATCCTATGTATATAGGAGATGAGATGGAAGAGCAGTGCAGTAAAGTCACGTGACTTGTACTACTTAGGGGGGAGGACAAGCTAGAAATGGTGTGTGAACTGTAGTGAGGGACAAGCTTCAGAAGAGAGTGACGAATGTCACCAGAATTAGTGACAGACTCATGGCAATCATACTCCACTATAAGGATAGGGCACTATTCACAACCTCAGCCTGTGCTCCACAGCAGGGTTGTAACAGTAAGGAAAAGAATGCATTCAGGCAGCAGTTGCAGGACTTACTAGATGAAGCACAACATGCATTGGTGTTGATAACAGCTGGCCTGAATGCACTTATCTGGACAGACAGAACAGGATTTGAGGAATGTCTCTGATCACTTGGGGGGTGGGGGGGGCAAGGGGGGCAACAAAAATAAAGAAGGAGAGTCCATTCTAGACTTCTGTCTGACAAATGACTTGATAGTAGTCAACACATGGTTCAGCAAGAGAGACGGTCACAAGATCACATGCAAGATTGGCCAACATGCAACTCAGATAGACTTCCTCCGAGTAAGGAAAGGGGCAGTAGGGCAGAATCAGCAACTTAAAACAATTGGCCCACAGCATAAATCACTGGTTGCCACAATCAGCTGCAAGCAGTGGTCAGAGAAGACTCTAAGACCAATGGAGACTAGACCGAAGACTTGGAAGTTGACTGGAGAGAAAGCGCAGGAGTTCAAGGAATTACTCAGGGCTCTAGTACCTCAGGTAGAAGACGAAGTAGGTGGAGATGAAGAAGAATGGCAGCATC
The DNA here is from genome assembly GCF_019279795.1 of Protopterus annectens. Lineage (NCBI taxonomy): Eukaryota > Metazoa > Chordata > Ceratodontiformes > Protopteridae > Protopterus > Protopterus annectens. Next base: position 1,738,600,026 of record NC_056743.1, read on the forward strand.
TCAGAACAGCATGTGTGAGGACTACAGGACAGATATGAGGCCGTGCCAGGTACGGAAAGAAGATAAATAAGGAAAGCTGATAGTGGTGTGCAGAAGTCCAGGAAGCCATCAAAGGAAAGAAGGAAAAGTAGGAGACAGAAAAGATGGAGCAGGCTAGGAAGGAATACTGGTTGGCTAACAAAGAGGCTGAGAAAGGAGGTGCAATAGCAGAGAGCAGGGCAGCGTAGGCTCTCTACCAGCTTCTGGAAACTGACTCAGTAGGTGGCACAAAGAAACTAAATCAGTCTGCAAGGCAAAGACAGAAAGATAAAAGAGACAGTCAGCCCCCTTCATAAGGGATGTCAGCAACTTGCTCACCAGTCCATAGGACATCAAAGGCAGATGAAAGGAGTACTTCAAGCAGCTCCTGTATGGAAAAAAAACACAGAAGCTGTACAGCTCCAGACAAAGCCTGCAATGAAGGAAGAGAAAAAGCTCACCCTAGAAGTACAAACAGCACTAAGGAAAATGAAGAGAAGGAAAGCAGCAGGTCAGTTTGGGCGAGATAAGTGAGAAATGGCTCCTGAGGGTACTTATGGCAGTATGGGGTTAGTGCCAGTGTTCAAGAACAAGGGGAATATCTACAACTGTGATCAGTACAGAGGCATCAAACTCCTGTCACACTGCATGGAGACGGCGATTGATAAATGAAGACACAAAGCACTAGAAAGTAAGATGTGAGATTAGTTTTGATTCAGATCATGATGCAACACAACTGACCTGATGTTTGCAGTGAGACAAATAGTTGAGTACAAGCTAAAAATAAAGAAAGGGTCCAACTGGGCATTCCAAGACTTGATGAATACATATGACAAGGTCCTAGGAAAGTTAATTTGGGCAGTCCTGTGGTGGTTCAAAGTCCCAGAAACATTGGTAAAATTATTGCATACTAATTACAAGGACTCCATGACTCTAGTATGAACACTGTACAGTTTCACACAGCAGTATTCAGTAGGAGTGGGCATGCATCGGCGTTCAGCTCTGAGTCCACTGCTGTTCATTCTGAAGATGGATTACATTAGCAAATAGTTTGAAGGGGACAGATCAACAAAGTTCCTCACAGACAATGTGACATTTCAGGCAGACTCTGAGCAAGAACTTCAAAGGATGGTGGAATGGAATACAATACTGAAAGCATATGGGATGAAATTGAATATAGATAAGACCGCTCTAATGACAGAAAATGGGGGAAATTAAATAGAAGGGAAGACCGTGGAACAGGTTAACAGCTTCAGGTATCTGGGAGGGATGGCTGAAGAGAAGGGAACTCTGAATGAGGAGGTTGAAGCTAGAATCAGGAGGGATGCAGCCACCTGGCACAGAGTGTCAGGAGTAATGTATGCCAGAAGAATGCCAAAGAAGCTGAAAAGTAAGGTGTACAAAACAGTGGTGCAACCAGTACTAGTGTATGGCACAGATACCTGGGCAGTAAAGGCAGTGCAGTTTAGAAAATTAGAGGAGATGGAGATGAAGTGCCTGAGACAGGTGGTAGGATGCTCACTGTGGGACAGACAAAAAAATGAGAATGTCACAGCAGAAGCCAGAGTAACTCCAGCTTCATAAAGGTCAAAGAGAACAGATTTTGGTGGTTCAGGCACATGTGCAGAAAAGCAGAAGACAATCTAGTAAAGAAGATTCAGGACAGGGCTTCTTCTCAACCTCCATCTAGAATTATTCTCTTCAACTACTAGGAAGTAGGTAAGAGGAAACAAGGGCGAGAGAATACCTGCAACATTCCGATATGACTGTTGAAGGTAGGAGAGTGGCACTGAATCGAGAGAAATGGTGACAGTTGACATGGCACCCCAACGCCATGCAGAAAATGGGAAAAGGGTTTGATGATGAAGATGTTGATGATTTGGTTTTGTTTACCTGGAAAGTATGAGTGGGTTGGAAAAGCTCAAAAAAGTACCCTAAGTACCCTATACAGTTGAACAAATGTATGTATAACATACAAATAAGATACATAGACACAACAGAACATTATATGATTTATGACCTGGATATGGGCAATGAAGGATTTAAATGACAAAACGAGAGGCCAGCAGACTATGGCAAATAAATGCTTCATTAAAGCATAAATGAAAAGGGCAATAACAGACTGGTTTCAACTACAAAAACTCAAATAGCCTTCATCAGTGTTAATACAAGTACTATAACCCCATTGCTCTATTTTATACTCAACCTGTCACCAAAATTGAAGCCCATTGGCTGTTCAAAAATTCTCATTGATACCTGTTGGAAATAAACCACCCAATTCAATAATACACTTCTTTTCTTTTGTATTTAATATTGAATGCCATCCAGCTTTATTGATCCTGTTACCCAAGATCCTATCTATAACAGTACAACTAAAATTTGCATTCCTGTGTACCAGTGAATGTTTATAAAGGGAATTGCTATGTTTTTTAGTCCTAATGTCACTGCAGTGTTCAGATATGTGTAACCATAAGGGTCTAGAACTTTGCCCTACATAAAAGGCTGAGCAGGTGCATGTCACAAGATAGATTACCCAATCGGTACCACAACTGGCATAGAACCTGATGTCATATACAGTTCCCATCTTCTTACTGGTGAATTGTTTGGATTTTGTAACCCTTTGACAATGAGTGCAGTGTCCACATGGGACCTCAGGCTTTTGTGCCCACTGAATGGCACACAGCAACGGTTATCCCACTCCACAAAGGGGAAGCCACCACGGACCCCAGGAACTACCACCCTATTAGCCTAATGAGCCTGGTCTGTAAGGCCATAGAGCGCATCATCATGGAACTTATAAACAAAGACATTGGTAATCTCCAGACTCTGGACCACACCCAGTTCGGGTTTGTAAAAGGCAGATCATGTCTCCTAAACCTGACTGACTTCTTTGAAGCAGTTACCAAAGCCGTAGATGAGAGTAAGGTGGTTCACACAGCCTATCTAGATCTCGCCAAGGCTTTTGACACCATCCCCCACTCTGGAATTATAGATAAACTCACTAAACTAGGTATAAATCCCTATGTCACAAGATGGGTTGCCAACTGGCTCACTGACAGAACCCACACTGTGAAAGTAGCAGACTCCAAATCCGACTTCAGACCAGTGGCAAGTGGAGTACCACAGGGTTTAGTCCTGGGTCCTCTCCTGTTTGGTATCTACTTTTCTGAAGTACAGGCTAACACAGAAGGTCTATGGCTAATGAAGTTCACAGATGACTGCAAACTAGGAGCCATAACTGAAACTCCTAATGATGTGGACATCCTACAAAATGGCCTTACTGAGACAGATGCCTGGTGTCAAAGCCATCACCTCAAGCTCAATGCCAAAAAGTGCATTGTCGTCCCCTTTGGTAAAAACTCTGTACCCATGAGCTACCACATAGGTGGTAGTCTACTTAACACCAAAAGTGTGATAAGAGACCTCGGGACACAGGTGGACAGTAGCCTCTCCTTTGATAATCACATCACCACAATAGTCAGGAAATCCTTCTACGTGGCACACCTCATCACAAAAGGTTTCTCATCCAGGAAAAAAGAGGTCATTGTTCCCCTCTACTAAAAGAGGTCATTGTTCCCCTCTACTAGTCACTCATTAGACCCATTATAGAGTACAACACCCTTTTTGGTATGTACCTCACAAGACATCTACAACAACTGGAAAGGCTGCAGAAATACCTCACAAAGAGGATTACCAGCCTCAAACAGATGCCGTTCGCAGACCGTCTCAAAAAAACTCCAGCTTTACTCTGTTGCATATTGCCTACTCAGATGCGATCTCTGCCTAATATACAAAGCTATGTCAAACCCAGAGCTGTTGGACATGATCCACTTAAAGAAATCCCAATCCCTCCAAGCTACACACTCTAGGGACCTAAACCTGGTAACCACAATAAATAGAACATTCTGGAGGGATAGATTCCTGTCCCAGAGTCTTCCCATACTCTGGAACAAATTACCTATCTATATCAAACAAAGCTCCTCATTAGCACTCATCAAGAAAAATCTTGATGATTGGATGGGAAATAGGAAATTCACCCCAGGGATCACCTCTGTGGCTCTGTTTGACAGGGGCACAGGAAAATCATTTTCTTGGGTGGTGAAAGCCAGGGTACCTTTTTGGCTAGGCTTGTATAGGCCCTAGGGCTGATAGCCTAGTACCTACCTATGACACAACCCACAAGTAGGTCACCAGTCAGAGTTCTTTGTGCAGAATCCTGAATATTCCTAGGGCTATGTTTGAAATGACTAAAATGTTAGCCCAAAGTGCTCCCTCTTTGAAAAGAAAAAAGACATCTATCCTGTAGAAATCCAGAGAGCCTGCTATCTGCTAAGAGTATGTTCCAATATCTTTGGACACTATTCTATAACGCATTGTTGTTTCTCCCATAGGTGGTTACTAAACGGATCCCTGATTCATTCACCTGTTTTTTCTTTTTATACCTTAGAAGATCACTCCTATTCAGTGTTGATACCCAATTTCTAGCATTGAGGATGTTATCCATTTGATAACCCCTGTCTTTAAATCTGGTCATTAAATCCTCCTTAAAATGTTCATAGGTGGCTGGATGTGAGCAAATGAGTATCCTCCAAAGAAATTGATATTTAGGAATGTTCCTAGATATGTTTGGTGGATGGAAACTAGAGGCATGGAGAAGGGAGTTATATTGTGGGTCTCTAGAGTATGATTGGCATTTCTAGTACCTAAGACATCCAAAAAGGTAATTTTCTGGACCCCATAATTAACTGTAAACTGTATACCCCATTTGTTGTCATTAAGGTACTCCACAAACTCCAAAAGATATTCTATATCAGATCTCCATACCAACCGTCATCAAGATAGCACCTCCAGATGTCAATTTCATCTAAATATGTGTTATGTGCATTGTCATAAATGAAATATTCTTCTAAATGGACCATAAAAAGATTAGCATAAATGGGGGCAACAGATGCCCCCATAGCTGTGCCCTGAACCTGCCGATAACATTTGTTTTGGAAATAGAACACATTTCTGGTCAAAACGTTCTGCAAGACAGATCAAAAAGGTGTTAAAATCTGGTGGATAAAGTTTTGACTTATACAGCCAAAATTCAAGTGCTTGTAACCCAGCCCAATGTGGAATGTTGGTATACAATGCTGAAACATCTAGAATACATAACAGCCAGCCTGGTTCCAATTGCATCTCTGAGATAATTTGCAAGAATTCCGGAGTATCCTGAATCCTCGACCGAACCCATTTTAATAAAGGTTGCAAATATTTTGTCAGGAATTGTGAGAGGGGTTCTGTAATGGAACCCCTCCCTGAGACAATGGGCCTGCCTGGTGGATGATGAATATCTTTGTGTATTTTTGCAAGAAAATAAATATATTGACTCTTAGGGTCAGACACAGTTAAGTGGTATAAAGTTGTATCAGATATAATGTCCTCCTCCTTAGAAGACAAAAGAAATTCATCAATGTGCTTCTTAAAACTGAAAGTGGGGTCTAAGGGCATACGCATATAGTAACACCCATCATTCAGTTGCCTGTCCCCTTCGGCATTATATTGTGTTAAATCCATAATAACCACCACCCCGCCCTTGTCAGCAGGTAAGATGACCAAATCCTTGTTGTTTTCCAATTCCTGTATAGCCTTATATTTGATCTTTTAGGTTTAATCCTGAATTCCCTAGAGTGAAAATGTAGATCTTTGAGAATGGATGTTTGAAACACTTGAACATTATGATGCATAGGAAGCATGAAATTTGATTTATGATACTTAAAAGCATCCTCATGTCCAGAAGTGATAGATGATTGAAAATGTAATTTTAAGTTTAACAGTCGACAAAAGGATATAACATCCTGTACAAGAGTGTCTTCAGAAACAAAAAAGCCAGGTATAAAGTTCAACCCTTTATTAAGTAGTTGAATATGAGTTTGTGACAAAGATGATGATGAAATATTTAATACATTGCTGTTGACACTTATTTCTGAATCATTAGTCTGACTAAACCCTCAGTGCTGTCCACCCTTTGTGTGTTTTCTCCCTGCCCTCCTCGGACTACCCCTAAAGGGTTTTGTGAGTTACTACTTTTAGATGCCGGAGAATCTGGGGTGTGCTGTATATCTAGGCCTGTGACTGATGAGGAGTCATCCCCTGGTGTGTCATAACGAGGGGAAGTTGATCTCTTGAGAATCGACCTGGGTCTTTTCTGTTTCAAAACTTTCTTATTCACATTCTCAAACTTGACATGCTTATTGAGACTGAAGGGGTTACCCCCATCGTAATCCCCCAAATCCCTTTGAAACTTGCGCATTACTCCCTTTAAGTTGTTGTTCTAGACTGAGTAATTCCTGACTTAGTTTATTTCGACATGTAATATATGATGGTTGCCCCTCAAAATTCTGTTTCCTCACACATCTTGGCTACTTCAGCTATACCCATATCAATGGTCCGATCATAATAGGCAGCCAAAACCTCTATGAACCCCATTGAGGCTTTTTGTTGGGCTATAGCCCGTTGTTCCACCAGTTCGGTATTAATGTTGCCTACCAAGGGTTGTATAGGCAACCTAAGGCCTCTAGGTGAGATTCCCTTAGCTTGGCAGGCCTTGAAAAGTTTAGAATGCCACACATTGGTCCATAAAGACCTCATACATTTGGTTAGTCTTTGAAAATGAGAAATGCACATATTCTAGGGTTCTGGCGAATCCTCACCATTATTCTGATTATTAGAATGCCCCAAGCCAAAAATACCCAGATCATCCTGATCCGCTGATAGTCCCTGTAGGATCCTAGTGAAATCCATTGGTAATGGACTAATCAATAAAAAATGCAAAAAATCGAAATATATATGTGACTCCAAACCAATGACCAAACCCTTAGTGTATGGAGTCTATACAACCGACACCACATAACCGAAAGTTCACAAACACGAAACCTCACATGCCCGACACACCATAATCCCGATGTGAGAGAAATATGTATTCACATATATAGTAAAACATGTATTCATATATGTATTAGCATTATGCTTGCTGCATTAGAAGCCTAAAAGAGTTAACACATTTATTCTGCTACAGGCTTGAAAATAATTGCATGTACTTTCTGACTTTGCTTCTTGTCAGCTCAGTGAATGACCTTGTTCATACACTGAGAAACAGATGATTTTGCTAACGTTAGGAAAAGGAACAATACAGTATTCTGAAATGCTACTAGACTTAAGCAAATAACCTTGTTCATAGTGCAGCTGTAGATAAGATTATAGGCTGAAATCAGAATATGCTTTATGCTCAAAGCAGGAAAGAATCACTAATTGCAACACTGAAATATGAGTAAATTGTTACAGACCAGCAGTTAGCGAGACCATGTTGATATCTTAGGAAATTTTCGCATGGGAAATTTATACTTGCTATATCAGCAGAAAAACTTAGTAAACACCTGTCTTAGAACAATGCTAAGAGTTGTATTTTATTATGTCAGCTAAGAGGGCAATGGCTTACAAAACAGTATAATAATGTATTTCCTATATAATGTCAGACAAATTTCTGAACTGCATTTTTGTCTCCTTGTACAAGAATAAAGGAACCTTAACTGAACCTTGGCTGCATTGATATTTGATTTTTCCTTTGACAAGTTGGTCCTTCGGACCGGAAGCCTCTTGGTTGACCTGGATCAGACAGGCCTGGTGGCTGAAATCCGTACGGAAGAAGTTACCGAAATGGTTCTTCTTATTTGAAAAGACCTCCGACTGAATTGTCGTATAAACAGAGGCCGGCCACTTTCTGATCTGCGGCTGACGAGCAGGTTTCAATTGGACCAGGGTGATCAATTGCTGAGGCTCAGGTAAGGGGATTCTACTTTTTTCTGTTTTAGATCAGGGACTTGATTGTATTTGTTCAGTCAGGATTTTTTATGTAAATCCAGGGACAGAAAAATTGCTATCTTGTCATAGATCAGGGACTTTTTTCTGTTTTAGATCAGGGACTTGATTGTATTTGTTCAGTCAGGATTTTTTATGTAAATCCAGGGACAGAAAAATTGCTATCTTGTCATAGATCAGGGAAGCAGAATAAGTAGGCAGGTAGTCTGAAGGGACTATAAAATCTTCGTGGTACCACGTTAAAAAACAGGAAGGGTTATGTAACATTCATAAGGTTAGGTCAAAATGGGTAATAAATGTACAAAACAACCCCAAAATCCACTGTTAACTGAAGACGTAGAATACATGTGGTCACGACGTGCCTATAACGTTAAATACTATACGAAATGGGTTAATAAATATGAATTTGATGGTAAACTAGAAAAATCCTCAGAAAAAGTTGTCAGACAAATAGTAGATCCAGATTGGCACATGATCAGTGGCAACTGGAATCCCTGTGACTCTGCGCTTAAGCCCCTCCCACATAACAGCACAGAGTTAGACAACAGAGTGAAGGGTCTAACAGACTGAATTTCTGAAAAATGGAAACCTAGGGCAGACTGGACTTGCATTAATCAATGCATCCAACAAGAAGGTGAAACTGTTGATAGGTATTATGCCAGATTAATAGAATGTTTTAATAGCCATTGTGGAATGCAGGCTCCTGAAGACCAGACACAAGATTCCCCATATGAGCAGCAGTTAAAGAATGCATTTTTAAAAGGCAGTATTGCACCCATAAGTAGTTTTATTATGAAGCATATGGTAGACCATCGTACAAGCAGATTACAGTCACTGCTTGAATATGCTAGGCATGCCAAAAGGCATTTTAATAACAAAAAGAAAAAGAAAGCCCAAGTATTCGCTGTAGATGACGGAGACGTTTATTTAGTACAGTCCGGAAAGAAGGGCAAGAAGAATGCCCAGGGAAATAAACAATCTGATCAGCGATCAGAGGACTTCGAAGGGAGAAAGAAAAGGGATGAATGTTTTAAATGCAGTAAAAAGGGACATATGGCAAAGGATTGCAAGAAAAATAAGAAGGCAGCAATGAAGGATAAGAAGAGGGTGAGGACTGACTATAAGGTAGTCAAGAATCACTAGATGGGAATAACGGAGAAAGGACAAATGAGAATGTGATAGAGAGAGCAGAGAATGTCATAGGAGAAATAGAGGAAGTGCAGGAAGCTACCGATAGTAAAGAAAATGAAATATTAGACTTAGCCTTGTTGAGCTTGGAGCTCTATTTGGCAGACACAAAATCAGAAGTTACACTCCTGGTAGAGGGGAGGGAAGTCAAGTTTCTGTGCAATTCAGGGGCATCATGAACCCTGGTACACCCCTCCAAACTACCAGAGAAGTCAGAGTCACATGATTACATTTTGGTGAAAGCAGCTAATGGGCAGCTGTATCGGGAGCCTCTCTCCCATAATATTGCAATAACAGATCCTGTTTCAGGATTAACCCAGAAAAGCAAAATTGTTGTTTCTGCAAAATGCCCAGTGAATCTTTTGGGCAGAGATCTTATGCAACTATTTGGCATAGCAGTAGTTCCAACCATGCAGGGTATGGAAGCACAATGACAAATAAACACTTTTGCAGTGCAATCGGAGGGTAAAACATTTTATTGGTATAGCCAGGACTTGGTTACGACTGGTCCTGGGGCAATAACTGAAGAGTTAGTGAATGTGGCTATCAGTAAGTTCCCCTCCCTTTGCATTGATGTACAACACCTGTTGCACTGTAATACACCAGGACCTGACAAAGAATATGAGCAAAAATTGTTTAAAAACTGTGCGAACAGATTAGTATTGAGTAATCTGTACTGGGACATGAAAGGGAACAGTGTAGTTAGCTGTTCATTGCCCCAGGAGTTCTTTGCACTTTATAAATCAAATTGATTACCACATGTTAGTTTAACTAAAGACAAAGATGTGAAATGGGCAGACCTAGGAGAAAAAGTCACAAAATGGGAAAAGCAGACAGAATTAGAACTGTCAGAACAAGGAGTACATAGACAGAAATTAAATTGGAGCACACAGACACACCAAGCTGTACACTTGCAGTCAAGTGAGGGCAGCTGAGAAACACTCTTACTAGAAGAGGAAGAAAAAGCTTTATTAGACATACCAGAGACCCTCTGGTCAATAGGGAAATCAGATGTAGGACTTATTCGTACAGCAGGACCAGTTACCATCACGCCAAAATCAGCCTTTAGACCACAGAAAAGGCAGTATCCCTTAAGAAAAGATGCAGAAGCAGGTATTAAACTTATCATAGCAGCTTTACTTAAGGAAGGATTACTGGTGGAATCTCCCGATTCACCATGTAACACACCCTTATTTCCAGTTAAGAAAGCAAACGGAGAATGGTGTATGGTCCAGGATTTGCAAGCTGTAAATGACGCAGTAATATCAAGGGCACCTACAGTGCCAGATCCACATACCCTATTAAATTATTTGAAGCCTCAACACAAATATTTTCCTGTGGTAGATATTAGCAATGCGTTCTTTGCAATACCAATACACCCTGACAGCCAGTATTGGTTTGCATTTACATTTCAGGGGAAGCGGTATACATATACGCGACTACCACAGGGATATTGTGAAAGTCCAACGATATTCTCACAAGAGATGGCAAGTAACTTGGCGGGGTTTACCCCACTGAAAGGTGGTCAGATTTTACTTTATGTTGATGATATCCTGCTGGCAGCCCCTACCCAGCAAGATTGTAAGGAAGACACTATAACATTATTGAAATTCTTAGCCGTTGAAGGACACAAAGTAAGCAAAAACAAATTGCAGCTTTGGAGAAAACAAGTTAAATACCTTGGATATGTAATATCCAGAAAGGGTAGGACATTAGATAAAGACAGGAAAATAGCAATCTTACAAGCACCAAAACCCACAACCAAGAAGGAAATGATGTCCTTTCTTGGTACAACTAATTTTTGTCGGAGCTGGATCCCAAATTATGCTTTGGAATCTGCACTGTTGAACAACCTGATCTTTCAGAAGCCTATGGCTGCACAGAATTTTATATAATGGACACCAGAAGCAGAATTAGTTTTCTGTAAACTGAAACAATTGATAGAATCCTCATTAGTCTTAGGATTACCAAACTATCATAAACGTTTTTTCCAAACTGTAGATTGTAAGCAAGGTTATATGACGTCAGTGTTGACATAACAGCATGTGGACAAGCAACGCTCCATTGCTTACTATTCATCGCAACTGGACCCAGTGGCGCGGTCTTTGCCCCACTGTGTACAAGCAGTAGTTGCTGCCGCAATGGCAGTGCAGGCTTCCGCCTCAGTAGTATTATCTACTGGTAAACCAATTAATCATGCACAGTTTATTTTAGATTTATTAAAATCAATTCAGTTACCTCAAAAAGTAGCTATTTGTAAATGCATAGCTCATACCAAGCAACAGGATAGGATTTCAAAATGTAATGCTAGAGCTGACACAGCTGCAAAGCAAGCAGCCTCAGAAGCATTTCTTTTGAATGAGGAATTACAACCTTCTGAGATTTTAGACTTAGAAATGTTAAAAACAATGCAGACACTTACTACACGAGCTGAGAAACAAAAGTGGGAAAGGCGAGGAGCACTCCTCAAGGAAGGACTGTACATCTCCAAAGAGGGAAAACCAATATTGTCATCTAATTTATTTAAATATGCAGCTTTGTTGAGCCATGGGCAATGCCATGTCTCAACAGGGGGGATGGTACAGTTAGTCAACCAGGTATTCACTACATACGGATTTAAAAATTATACTAAAACATCTTTTTGCAGTTTTCTGTTTCAGGTAAAGAGTCGAATCAACCATTGGAAGCGACAGTAGTCCCAGAAAACTGAATCTGGGTAAAGACTACAAAGCGTAAACATTGGAGTTCGCCAAAGTGGGAGGGACCATACCAGGTCCTCTTGTCGACACCCACGGCAGTCAAGATTGATGAAAAATCCTCTTGGATCCATTTGATACACTGTAAACTTTGCAAAAACTTTGAGCTAGATAAAAATCTTGCTGTCCACAAAAAGACTAAACATGATAAAATCTAGAGCAAACAGGAATGCAGAACAACCCCAGAAGTATTGCATGGTTATCCTGTTGATTGTACTGATGACAATAATCTTTTTGCTGTGGCCTATCCTTTATTTTCGGTCACATCAGCTGAACTGAATAAACGTGATGAGTCACCCATAGACTGGCACCCAAACTTTATCAGGCGATTACACGTGTGTATGCTGAGACTTTTGATGTTTCAAATTGCTGGATTCGTACAGCCATACCAACAGCATACGGGGGTTATTAATGACTGCGGTCCCCCTAGGGGTCAATGAGACCTGGGAAAACTTGGTTTATGAGACCGTACATTATAAATGTTATACCAAAGCAAACAAAATGGGTACAGTTTGTAATTCAAATTATGACTCATTTCTTGAGTCCATGCAAAAGACTGTTAGGGATATACATCATAATCCTATTCTTTTTAAGCAACTGTCTATAATAGATAGGAAAATGTTTCATGCAGGGCAGCCATATCTCAGTAAAGTAACTACTAAGGTAGAGGATTGTTATTTTGTGTGTAATAAGAAAGCATATAAATGGTTACCTGAGAATTGGTCCGGCAGTTGTTTTTTGGGGTACCTGGTTCCGGCCATGCGACACACTGCAGTTTTGCCTCAGGGAAATATTCGAAACACCCGAGATGTAGCCAAGAAACCTGTCAGAAAGCCTGAGAATCCAGTGGGATGAATTGAGGCGGGCTGGAAGGACCATCATACCATGGGTACCAAGCTGACGCACATGGACTTGAGTGATGCTGTCATATCGTGGGCAGGCATATTACCAGCATATGGAGTGGCAAAATCGATTTGGGAGCTGCAAAAACTGTCCAAACTTCTCAAAGTAATGAGTAATGCAACCTTTTCTGCTCTTGAATTGATAACTAATGAACTGAATGCTATGAGAACTGTAGTACTCCAAAATCGTATGGCTCTCGACTTCACCCTAGCGGTGAGAGGTGGTGCGCTTTAATCAAAAAAGAATGTTGTGCATATATCCCTGATTACCAGCACGAGATTGACGACCACCTTGAGGTGATACAGCAAGTGTCGACTATGACCAAACCAGGCCCCAACCCACTGACAGACTTTTTCCAGAATCTGTTTGGGGGGGTGGTACCTTCATAATGAACATATTAATAGCTGTCTGTGTGGGAATACTCCTGTTGGGAGTGTGTGCATGTTGTGGCATACCCTGCATGAAAAAACTGATTAAAGAATTGATAGACATGTCAGTATCTGAAACCTTGTATCAAAACACTGAAGTTGATAAATTGCTGGAAAATGAAATGCTTTCAGAAGTTTAAACTATATGACTTACCTAACTGCAAATCCCACGTGGAAGAGGTTGGGGGAAGAAATTAACTGTTTATGCTTTTGAAGAGAATAAAAGTGTTAATAGGGGGGAAATGTGAGAGAAATATGTATTCACATATATAGTAAAACATGTATTCATATATGTATTAGCATTATGCTTGCTGCATTAGAAGCCTAAAAGGGTTAACACATTTATTCTGCTACAGGCTTGAAAATAATTGCATGTACTTTCTGACTTTGCTTCTTGTCAGCTCAGTGAATGACCTTGTTCATACACTGAGAAACAGATGATTTTGCTAACGTTAGGAAAAAGAACAATACAGTATTCTGAAATGCTACTAGACTTAAGCAAATAACCTTGTTCATACTGCAGCTGTAGATAAGATTATAGGCTGAAATCAGAATATGCTTTATGCTCAAAGCAGGAAAGAATCACTAATTGCAACACTGAAATATGAGTGAATTGTTACAGACCGGCAGTTAGCGAGGCCACGTTGATATCTTAGGAAATTTTCACATGGGAAGTTTATACTTGCTATATCAGCAGAAAAACTTAGTAAACACCTGTCTTAGAACAATGCTAAGAGTTGTATTTTATTACGTCATCTTAGAGGGCAATGGCTTACAAAACAGTATAATAATGAAGTATTTCCTGTATAATGTCAGACATATTTCTGAACTGCATTTTTGTCTCCTTGTACAAGAATAAAGGAACCTTAACTGAACCTTGGCTGCATTGATCTTTGATTTTTCCTTTGACACCGACAATCAACAAACAAAACAAATCCGCTGTCCAAAAAGCACACACACAACACAAGCACACCAAAATCCTTACAAACCCACACTAAACCTTACATACACAACTATCTACAACCTTAACCCAAACCCTAACCCTAAGGTCCGTCACTATCACACACTCACCTAACCCGCACCCTAACTCTAACTCACTTAACCCGCCCCTAACCCTAAAGACTGTCACTATCGCACACTCACCTAACTCGCGCCCTAACCCTAACTCACTTAACCCACCCCTATCCCTAGAGTCCGTCAATATTGCACACTTACCTTACTCGCACCCTAACCCTAACGTCCATCACTACTGCATACTTACACAGCCTTTTCACATGTCGGTGTTCTCAGTGTCGGGGTTTTCATCCGTTGGTCATCTCAGTTTACGATCTTCTGGTGTCGGTGTTCTCATCGTCGGCGTTGTCAGCTAGACCCATATATATATATATAGATATATATATATATATATATATATATGTATTGGTTTACCGACATAATGTTTAATTTCGTAATGTCTAATAGTCATTTGGTTGAAAAATAACATCTCAACCCAAAACATTGAATTATCAAAATGTCTACAATCATTTAATTGAAAAAGCAATGATATCAACCATACTATTTTGCAAGGGCTGCACCCCCCATGTACACACCCCTCCTACTTAAATATATCAACTCCAAGATCGCACTACAGTGCAGAAATGGGCAAATTTGATACTTTCAACATTGTGTGTTTAGACTAATTTTTATTTAAACATTTTGATCATTGAATATAGTGTGTTCAACCAATTAATTTTCAACCGTTTAGCATCATTTTGTCGGTAAACCATATATTTTATATATATATATATATATATATATATATATATATATATATATATATATATATATATATATATACATATATATATCATAGGATCATAGGAAGTTACTAGGCTATCGACCCGGAGGTTAAGCCTAGCCATTTCATCCCAATGTAATACCATAGAAATGCTAGTCAATACCCAAGACTGCATTTAATGATGACTGGCCATGTCCAGGAGGGTTGTGGGCTCTAGCCCCCATAAGAATTTACAGTGTCTCATCCAGGTTCCTCTTGAACAGTGTCATAAAGGTGCTCTGTTTCGCATGAATTGGTAGCCTGTTCCAAAGACATGGCTGTTGCTGGGAGACAAATCTGTCCCTCCAGTATGTCCTATTTAAGTTGCAGGCCATAGTTAGACCCCTGGACCAGGTAGCCCTAGTCTCATTTGATTTACTGATATGCAGCAAGTTCATTAGGTTTGGGTCTTTGATTCCTCTGCAGGCCAGACATGTCTCCCTAAGAAATCTATAAGAAACTGACTGTAGTGACAGGGACTTTAGTTGTTCTGTGTAAGGCACATGCTGGAGCCCCTTGATCTTTTGTTAGAAACTTCAGAGGTCTCTCTAATTGCTGCAAGTGCTTATTACTGTACATGCCAAATGGGCTGTTATACTCAAGTATGGGCCAGATAAGTGCAGAGTATGGGGGGGGTCACAACTTCTTTTGCTCTTGAGGCGATGCCTTTACTAATAAAGTGTGCTATGCAGAAAGCTTTCCTTACTACAGTAGACACATGGTGGTCAAAGTTAAGGTCGCAGCTAACTTGTGATCCCAGATCCCTCACCACTACATGGGTACTTAGGGTATTGCTGTTAATTTGATAGTGGGATGGGACATTGTTTGTGTTGAGGGGAATAATGACGCATTTCTTTGCATTCAGTTTGAGGCCGCGATTAATACACCAGTTGTTAGTTTGCGTGAGACCCTGCAGGTGTATACAGACACTACACTGTAAAATATAATGACAATCAAATGCAGAGTAAGCCCAGCTACATTACATAGAGAGATACAGGTCAAACTGCACTTCAGACAACACAAGTTCAGCTAGTGGGACGAGAGGTGGAGGAGTAAGTTTGTTGGTGGAAGGAGTTTCTGTCAGCTTGTCCATTGCAAGTTTCTGCTCATAACCAGGGCGTTCCCAGTGAAGATTATTTTTCAGTTGTGATTAAGATACCATTCACTTGGTAAATGAGCACGACATCACATACACTTCCTCCAGTTAGTCTTTCCCCTCCCCTTGCATACCAATAAAATTCCACATCCACTCCCCTTGCATAACAATAAAATTCCACATCCTCCTGACTGCATAAATGATGCCCTCTTCAAAACTGTCATCTGAAAGAAAATAAGGGCAGGGATCTCACCACAGGAATGGAAGTTAAGGCCATTTTCTTCCTGGAAAGGAGAAAAAAAACATGCATTGCAAGTGATAAGGCGATATCTTGCTGCCACCATGATAGGGAAAATAATGGGTTCACAGAACAAGGCTGGCTATCAGCAGATGACGGTACATAGGCCAAAAATTGGGGGGGGGCAAATCTAGGCAGGAAACCATTAATTTCGTGTACACAGAAAATGCACAGTAGAGTAAAACAAACACTATACAGATAATGTAAGATACAAGACTTGTGCCATTATTTATTAACTGACATGGGTTCCACATCTGTAATCTTCCATCCATTCATATTTCATGTTACTATATATATATATATATATATATATATATATATATATATATAAAGTATAAAGCTCACAATATGGAAAAATATAATGTACTCAGATATATGCACCAACCCAAGGAAATAAAATCCCGATGTGCCCAATAATTGGTATCAACCACTGATAATCATAAGATTACCGACACTGTTGTCATCCTACAAATAGGTGCAAGGAACTAGTAATTGCCAAAGCGTGTTGACTGAGCCCCTATTCCAAAAGGAAAAAGGGACTATCCACATCCACAGCAATGCTACGTTCATTTCTATCATCTAAACACCAAAAAGCCACTCAAGAATTTTTAACACATCAAATAGTCAAGTATGGACAATAATAGCCCTTGCTGCACAATCTCTAAAAAGAGATATATTGGATCAACCCTTGCATATATATTAACTTCCATTTAAATGAGTATTCCAGGATACACACCATCAACAGCAATGCTATGCCCATTCCCATCTATGAAAAAGTAGTTGAATTAATCTAAAGAAACAAATAAAAAGGACGAACAATAATAGCCTTGCTGTGAAAGCACTTAGTCATATAAATCAACATATTCACACTCAGTGCTACCTTGCATATGTAAAACCTTTATCAGGTAAAAAGAAAAGAGAAAAATGGTGTCGGCCAGATTCATATATCTGTGTCCACGCAATGAATCCCTTTAGTAAAGAAATGGCTAAATAGCCCACTCAATATATTAGTCCCCCAAATTAGTCTAATTGGGTATGCAGTCACATATATCAATAAACAGCCCTGAAGATGTAAAACCCCTGCATATAATGCCCAGGGGATGGCAATAACCTCCTAGTAAGAACAGCTAAATGTGAAATAATCAGTGTCCAATGGTGAAACATATCCTAACAAACCTGAAGAGGAAAGGTGGGCAGCCCACTGTCTTATTGGAAAATTGCAACCTAACCTGAGTATTGAACAAGATACAGAAAAAACAACTTTTTGTAATTAAGTTGCCCTACGGTAAAGACTCAAGCAATGCAAAATCATTCCTATGGTATAAAACCCAAATATGTCAAAAACCAAAAGACTCCGACCAAAAATCAATTCAGTTCATAATGATAGTGGTCCAACCATAAGGCACTATTCCAAGACAAGGGACGTTTAGACCACCTCTAAGGGCCCTGTCATTAGAATGCAAAGTCCAAACAAAAAACAAAGCCCCTATTTATCCAACTGATGCTCATTCATCACATAAAAATATTTGTTAAGATAACACCAAATAACATGCTCGCCTGCCCACACCCAAGCAATATTTCCTTTGTTTATCAGGCTTGTGCACATATGCGTTCAGTATTACACAAATGTTAAACCAAAAAAATTAGTTTCCCCATATAAAGACCAAACTTATGAGAAAAGTCTGAACCCCAATCTGCTTTGATGAAAAATCAGTCCAATAATAAAAGTGCAGATTGCTGGTAATGGAATTGTTCCTGAAAATGTAAATTTCCGAACCAACACATTCAAACCTGAGGCCCAAAGGATCCAAAACTTGCTTCCGATTGTCCTTACAATTGAATTAGGCCTGACCCAGAGCCCAATAGTATGAACTGTGAAAGTCCAAATAAATTTTCAAGCCTCTTTAGGACCCAAACAACACCGGGCAGAAGGTGTCAATAAACTAGACCAAATCCGCAATTTTTTGTAGCTGATATTTGTCATATTTGAATATGTCTGTTATTGCCCTTTTCATTTATGCTTTAATAAAGTATTTATTTGCCACAGTCTGCTGGCCTCTCATTTTGTCATTTGGATTCTTCTATTTTGGGGCCGTGCAGTTGACGTACTTGCAGGGGCTGCTTCGTTTTGTTTTACAATGAAGGATTTACCCATGTTAGGTGTAGTTTGATCACAAAGGCAGAAGCTTTATATTTATGACTGCCATATGTCAAACCATATTTGGGGATTGATAAAATCTGTTCCACAGTGTTTCTGGGTCACCTCTGAAATATTGAAATAAGGGTATCCCTCCCCGGCCACCTAAACAAACTGCAACCCCCCTTCTCCATCTTCAAAGATTCAAAGAAAACATTATTGTCATTTAGGAAACATAAGTGCAACCTAAACAGAATTTCGGTTTGGCATTTTAAGTATAAAAAGAATAAGACATGACATATATACAACTATTCTAATGACTAATACACATAAAAAATACTCCTTATAACCTATTTCTAGTCAGGTAAGACTACCCATACATATAAATCTAAACATATGAACAAATAATACTGTACACAGACAAAGAGAAGAATAGGCAGTTTGTTAATATTGGACAAGGAATTATTGCAATTCCACTTTTATGAGAAAGATATTACACTTCTGTAAGATTATATTAACTATAGAGAATTGAATAATGTATCACTTTCAGCAAAATATTAGTAGTGAGATCACATTTGGAGGTAGGAGATGTCCAAGTTGATGTCAGAGTTTATGAGCCTTATTACTGTTGGATAGAAGCTGTTCAAGAGTCTGGAGGTGCTACAGCGGATGCTATGGTACCTCTTGCCAGATGAAAGTATAGCAAACCAGCCAAATGCTGGATGTGATGTGTCTCTAACTATTTTGTATGCCCTCCTAATGCTTCTTCTTATAAAAAGTTCTTGCATGGTTGGAAGATTTGTGCCCATCATCTTCTCCGCAATCCTCACCACTCTTTGAAGCTTCTTCCTCTCTGCCATAGTACTGCTTCCACACCGCACAGTAAAGCTGCAGGTGAGAATATTTTCAATAGCTCCTTTATAGAAAGTGGATAGAGCATTTAAGTTCAAAGCTGGACTTAAAAAGCTTCAGTCACATCAAATCAAATTGTAGGTAACCATCTGAAATGGTGGGACTCACTATTGTGAAAGCACAGAGACTGGCCGAAAACACGGACTTATACATACTAAATTGGAGATGGCCATTTCCTGGAATAGTCCCTTTTCTCCAAGGTATGGGGATCTTAGAGTTAGTATTTATAAGTCCAGGATGTAGGGGGTTTGCCCTCACTTTGGGGGGTGAAAGGGAGCAAGCACCCCTGAAAAAGAAGTTTAACAGAGAAGAGTGATCTTCAAGATTCATTCTTCTCATGCAGTTTAAGTCTTTTTTTTCGACTTGTTAGCATCTGGTGTTATGACTGCCAACATTGCAAAAAGGAGCCCAAATTGTACTTGCCACACAGCAAGCCAAATCCCATAAGGGCTTCTCAACCTCTGTCTAGAATTACTCTCTTCAACCACTAAAGCCTCTTAAATTGTCCATCATCCCTTGCCCTGACTCATTATCCAACAGCATGTCCACCACGATGTAAACCTGAACTCTAATCATGTGAACTGTAAAACCTGCATTTCTCTCATACCTGTTGCTAAATCTATTAATTGCTGCTGTACAGTTTTTGTTATATATTGTTGCTTTCTGTTCTGTTTTTGATACATAAAGTTTACTGCCTCACTGTTCGCTCTTCTTCCTCTTCCTTGTAAAGTATTTCACCTGTACGGTACCCACAAATGGCAAGTTGCAGTCAGTGTACCACCCTGGTAATCAAATGTAAAATAAAATAAATGTATTGGTTGGGTTCCTTGATCAGCCAATTGGATTAATAGGATGTTTTTCACCTTTTTGTTAGATTGTTCTCTTTTATTGTTCAAAATGAACTCCCTAAAACAAGCCTTTGCCTCACCCATGGCATTTAAATGCCTCTTTCTAGAAGTATTTGAAGTCACCAAGGCCGATACCTGAGCTGTAGAATGAGATCCAAGAGGTTAATCAAGTAGGCGGTCTAGCATCTGCTATGTTATGGGATGTACTGAAAGCTCACTTACATTCTCACCGAAGGGGACGTGCAATTAGACTTGTTACGCAATGAGAAGTTGGGCTAAATAGACAGCAAAAAAAATTACGATGGTGAGAGATGCATCACCAGAATGGTGTGTGAACAGCAAAGGCAGCATAAGATTTACTACAGAAGAAGACAGAGGCATATTTGAAGAAACTAAGGTGGAAATTTGTGGCTCTGTCTCCACGGGCTGTAAGTCACTGACCTTTGCAGTTAAGAATGAACGCTGCTCAGCACTGTATAACTGGCATTATTAAGGAGAGATTGGATTCTTCAGGCATTTCAGGAAAACATGCAAGAATTATATAAGGCCATGTCACATGACATACGTTATAGGGTGTTACAAGTTTTGGATTTTATTGTTCATCAGAACAAAGACTGCAATTTATGACACCAAAAGGGGACTAGGAATTATATTTGGAGTTTAAAAGGTTATAAAAAGGGGATGGCTCCAGCCCAGATGGTCTAACTGGAGAGATTATGAGCCAAAGTATGATTTTAGGTTTCTTTGTTATAGTTAAAGGGATAGAGAAAGATGATATGCAAACCGAAGAGTTAGTTGGGCCACTACAGGCCTATTACATTTCTGGATGAAGTTACAATAAACAAGTGGTTTTATTGAAGTTTGAATCCTGTCAGACTTTTTTCTTCTTGAAGTTACTTTATGGTTTCAGTCGTTGGGGAATTTCTGGATGTAGATTATAAATTATACATTGGCAGCTGGATTGAGGTAACTTATTGGTAAATTAATTCAGACAAGGTAATAGAGTTTTGTCATTAAGAGATGTGTTCTGGATTGAGTGAGATCATTTTTATGTTATAGTTGAGAGAGCGATATGATACTATGAGCAACCACTATTGGACAGGTTAAATGCCAGAAAGCCTTTCAAAAGTTAGATTACCTACTTTCTGTTCTGCAGATCTTTGACTTTCCACACAAATGGATCGAGATTTTAAGGAAATTATACCCTGATGCCTTGACAGTGTTTAAAGCTGGACAATTTATCTCAGGTTATATATTCTTTTCTCTGCTAATTTTCAATACAGCAAGAGAAAACCTGGTGCAAGCAATAAAAACATTTTCAAAACTTAGGTGGTTGATGACTGATGATACATTACATTGTGTAATCTCTTCACCGATGATATACTGCCCTTTTTTACCTTTCAGGAGATTTCTTTTCCCTCTTTGTAGGAGTTGTTAATGGTTTATCATAGTATAGCTAGATATAAAGTTAATACAAATAAAACAGAAGTTACATTCCCTCAGAAGCAACAGAAAGGGAGTTTCCTTTTGACTGGTGTGAAGAAAATTTGAAATATCTGTATAGCCACATTAGCAGAGACTGAAAGGAAAACTAACAATACAGATCTACTAGGTGAGATGTGAAAATTAATCAAGGCTTTTAAACAACTGGGTAACCTTTGGGGCACACCACATATTAGCAATCGATTACCCCATTTCCTCAATTGCCCTGTGTGCTTCTTATTACCATCCTTGAGCTACCCAGACATACTGTGAGGTCACAGAAAGTCCAAATACCGAAGTATCTTTGGTGACAATGAACTGTTACTCCAGTATGCTTTGCATATATGAATTCACATTCCTAAATCATTGTATTCTGTTGCCTTCCTGTCTGGCTTTTTACCTTATGGGATTAAGCCTTTATTAAGATTCTTACTGTAATGCTGGGTTTGATTCTCTTAAGTTTCAATTTGCTTACTGTGTAACCCTAAGAAAGTCACTTACTGTAACTATACACTGTTTCTGGGTCAACCTATGAAAACATATAGCTGTTCATAGTAGGTTTACACATCTTACAAATATGTAAGCAATTTCAGAATGGTTGAAACCAAATGTTGTGAAAATCAACTCAATGGTTCAAGTATCTCTGCAGCCATCACCAAGCATATAGAAGAATAAATGGTATGATCCAGTTATCCAAACTTCAAAACATTATGCCCAAGTCAAGTCAATGTCCTGAGCTTATGAATGGTTTTGAGCTGGCTGTGATTCTGTAAGAAGGCTTGTGCATATCCCTTTGCATTATATACAAATGAGAATTCACACTAGTCTTAATGGTTGGGCCAATCACTACAGCTATTTCCAAAACAACTAATGTATGCACTGCTTTAATTCATGAAGCAAGTATAAATTCATGGAGCATAAGCATGTTATGAAAATGTAGCTCACTATGCAAAATATCCTTTCTGTGTTATTACATAGTTTGCCACCATTACACTAAAGGTGGGGAAAGCTAATGCGGTGTAATCAAAGTCTATAAAAACCTGAAGCCACAAAGTTATGAGTCTGAAAAGATATATTACTGCACTCTAGGTATATATATGATCTGATCTCTGATTCTTCCAAAATGTTTAAGCTTTTTCAGACTTCTGTACTTAGAAAATATATAAAGCTTTGCAAAACAGGCCCCCATCCACTGCATACTATGTAGAGCCCACAAACGGTTATTTCACACTCCTCAAAACCAAGGTGGAATCCTTCAAAGCCCTCTGGCCTGTGGAAAATACGGCCCAGACCACAGAATCCTTTATAAACGCATTCTATGAACACCTTCAGGAATGCATGGATCATGCAATCCCAAATAAAACCAAGACCCAATCCTCCAAAGGCAGACGTCCTGTCTGGTGGACCCCAGCCATAAACAAACTATACAATAGAAGGAGGAAGCTACTACATGATAGAACAAAATCCCAAAAAGGGAAGGCATCTCTGATCAGTATTAGCAAAAAACTACGGGCACTCATAAAATCATCTAAGGCCAGCTTCGAGAGAAAAATTGCACAGGACACTAAGGATAATCACAAGGCTTACTTTAGTTATGTTAGGAACCTGGGTGGGAATTCCCAGATATGCTCAGATTTAGTCCAAAATGACAAAAATACACGAACCCACAGACATTGCCAACATCCTAGCTGACAGGTTCAGCAAACTTCTCCCCTCCCACCAAAAGGGCAAATATCTATCACAGCAGAGTGCTGCCCCTGACATCTCAGATGCTCAGGTAAGAGCTGCCCTCTCCAAAGCAAAAAACACAGCATCAATGGGATCAGATGGTGTCCCGGGCTGCATCCTACATGAACTCCAAGAAGAGCTAAACCCAAACATAAAACTACTGTTCAATCTCAGCCTTACTACAGGATATGTACCCAAAGAGTGGCGTACAGCAACAGTGGTCCCTCTCCACAAAGGTGGTGCCTCAAGAGATCCTGGAAACTATCGCCCCATAAGCCTGACTAGCTTGGTCTGCAAAGCTATGGAAAGGATCATCATGGACCTCATAAATAAAGATATTGGAGACCTACAGACACTGGATCCTACCCAGTTCGGCTTTGTTAAGGGCAGATCCTGCCTCTTAAACCTAGTTGATTTCTTTGAAACAGTCACCAAGGCCATTGACGAGGGGAAGGTGGTCCACACAGCCTACCTGGACCTCGCAAAAGCCTTCAATACAATACAATACCCCACTCGGGCATTATATATAAGCTCACCAGCTTAAATATAAACCCCTATGTCACTAGATGGGTTGCAAACTGGCTCAAGGACAGAACCCACATGGTTAGAATTGCTGGAGCCATGTCAGAATCCAAACGAGTTACAAGTGGCGTCCCACAAGGCTCAGTCCTGGGACCTCTCTTGTTCGGTATATATTTCTGGGAGGTACAGGCCAACACGGAAGGACTGTGGCTGACCAAGTTCACAGATGACTGCAAACTGGGCGCCATAATCGACTCTCCAGCCGACACAAGCATCCTCCAAAAGGGCCTCATAAAAACAGGCAACTGGTGCCAGAGCCATGGCCTCAAGCTAAACGCCAAAAAATGTATAGTCATCCCCTTTGGCAAAAACAAAGTGCCCACAAATTACCACATAGGTGGTAATCCATTAAGTACAGAAGAAGTAATTAGGGACCTGGGGACCCAAGTTGATAGCAATCTCTCATTTGACAACCACGTGGCCAAAGTGGTTATTAAAACATTTTATATAGCCCACCTAATCATGAAGGGATTCACATCTAGATCAGGGGAGGTCATCGTGCCTCTTTAATCATCCCTCATCAGGCCCATAATTGAGTACAATGCCCCTTTTGGGATGTACCTTACCAGACACCTGCAGTAACTGGAAAGACCCCAAAAGTACCTCACCAAGAGGATCAAAGGGCTCAAACAGCTGCCATATGCTGCCTGGTTAAAGAAACTCCAGCTCTACTCAGTGGCATACCGCCTGCTCAGAGGCAATCTGTGCCTGATGTATAAAGCCATGTCCAACCTGGAATTAATGGACATGCTGCACCTCAGAAAATCCAAATCCCATCGAGCTATGCGCTCGAGAGACTTGAACCTCAGCACTGAAATAAATAGGACATGCTGGAGGGACAGATTCATAACCCAGAGGCTCCCTTCACTCTGGAATAAAATCCCAGTCCAGGTTAGGCAGAGTCCCTCATTGACTCTCTTCAAGAGGAATCTTGATGAGTGGATGGGAGATCATAGGTTTACCCCGGGTATCATTTCTGTGTCACTGTTAAACAGAGGCACAGTATACTAACCTCAAAAAAGAGCATACCAAAATTAATTTAAAATGGGTGGCGAAAGCCAAACACACTCTGGCTAGGCTTATAAATGCCCTAGGGCAGATAGCCTAGTATGAATCTATGAACCTATGAACCTATAAATTCAACAATGCTGGAGAGGATTGCGGTCACAAATTACTTATTTTATTTCTTTCTGTTAAACGGGTAAATGGAAAGAGAGTGCTGTGAAATAAAAAAGTTCTATTTTGGACTGAAAGTCAGTCATTTTTTAAATAAATTGTAATGGTAGGTACAAGGGTCAGTCAAGTGATTGAAGAAAATTACTTTATCCTCTGCTATTTGAAATGGCTGTGAATTTGAATGAAGTTAAGACAATTGGGAGATCAAACTGTAGCTTAGGGATCAACTATTTTTTTTACCAAAGCTTTTCTAGTAATGGGGAGAGAAGGTCTGATAACCTATAAGAGAATTTTACTTGGGTTCACACCTTGTTGGTTGTTTTTCTATATGCAGTGCTAATGTTAAAGAGGGGTCTAGTATAAAGAAAAATATTTCTGCTGATAGACATTGAGAATATGATTATTATGTGGGTGTGTGAATATCAAATGGGGTGAAATAGCTCTCTTTGGGGTAGTGGCAAACAGTCTCCTAATTTCCATGGGTTTATTGTTAGTGTACCATGTCTGCATAGTTTTATAACTATGTCCTTCAGTTTAAACTGTGGGATGGCAAATGATCTGTCTACGTCTAGACGATTTTTATCTGCATATATAGTCACATTGATTGTGGATATGTTCTAGAGTTAGATCAGTAATTAACTGTGAGAATAGTAAACTGCCCAGGACTGGCTTTGTGGTACTTCTGAGTTAAATGTACCATTTTCTGAAAAAGTCAAAACAAACCTCAGAAAGTTCTAGTGGTCAGGAAATTTCTGAACCAAGCTGCACCATCAGTTGCAAAAATAAGTGTTTCCAGATTTTCTAATAGTAGATCATGAATGACATTGTCAAAGGTCCTTGTCAAGTGTACAAATACCCTAACTGTAATGAGAACATCATTCATACTACAATATATAAATTTTAACATATAAATTGTAGTCGGCTATACTGAATACTACTTAGAAGCCATGTTGCTGGTCACACATCAGTCCATAGCCATTTATATGCCTGAAAATGTGATTATAAATTATTTTTTCAAATACATATGAAAGGGAACAAGCTACATACACAATACCATAGTGGATACAAGGTGTAGTTAAATCTCATACAATTTTTTTATACTTATTGCATTATTACACTCTGCTAAGTACACTGCATTTATATATGTCATCAGTTCTGTTAAGAAACATGACAACTTTTGTCACCTCATTTCTTTACATACTTCAAATGGTTCTGTAAGCTCTTGGTTTGGACCTAACGTAGATAATGTATACGAGTGCTATTATGTAGACTTACATGAGTGTTTTTTGTTTTCTTTCTTTTTTTCTTTTAGAGGGGCAACACATCTGCAGATCATCTAATTGAACACTGCAAGTGTGCATATTTGCTCCTTAGTTAGGACAGAGAGGTGTTTATGGCATGGCAGTCATACAGGAAGATTTTTGCTATGTGCCCTGACATGCCCCTTGAATGGCACATCACTTTTCCATGAGTGGAAATGCAACATGTGTAGCATGAGGCCATAACTTATTTCTGCAAGTGATGGATCCTATCAGGCACCCACCATCAGTCTTCTCAGGTAACTGTCTTACCACAGAGCAGATGGTTCCTGAGACCTCTCTGGTTTCCACCATGGATTTATTAGCAGAAGATGTCCCTTAACATCTCCTCTGGGAAAGGCAAGCAGGCGTTGCCTCTTCAGTACTCTCTCTTTTTAGTTGGTCCCTCCAGAACTCAGGCCACAAATCAAACCTAGGTCATCTGGGTCACAGTCAGAGCTCCATCCCTTCTTATGATGGAGCCAGCTATAGTGGATGGGTATGGGACACCAGCAATCTTCTCTATCGTGACAATGGGCTTCCCTCGCCTTTCATTATGTAAAGCAAGGCGTAGGAATTCTATTTGGAGCAGCGATTGAATCAGTGTACAGAATCTGCTTTGCTGCTGCTAGGCTTTCAGATTCTGACCTAGCATGTCCAAAGTGTATACTAAACATGGACAAATAAGGGCCATTGAGGAAACTTTTATAGAAAGTTGTGTAATGATACTGTAGCAGTAAAAATAAAAAAAAATATTATATATATTATATCAAAAGCATCACTTTGAATTATATGAATACTAAATAAAAAATAATGTTTTAGATTCTGACTGATGTGCTTGTAAAGGACATTGGTACATATTTTCTTATTAATTTCATAAAGATGCTCATTTATTCTTTGTTTTAACTTTCGTTCTGTTTTTCCAACAAAATATGAAGAACATTTTAACAACTGAATATGGTGGTCCGTTACAGTCAGCCATACCAATACCAGACAGCATCAGTTCATCAAAACTTCATCAGACCTCTTGACCAAATGGCTTTACCTCTGAATTAGAGAAAACCTACAAGTGAAAACTATTTAAAATTTAAAATTGTGCTTAGCATCTTCACATTTATCAAGAGAGGTATTTCAGACCTCCACCTCAATCAGACTAAAACTACTATTTTGCATAAATGAAATACACATCTTTCAAACTGAGATAATCACTTTGTAGCACAGATTAACCTAGATTTAAAACAAACAGGCTGAAGCAGGGTACTATCTCCTTCTCAATCTGTTTTTCTTTAAGTTACAGATGAGCTTCTGATCTTGTGATCTCACAAGACATCTTCACCTGAACCAACTTTCAGGTTCCTAAAAAGTGTCACTAAGGCCTCTTACTGTGTTAATTTTACTTTCTTATTGTCTATAAAGCAGAAACTTTATGGATTCATTTATAAACTCAGACTGCATTTATTATTCTAATTTTTCAACCAGCATTTACTGGCACAGTACTTTTCAATTTTAATTAAAGATAGTACCAGGCAAGGTTGCCATTTTTCCCCTTATTTATTTAACCTGTATATTGAACCATGTATTATTTTATCTTCACTCAATGTTTTCTGTTCACTTTATTCATTTTAACGGCATAAATATTCCATTCACAGCATTTGCTGAAGATATTAACATTTATTTAAAATCCTTCTGAAAAGCCTGCTCATTAGTAACAATTCCACCTATTCAAATTATTCTATTAATCTTAACAAGAATATTATTTGTTCTGTTTGATGATTACTGTCATATTAATCCTCTCAATTTATCTGTAATTAACTTATCAACCTCTCTGACACACTTCACAGTTTTTTTTTTCAAGAATATTCCTAACTGTAATTAATTCAGCAAGATTTAGTAAGATAGAAAACATTGAAATTCTCTCTGCATTCTAAGACTGCGATAATGAAAATATAAACATTTACACCAGCTTTTTCTTATATAAACTTTTACCACCAACTGCTATCAAAAGTGAATTTGTACACATGAATTTCAAACATTACCTGGTTCCCAAATCAATTAGGATCTCACGTAATAAACATTATGCTCCTGAATGTCATGGTGACTTATGGAGGGATTCATAAAGGTTAACACTAGGTGTGCACTATGTGTACACTTTGAGGTAACATTTCTAAATTCAAGAACAACCCTACCACAATGCTTTTGTTGTCTATTCATTCAGAAAGGTTACAAAAAGTGTACACATTGTGGTCAACTTCATAAAACCCCCCTAAAACTTAAAAAAAATAGTATTTTAAGATTTTTAAACTTTATTAAAGCCCAGTTAGTGAAATTAATCTACTGTGAATTTCTATTTTGCTTAACTATATTGAGCATTGAGCAATCAACATTCTAGTTGGAGAATGCATGATAAATGACTATTTCTCAGTCTCAATTCAGTGAATCACAAGTCATTGAAAAAAATTCACTGAAAACTCATTTTGTTGAAAACTCTTTTTGTAGATTCACATTTCATAGAAAACTTCATATACAGCAAATATACCTTTTTTTTTACAATGGGGCAAGAAGCCACTTTGTACTCCTCATGTGGGGACAGCCTCCTCAATCCCTTACTTAACTACAGTAACTCCACACAACCATTTGTGGAAAGAGAAAAAAAAAAGACATGCATTGAATCACTTCTCATGCAGTTTGTGTTTGTGCATCAGCAGTGATTGTATATAGGCTTCTACAGTTTTGTATGAATTGTGATCACATGAAATGTGACTTCAGGGAATTTTTCTTTCAGTGATACATGATTTAGCAACATGAGAGTCAACAAAATGAAGTGCAACTGTGACATCCATATCTGACTTCCCTATTTTAAAATCTTTATTGGTAGCAGCCATCTTTGTTAGTGATTTTGCATCAGCATGAAATATTTGTGAGATTCAACTCTTGCTAAAAGGTTGTGTTGTTAATATAAATACATTTGGATAATGTTAAAAGCATTGTTCAACCGTCTGCAGTTTGACAGTGAAAATTGCTTTTTTACCCTTTAAAGAAAAAAACGTCAGTCTCCTAAATGAGTAATCTTAATTTACAAACTAATACTAGACCTGAAATTTAACAGGTAATTTTGTATGGTTTCTTCCCATTATTTATTTACCCTTTATACTGAAACTATTATTTCATTTTCACTTAATCTCTGTTATTCACTTTCCTCATTTAAATATCTGCACGGGCTCCCTTTTGTGTGGCTGCCTGACTTTACGGTGTGATCCTACTTCTTTGGGAATTATTTTTCATGGTCCTTATCAGATGGCAAGAGGCTTGTTCTGGTGGGGAGGAATAAGAACTTGAGCACCATGTTGGAAATCCCTCACTGTAACATGTTTGTTTTGACTGTGCTTTTGAGCATCTTTTATTTCTTTCATCTTTGAGGGGTCATAGAATTCTGTGTATGAAGCAATTGCCTGACACCCAGGACAGGGAGCACAAAACCTTCCTATAACACAAGAAATCCCAAGAAGCACAGCCTCTGTAGAACCTGCTGTCTTGCCTCTTCCTCACTTAAATGGCCACAATGTACAGCTATGGGTCAGGTCCAGTGCTGTGTTTTGGTAGGCTTGTGGTGTTAAATGCCATTTAATGACTTCTTACCCTTTCTTGTCAGTGCTGTAAATGAACTTGTTACCTATTTCAAAATAGAGAAATGTGACTGATTGACCTGGAGATATAACAATACTATTTATAGTCTGTATGTTGATTCTGGCTTATTTTAAGGTAAGACCCTCCTACTATGTTTTATTAAAACTGAAGTAAAGAATGTTCACATTTTGTCAGGTTCTCATTTCTTCTATTCCATTGAGCCCAGATTAATTTCTGGTCTGAATCATTTCATAGTAATACAGGTAGGGTATGTTCTGCTTTACCGTCATTCTGGCTTTCCTGTAAATCTACTTCAAAAAGAAGGTAACCCTTCCTCACTGTTCGACCAATGCTCAGTTGACACTTGTGATCTACCATTCAAGTAGGCCCACAAATCAAGAAAGTAAGTACATTCTTATCCAAAAAATTACCCCATTCCTCAGGGCATTATCCCAACACAATCTTTTAGTATGCCTAAAGGAATATTAAAGACCACTTCAACAGTGGGATAGTCGCTTCTATCTTTATACACACATGCAGTCCCCAGCTTTTCCTGTCGGTTTGCTATACGATCATTTACTTATATATTTATTAGTTACTATAATTCCAGAATCAAGCAGTACTTTTACTTATTTCCCTTTAATTTCTTTGTCACATTTTTTAATTTGTGATTGAGTACTTCTTACATTAGCCAGTTCAATATCATTTGCAAGCAAAAAATGTGTCTCCTTGCTAGCTGGTATATCATCAGCTGCAAACAAAGTCTTATCACTCTGTAGACCATTGTTAGCTATGTATATGGAGTCAAACTACTTAAAACATTTAGCTTTGTTAACTTATGTTCATCCTATCTTCATTTATGGGTTGTCTGAGACAGTCTCTCTCTCTCTCTCTCTCTCTCTCTCTTTCTCGGCCTCTCTCTATCTCTCTCTCTCTTTTAAAAAGGAAATATCTTTCTTCTTCACTATTACCCTTCAGACCTTACTTACTTACTGCTTGCACCATTTTATGGTAGTTCCTTGGGTTAAACAGTGTATTTAATGTCCTGTTAGTTTTCTCAACAAAGACTATTAACTGAACTGTATGTAACCAGATTACCCTAACTCACCCATCCATGAACAGCTGAAAGTAGATTTCTCGGGAAATGGTTTACTACAATAAATTCCAAAATCTGGAGTGTTGAATTCTATTCTAAGTTGAATATTTTTCATGCCAGGTGGAATAAGTCAAATATTTGAGACAGTGTCAATTTATATGAGACATAGGTCCAAACATGTATGACCTCCAATCAGGTGAGAATGTTTGCTTTCAGACGTTTGAAGTCAAATAAACTAAGCAACCTTTCCTGACAGAGGTGTGAAAAAACATAAAAGAACAATTGAAACAACACCAGAGCCAAGCAGAACATGAACAAACTAAGTTGATTATTAGTGCTTTCAACTTTAAATAAATCAGATTTCATCCGAATGAACATTCCAAAGAAACTCCACGTTAAATACTTGATCTGAGATCACATGATGAATTGTATCCTAACACATAAAAACAATTAATACATCCTTTAATAAATAATCTATTTAAATAATGGATAAAAGACAAATTTAAAAAAATATTTTTAACTCGTTTTTTAAAAGCATTTGATATTAATCATCTCATTTAGACCAGGGTTTGAATCTGCTCTTAACCTAACTGCCATTATCTTTTTTTGTTTTTAAGATCACCCGCACTTAATTCAACAAAAATTAAAAAAAATGTATCCTTGTACATCAAGGTTTGTTTAAATAATGCATTATTAATATTACCTTTCTTTATGGCATACAAATGAAGGAATGACAACTAGAACACTTGCAAAGAGAATTTAGGGGCATTTTGAAAAATAGGAGTTTAAATAAGTTTTTTACATTTCCGTCATAGGTAGTATTTTACGGTTTACTATCATATAGTCGACACTCAAAAGCCATTCCTACCTTAAATGCCAACTAAAAAGTTGAACACGGACTGTTGAGAAGGTCAGAATGTCATAAACACACTTCATGTTGCGAATTCGACCTTTCTTGATATCCGTACACTGTAGTCCAACATTGCACACCATGTGACATAACGATTTTGCAGGGGGGAAAGTCCCCCTGCACCCCCTGGGGGGGCTACACCCCCCATACCCCCTGCAAATGATATATTCCAACTCTGAGATCGCACTACAGTGGGGAAAAAAAGGAGCTATGTCTTACCATAACATTCCAGCTGTGTTGTTGATCTTCGTTCATTCATTACTGATGGGTTATCGGTTCCGTCCTCGGAACCAAGCCAGCCAGTATCAAGCTCGCGTCAGCCAAAAACTCTCGAGCCAATGTCCTACCCAGAATGCTCTGCTCCCTGTTACCTCAGATCGAGTTTGCAAGTTGATAGATAAAAGTAGAGGCTACCTCTGGTCATAACAGACCTACAAGAAAGGAGTACATGAGATCTACCAGGAACCTCCGGATGGGGGACAGAGGGTGGGAAGTAATGAAGATCAACAACACAGATGGAACATTATGGTAAGACATAACTTCTTTATCTGATGTTGTTAATCTTCGTTCATTCCTTACTGATGGGACAGAGTCCCCAGCTACCTATATTCCTGAGTGGCCCTCATGGAAGGACATTCCTGAGCACCATGGAACCAAAGGAAGCTCTACCTCTGCAGGCCAAGTCCAATTTGTAATGAAGAATAAAGGCATGAGGTTTGGCCCAAGTTGCAGCTGAGCAAATATCACTGAGGGAAACCTTAGCATGGAAAGCTGCTGAGGTTGCCATAGACCTTGTAGAATGTGCTTTCACTCTATGCGGCAAGGTGAGATTGTTTTTGTTGTAGATAAAGGTGATACAATTTCTCAACCATGAAGCCAATGTAACTTTTGATACAGGAAGTCCAAAAATTAAAGCACCAAACCACGAAAAACACAGATCGAGGCAGAAACCAGGAACCTTCACGAAATATAATCCAAATTTATTCCAAGGACATATAACTCCACCATCGACTTCAATAACAATAAAAACAGACAGCACAATTTTAAGTTGAGCGCGCTTTCTCCTTGTTGCAATAACAAAGCTTCTTCAGAACTAAAAATCACACATAACATTTCCTCTTATATATTACAAGCAATCAATGCGCTAATTGCATCTAATTACATTTGCTGTTCGTCTTAAAGTAATACATTGCTATACAGGCTTAAATGCTGTTAGAAAAATGTATTACGTGCAAAAAATATATATATATATTTGCAGTTGTATACAAGAATACACAAGTTTAAAAAGTTGTCCTATCAAAAAATAAAAAATGCATGTATATATGTATATAAATATACTTTAATCCCCTTTCATTATGTGAACGCCTCTAACTAAGTGAAAAATAATTCATGTAAACATTTCCCCTAAATAATACATATACCTAAATACTCAACCTAACTATACTATTAAAATTGCTAGTATCGTATTTAAGAAAAATTACATACCCTACACAGTAAAAATTAAAACAAGACAGGCCAAAACAGCCAAATAAATATCTATCTTACATAGGATTTAAATGAAAATTCATCAGGGAACGTATCTAAAATTGTTTATAATTTAGCCTGTCTTAATCTCAACACACTCTGTATGCTAATGCTGTCATTCAGTCCAGGGGGTCTACTGGCATCCAATTTGAGTTGCCAAAATAGTTCCCTGTATTCAACCCTTGATTCCCAGTTACCCCCCCGGGATCCATCACAACCTGTTCAATGACCACAAATTTAATATTCATATTTTTGCATATCAATGAGTGTTTGTAAAACGCATTAGACTCCTTCCCTTTTTTTATTTCATATGAGTGTTCGTAAATTCTTTTTCTTAGAGTACGTGTAGATTTACCTATATAAAAACTGTTGCAAGCCGTACATGTTCCAATATATACAATACCTTTTGTACCACAATTGTATTGTCTGGATGGAACCAACTTGTATTTTCTAGATGGAATGTAAATGTCTTGTTGATCTAAAATGTATTCACATTGTCGACAGGACCCACATTTATATGTACCTTTCTTATTATTGGAATTCCGTGTCTTATACAGTTCATTTGTCTCTAATAAATCTTTTAAATTCTTTCCTCTTTTTCTAATAAAAGTGGGATGATTAGGGATGTAGTTACCAATGTCGTTGTTCATTTTCAATATTGGCCAATATTTACTAACAATTTCTTCCACAATATTGCAAGTGTCCGAAAAAGTGTGTACCATAGCTTGACTATAATTTTCCTTTTCTCTTTCCTTCTTAGTAACCATCATGTCATCTTTCTGCCCTAATAATGGAAAGTATTTGTTCTTTCTCCCACCTATCACTTCCTCAATTAAAGTCTGTGTTAATGAGTCCGGGTAATCCCTTTCCAGAAAAAGTTTCTTTATAAATTTGACCTCCTCCAAAAACATCCCCTCTTCACTCGCCATCCTTAATGCCCTTATCAACTGCCCTTTTACTATACCCTTTTTCTGAAAAAAAGGGTGTCCACTTCGAAAATGTAAATATGTGTTCGAAAAAGTGGATTTTCTAAATAGTTTTGAATGTAGAAAATTATGTGAGTCCTTATATAAAGTTACATCTAAATAATTAATACTTGTTTCATCAAAGGTATGTGTAAATCTCAAAAATTCAGTACAAGAATTAATATATTCATAAAGTTGAAGAAATGCTAACTTAGACCCTTTCCAAAAAATGCAAATGTCATCCAAAAAATGGGTGTAAAATAAAATGTGTTGCTTCCGTGATGTGTTAAAAATGTATTTTTCTCCCAAAAATATAACACACAGTTTGCATAAATGGGGGCACATGCTGCCCCCATCGCAACTCCTTTCTTTTGTTGAAAATGGTCACCATTAAAATACACAAAATTATTCGTCAATACTGTCTCTGTAAATTCTATAATTAAATTAACAAGGTTACCATTTAATCCAGATTCCATACTTAAAATATCACAAAACCATTCCAGCCCTATGCTGTGAGGGATACTCGGAAATAATTCCACCACATCTACGGTGACAAAGTATAACTCAGTGTCAACTATACTTGTTGGGATATTTCTCAAGAATTCCCAAGAATCCCTGCTGATGTGTGGAACCGAGTTAATGAAATGTTTCAATTTTGTGTCCACAAATATAGCCAGAGGTTCTATAATACTCCCCCCTCCAGCTACAATGGGTCTGAATTTAAGTGGTTCTAACCCTTTATGCACTTTGGGTATCCCAAATATAACAGGAAGCCGAGGATTTTCTACATATAAAAAATTATACAATTTTTCATCTATGCTACATTGAAGCAGATGATCCATTAAATAATAATTAATCTTGGAGTACGCGATGTTTATTTCATTACAGGATACTATCATATAATGATCAGTATCCTGTACAATATTATGTATGTAATTTTCATACATTTCCTGGTACATCAAAACCACCCCTCCCCCTTTGTCTGGTTTCATCACTCTAATTTTTTCTTCTCTCAATTTTTTTAATAATGTTTCTTCCTCTTCTGTCCAGTTTTTATTTTTATTGTTGTAGTCCTTGTGAAACTACATTTGCCTCACATCTCTTTCAACCATTTCTTCAAAGACTTTCAACACAGGGTTAATGGGGGGGTTTATGCAAGTTGATAGATAAAAGTAGAGGCTACCTCTGGTCATAACAGACCTACAAGAAAGGAGTACATGAGATCTACCAGGAACCTCCGGATGGGGGACGGAGGGTGGGAAGTAATGAATGAAGATCAACAACACAGATGGAACATTATGGTAAGACATAACTTCTTTATCTGATATTGTTAATCTTCATTCATTCCTTACTGATGGGACAGAGTCCCCAGCTACCTATATTCCTGAGTGGCCCTCATGGAAGGACATTCCTGAGCACCATGGAACCAAAGGAAGCTCTACCTCTGCAGGCCAAGTCTAATTTGTAATGAAGAATAAAGGCATGAGGTTTGGCCCAAGTTGCAGCTGAGCAAATATCACTGAGGGAAACCTTAGCATGGAAAGCTGCTGAGGTTGCCATAGACCTTGTAGAATGTGCTTTCACTCTATGAGGCAAGGTGAGATTGTTTTTGTTGTAGATAAAGGTGATACAATTTCTCAACCATGAAGCCAATGTAACTTTTGATACAGGATGACCCCGTCTAGGGCCAGAAAAAGCCAGAAACAGTTGGTCTGATTTACGGGTAGATTTTGTTCTGTCCAGATAAAATTGTATTTGCCTATGAACATCCAAGGAGTGCATACAATACTCTCCCTTGTTAGAATGGTTAGGAAAGAACACTGGGAGATCAATAGACTGGTTGATAGATCGCTCTGACACCACATTTGGTAAAAAGGTAGAATTGGTTCTCAGTGATACCCTGTCCTTATGGAAGATAAGATAGAGAGTTCTGATGCATAAGGCCTGAAGTTCTGACAATCGTCTGGTCGATGTGATTGCAATCAAAAACAAAATTTTCCAAGACAGATATCTTACATCACAACAGAACACGGGTTCAAAAGGTGGAGCTGTTAAAGCTTGTAGAACCAAAGCCAAATCCCAAGGTTGTATGGGTTCTGTAAAGGGAGGTTTTAGGTGGAGAACCCCTTTCAAGAAAGTCTTACAGATTCTGTGTGACATAAGTGAAGAATCTTGAAAACCAATATGAAAATTTGAGATGGCAGCTAAATGTACATGGATAGTAGAATCAGACACCCCAGAGTGGAAAAGATGTGATAAGTAATCCAATACCACCGAGACCGGGGCTGACAATGGGTCTATTTGCTTATCTGCTGCCCATAGAGAGAACCTCTTACATTTGTTAAGATAGATTAGTCTGCTGGATGATTTATGAGATGCAATAAGAATATTGCACACAGGAGATGAAAGGTTTTCATGCCTGGCAATCATAGGAAGTGGAGAACCCAAGCTGTCAGTTTCAGGGTTGATAGATTGGGGTGAATCAGACCCTGCGGATGGGAGATCAACATTGGTGATGGATTGAGGATCCATTGTTGATCTAGCAGGTGAGGCCAGAGGAAGGCAAACCAGACTTGTCGAGGCCAATATGGAGCAATGAGGATCACTTTGCTCTTCAACTGTCATGCTTTCTTTAGAAATTGGGAGATGAGGGGAAGAGGAGGATAGGCATAAAGAAGACCTGAGGGCCAAGCGTGGACTAGAGCGCCCCTTGGTGACTGTCCCTGAGGGGGGATCAGGGTAAAGTAGCTGCTGCACTTGTAGTTGGTTGGGGAGGCAAATAGGTCACAGCAAGGCTGGCCCCAGTGTTGGAAGATTTTTGCTGCTATCAGAGGGTTGAGGGACCATGCGTGAGGCCGTAGAATGCACTTGTTCAATTTGTCTGCTATCACACTGAAACTCCCGGGAATGTGTGTTGCAATGAGAAAGCGGTTGTGAGCTATCGCCCATTGCCATATTCTCAAGGCTTCTCGGCATAATGGGTAAGATCTGGTGCCCCCTTGTTTGACGTACCAGACCACTGATATGTTGTCTGATTGGATCGCAATAGTCCCTGAGGGAAGGATGCAGTGAAATGCTTGCAATACTAGAAGCACCGTCCTCAATTCAAGGACATTGATATGCAAAATGGCCTCTGTCTCTGACCAGGTGCCTTGGACCTAGTTTCCCTGACATAGCCCCCACCACCCCATCAGGGAAGTGTCCGTGGTCACCGTGGCTATCGGTAGATGGGGGGTGAAAGGGCGAGACCATTGTAGGGGATTTTGAGATGTCCACCAGAGTAAATCTTGCTTGTATCTCTGAGTCACACTTATTTGAAAAGAAAAAAGGATGTTGTAAAGGGTACCACTGAGTGAGAAGCAGCCACTGAAGAAGTCTCATGTGAAATCTGGCTAGGGGAACAATGGTAATTGAAGCTGCCATTGACACCAATAGCTGAAGTACAGATCGAGCTGGGGATTTGTGGTGACAGAGCAGTGGTTGAACTTGTCTTATTCTCTGAAGTCTGTGTTCTGGAAGGGATGCTGTGCAATTTCTCATGTCCAACAGTACCCTTATGAATTCCAAAGTGAGTTGGAGTTGTGCTGGATTTTTCCCAGTTTATAGTGATTCCCAGGCTTTGAGCTGTTAAGAGAGTATACTGCAGAGCTTCTTCCAGTAGATGCTGGGTGGAGGTGGTAAGGAGCCAGTCGTCTAGATATGGAAACACCTGGAATCCTTAAAGTCGCAAGTGAGCGATAACCACTGCAATGCATTTTGTGAACACTCTGGGGGCTGTAGAAAGACCAAAAGGCAGGGCTCGAAACTGGTAGTGACTGGCTCCTATAAAGAAGCGGAGGTATCTTCTTGAGGATTTGTCCATCTTTATGTGGTAATACGCATCTTGACGATCTACAGAGCACATCCAGGCATCTTCTTCCAGAAGAGGAAGAGTAGACTGAACCGTGACCATCCGGAATTTCTCTGTTTTTACAAATTTGTTTAGTGTACTGTGATCCAGAATTGGTCTCCAGTCCCCTGTCTTTTTTGGCACTAAAAATAACCTTGAGTAAAATCCAGATCCTATCTGGTCTGGGGAGCCCGACTGGATGACTCTTTTTTGTAGCAGCTTTTTGATTTCGTGTGCTGCTGTTTCCCTTTGACTGGGTGGAACATTGGGTAACACTCTTGATGAGACTGGGCAAAGATGGAAGGGGATGTGATAGCCTCTGGATATAATCTGCTGTACCAAGAGTTGGTTGTTATCTTTTGCCAGGCAGCAGGGTACAAGGAGAAATGACCCCCGACCACTTTAAGAGGTCAGCAGTCGGGCAACGCTTCAGGAGCACTGATAGGGCTGGCCAGAGAAAGAATCTCTGGAATCCGATTTCACGGACCTCCTCTGCCCCGAAAGGGGCATCTTCCATTGGAGTTTCCCCCTCTGCCTCTAAGGGAAAACTCGGCAAGTGTATCCTGGAAAGGACCCTGTGGTTTCTCATGCCAGATCTTTCCGCTCCTGTGATTTCTGGAATAGAATTGCTGAGGAGTGGAGTGTCTGACACCAATGGAACTTTCCTTATCCGACAAAGCTGTTGTGGAGAAGAAGCACAGTAGCAAAAGGAAGAATAACAGCTACCCAAGAAAAAGGGTAAAAAGAGAAAAGGAAGGATTACCAAAGATGGTAATGGAGAATTACCACAAGGTAAGAAAAAGAGGGTAATAAAGGGAAAGGACTAAAGGGAGAGAGTCTACAGTGTGCAATAGGGTAGGAAAATATTAGAATAAACTTTTGAGAAAATTTTAGAGTAATAACAATATATAAACTGTCAAAAAATTAGATACTTAGCTGAGAGAGTGTCTTGACATGGCTATTCAGCAATGTGGCAAACGAGATCTGAGGTAACAGGGAGCAGAGAATTCTGGGTAGGACCTTGGCTCAAGAGTTTTTGGCTGACGCGGACTTGATATTGGCTGGCTCGGTTCCGAGGACAGAACTGATAACCCATCAGTAAGGAATGAACGAAGATTAACAACATCAGATGGGTAAATTTCCTGAGCCCCACTGTACTGCGATCTCTAGTTACAACATCTACCTCATCTGTGCCAATGCGCTGTGCATTCGCTGAACCAGGACTCACACAACTGAAGGTTCAGCAACACCAGCCATAATTCAACATCTTGTGGTTGCTGAATCTTCCCTGAGAATTATACATGTAAACCATATTTTACATAGTACCCAGCCTCTCTGCCACATATAATTTAATGCTGGTAGTCTAGAAACACTTTGAACAGGAGAGTGAAATGTTAACAATGTTTTCAGTTTTCTTCAGCTGTGATTAAGAAGCATTGTTACAACTTAAAGGGAAATTCTTCAGTTCAGCAGTAAACAATAAAACAGACCCATTGATTAATAAAGCAAAAAGAACTTGCTAGCAACTTCTGTATACATAATATTATCCACTAACAGTCAATTGTTTCTCAAACTGATTGTGCTTTTTAAGGCTCAAGGGCAAAAAAGGCCTCAACTGCCTTAAACAGCAAAAGGCATCAACTTATTTTATTCAGCACAACCACAAGGCGTTCTACAACTATGTCAAGAATCTAAATGGCAATGCTCAGATCTGCTCTGAGCTAAAACAGAATGGCATTAAATATACTGATCCCAAGGATATTGCCAATATCCTGGCAGATCGATTCAGTGCCAACTTCACCCCTCTCTCACCCCCTAAATGGCCCATCTCAATACTGGAAGATTGCCAAATTCCAGTAATAACGGCCACACAGGTACAAAATGCACTCTCCAAAGCTAAGAATAATCCATGGGACCAGATGACATCCCAGGCTGTGTACTACATGAACTACAATATGAACTGGCACCTCACCTAAGTGTCATGTTTAATCATAGCCTCACCTCAGGTTTCATGCCCACTGAGTGGCGCAGAGCTACAGTTATCCCACTCCACAAGGGGGAATCCACCTTGGATCCCGGAAACTACCGTCCCATCAGTCTGACAAGGCTTATCTGCAAGGCCATGGAGCATATTATCATGGAACTTATAAACAAAGACATTGGCAACCATCAAACACTGGACCCCACCCAGTTCGGGTTTGTGAAGGGCCAATCTTGTCTCCTGAATCTGATTGACTTCTTCGAATCACTCTCCAGAGCCATGGACAAGGGTAAGGTGGTCCACACAGCCTATCTAGACCTTGCCAAGGCCTTTGACACCATCCCCCACTCTGGAATCATAGATAAACTTACTAAGCTGGGCATTAATCCCTGCATAACTCAATGGGTTGCTAACTGGCTTACTGATAGAACCCACACTGTAAAAGTAGCCAACTCCAAATCCAGCTACAGACAAGTGACAAGTGACAAGTGACAAGTGGAGTACCTCAGGGTTCAGTCCTGGGACCACTCTTGTTTGGCATCTACTTCTCTGAAGTACAGGCCAACACTAAGGGACTCTGGCTAACAAAGTTTGCAGATGACTGCAAACTGGGAGCCATTATTGAATCCCCAAATGATGTGGATACTCTACAAAAGGGCCTTACAGAAACAGATGCTTGGTGCCAGAGCCATGGGCTCAAGCTCAATGCCAAGAAATGTATAGTTATCGCCTTTGGGAAAAAATATGTACCCGTGCATTACCATATAGGTGGCAGTACACTAAACATCGAAAGTGTGATAAGAGACTTAGGGACACAGGTGGACAGTGGTCTCACCTTTGATAACCACATCGCCACAACAGTCAGGAAATCCTTCTATGTGGCACACCTCATCACTAAGGGCTTTTCATCCAGAAAAAAGGAGGTCATTGTCCCACTGTACTCATCCCTCATTAGACCCATTATAGAATACAAAGCCCCATTTGGTATGTACCTCTCAAGACATCTACAACAAATGGAAAGGCCGCAGAAATACCTCACTAAAAGAATCACAGGCCTAAAGCAGATGCCCTACGCTGACCGCCTTAAAAAACTCCAGCTATACTCTGTCGCATATCGTCTACTCAGAGGTGATCTCTGCTTAACATACAAGGCCATGTCAAACCCAGAGCTGTTGGACATGCTACACTGAAAGAAATCCCAATCCCTCAGAGCCACATACTCCAGGGATCTAAACCTTGTCATCACAATAAACAAAACATGCTGGAGGGATAGATTCCTGACCCAGAGAC
This sequence comes from Protopterus annectens, assembly GCF_019279795.1. Taxonomy (NCBI): domain Eukaryota; kingdom Metazoa; phylum Chordata; order Ceratodontiformes; family Protopteridae; genus Protopterus; species Protopterus annectens. Next base: position 1,738,641,831 of record NC_056743.1, read on the forward strand.
TCCCCAGACTCTGGAATAGATTGCCCATACATGTCAAGCAGAGTGCCTCTTTGGCCCTCTTCAAAAGGAACCTTGATGATTGGATGGGAGAAAGGAAATTCACCCCAGGGATCACGTCAGTCGCCCTGCTAGACAGGGGTCCAGGAAAGTAAATAGTGTGGGAAGAAATAGCCAGGGAATTGTTATGGCTATGCTTGTATAGGCCCTAGGACTGATAGCCTAGTACCAACCTATGAACCTTTAAACTAACAGTCCATAAAAGTAATAACAGTCTTAAAATAACAATGAAAAATTTAAAATATCAGTTATGAAACAAAGCCTTACCTGTGGATTTCAAACAACAGTCGAAAAGCACAATTTTATTCAGTGAGGTTTTATATAGCACTTAAAAACATCTTGATTGCTGTCTCTTCTCTCTCACTCAATGCCTGTTGGGAAGAAACTACTTCCCTCACTCACTCTAAGTCACAGTCCTTAAGGGGATCAAAGCATAGAGCTTTAAGCTGAAAGAATATTCTCAGTCCTGGTCCTACACCTTCTAAGCTGGAAATTGCTGGTTAAAGGCTTATTGTGTCTGTTATTCTGAAAGTGTCTTAGTCTGTTATTCTGAAAGTGTCTTAGTTCTGGTTTAAGCACTGTTATTCTGAAAGTGCATTAGTTCTGGTTTAAGCACTTGGGCCCCAAACCAGTTACTTTACATTGGGAAGGTTGTGGTCTGGACTCTTGTGGCAGGAGAGTGTGGCCTACACCCTTCTAAGCTGGGAATTGCTGTTGAAGGCTTATTGTGCCTGTTATTCTAAGTGTCTTTATTCTGGTGTAAGCACTTGGGTTCCAAATCAGTTACTTTACATTAGGAGAATTAGTGGTCTAAACTCTTGTGGCAAGGGAAGATAGCCTACACCTTTCTAGCTGGAAATTGATGGTTGAAGGCCTATTGTGTCTGTTATTCTGAAGTGTATTAGTTACAGCTTAAGCACTTGTACACCAAAACCAGCTGTTTTACATTAGGAGGGTTTGTTGTCTAGACTCGTAGTGGGAAAGTGTGGCCTACACCCTTCTATTCTGGGAATTGCTGGTGAATTGCTGCATTATTTAAACTGTTTTCTGCTGTTTTGACTGTGATTTTATGCACTTGGAATTTCTAGTACTTCTGCATTTTATAGCATAAGTTAGATTCAGACTCACTGAATAGACTGTTTGGTATCACTTGAGCACTAAAACCGACTCTTCAATGATATACTGAGGTACCCGTTGCTTCCAACTAACTGTAAGTGCCTGGTTTTGCTCTTATATTGCACTTTTAATTTGTATTTGCATTCTACTGTCTGTTTGAATTGTCTGAACTATTTTTTTGTCACATTTTACTTATACACTGTACTAGTTCAGCTGTAGCACTGCCCAGTTCCAAGTTTGCTAGTTCTGGGTCTGTTTTGTAACTTCTGAGCATTAACTTCATGCCACCTTTGTTGGTGAAGGTCCTTCTGCACTCTTGTGTGAGGAGGGTGCTGTCTGGGTCCCATCTAATTGAGGGAGATTGGAGTAGAGCTCAGAGAGAACATTCTTATTGGCTAGTTTGAGTTAAAAAGGGTATTTTCTTGTTTTATTTAAGCCCTGAGTTTGCACTTGTTTGCGTGTAGTGCCCCACCGTGTACCACCACTTAGCAGTGGTTACCATTGTTGGTTATAGATGTAAGCATTTTGTTTGTTAAATTTTCCATTAGCACTATGCTTGTGGTCATCCAAAGGTTTCTCGTGGCCCTGCTCTTTTGTCAGGTAGAACACTAAGCCTAGCCTCAGAGGTACCAACACACCTCTCACCCACTAGCTACTCCTAAGTGTGACCTCTTTTCCTGATCATATAAATTTATGTATCAATATGGATGGACAATTTCCCCCAGTTTCTCCAGCAAGCTTAGTTAACATGGCCATCCTGAGGCAGTGTAACAACTGCCTCATGTTCACAGACAACCCTTTACTCCTAGTCCAGACAAACACAACATGTGAAATGCAAAAACATTAAGAACCTTTAATACATGCTCTCTCACACACCATTCAGTACATATGACAATGAGTGGGTTGCCAGCTTGCACACCTCACCTCCTATTCCAGTCAAACCCACATTACACATACCTACATATGCGGAGGTCCTCACAAGAAACATACCTAAACACCAGAAACCTCCCAAACACAAACAGAAGCACGCTACACATAATACTTCTTCTGTAGAACACATTACAAATAATAGCTCATGCACCAGTGTCTCAGCAGTCAAACCCTTAAGGCTGGTTGGTGGCAAAGCACGAAGCATCAGAGACTATCCATGTGCAACTAACAGTGGGTAAAACTGCCTTCCAGTTTATAGCCTGCTACAGACCACCCTCCCAAACCCAGGAACCCCACTCGGCCTTCCTGAGAACACTGGAAAATATGAAGGTCTCACCAAACACCATTATATTAACATAGACTGGGAGCATTACTCTAGCTCCAACACCCTAGCCCAAATGTTCCTAGAATTTATAAACTCAAATGCTATGGAACAACTTGTTACCACTCCCACAAGAGGGGAAAACATACTGGACCTGATCATCACCAACATGGGGACTCTATGCTCCAGACCAGAAGTGTATCCCTCACTGGTAAGATCAGACCATAAACTAATCTCACTGGATATTCACATCCCGACCCCACCCCTGCCCAGAAAACCACAGTGAAAAACTTCTCTAAAGCAAATTTTGCACTCCTCAAAACTGAGGTGGAATCCTTCAAAGCCCCGGCCTGTGGAAAATACAGCCCAGACGAATCCTTTATAAGCGATTCTATGAACACCTTCAGGAATGCATGGATCATCGATCCCAAATAAAACCAAGACCCAATCCTCCAAGGCAGGCGTCCTGTCTGGTGGACCCCAGCCATAAACAAACTATACAATAGAAGGAGGAAGCTACTAAATGATAAAGCAAAATCCCAAAAGGAAGGCATCACTGATCAGTATTAGCAAAAACTACGGGCACACATAAAATTGTCTAAGGCCAGCTTTGAGAGAAAAATTGCACAGGACACGAAGGATAATCACAAGGCTTTCTTTAGTTATGTTAGGAACCTGGGTGGTAATTCCCAGATATGCTCAGAATTAGTCCAGAATGACAAAAATACACGAACCCACAGACATTGCCAACATCCTAGCTGACAGGTTCAGCGCAAAACTTCCCTCCCCCACCAAAGGGCAAATATCTATCCCAGCAGAGTGCTGCCCCTGACATCTCAGATGCTCAGGTAAAAACACAGCATCAATGGGACCAGATGGTGTCTACATGAACTCAAAGAAGAGCTAAACCCAAACATAAAACTACTGTTCAATCTCAGCCTTACTACAGGATATGTGCCCAAAGAGTGGCGTACAGCAACAGTGGTCCCTCTCCATAAAGGTGGTGCCTCAACGGATCCTGGAAACTATCATAAGCCTGACTAGCTTGGTCTGCAAAGCTATGGAAAGGATCATCATGGACCTCATAAATAAAGATATTGGGGACCTACAAACACTGGATCCTACCCAGTTCGGCTTTGTTAAGGGCAGATCCTGCCTCTTAAACCTGGTTGATTTCTTTGAAACAGTCACCAAGGCCATTGGGAAGGTGGTCCACACAGCCTACCTGGACCTCGCAAAAGCTTCCTATAATACCCCCACTGCATTATAGATAAGCTCACCAGCTTAAATATAAACCCCTATGTCACTAGATGGATTGCAAACTGGCTCAAGGACAGAACCCACATGGTTAGAATTGCTGGAGCCATGTCAGACTCCAAACCAGTTACAAGTGGTGTCCCACAAGGCTCAGTCCTGGGACCTCTCTTGTTCGGTATATATTTCTCGGGTACAGGCCAACACAGAAGGACTGTGGCTGACCAAGTTTGCAGATGACTGCAAACTGGGTGCCATAATCGACTCTCCAGCCGACACAAGCATCCTCCAAAGGGCCTCATAGAAACAGACAACCCATGGAGCTAAATGCCAAAAGTGTATAGTCATCCCCTTTGGCAAAAACAAAGTGCCCACAAATTACCACATAGGTGGAAATCCATTAAGTACAGAAGAAGTAATTAGGGACCTGGGGACCCAAGTTGATAGCAATCTCTCATTTGACAACCAAAGTGGTTAGAAAAACATTTTATATAGCCCACCTAATCATGAAGGGATTCACATCTACATCAGGGAATGTCATCGTGCCTCTTTACTCATCCCTCATCAGGCCCATAATTGAGTACAATGCCCCTTTTGGGATGTACCTTACCAGACACCTGCAGCAACTGGAAAGACCCCAAAGTACCTCACCAAGAGGATCAAAGGGCTCAAACAGATGCCATATGCTGCCCGGTTAAAGAAACTCCAGCTCTACTCAGTGGCATACCGCCTGTTCAGAGGAGATCTGTGCCTAAGCCATGTCCAACCCGGAATTAATGGACATGCTGCACCTCAGAAAATCCAAATCCCATCGAAGCTACGGCCAGAGACTTGAACCTCAGCACTGAAATAAATAGGACATGCTGGAGGGACAGATTCATAACCCAGAGGCTCCCTTCACTCTGGAATAAAATCCCAGTCCAGGTTAGGCAGAGTCCCTCATTGACTCTCTTCAAGAGGAATCTTGATGAGTGGATGGGAGATCGCACTTCTGTGTCACTGTTAGATAGAGGCACAGTATACTAACCTCAAAAAAGGGCATAGCAAAATAAATTTAAAATGGGTGGCGAAAGCCAAACACATTCTGGCTAGGCTTATAAATGCCCTAGGGCAGATAGCCTAGTATGAACCTATGAACCTAAAACACAAAATCAAACGTATTAGTCGTAGGTGATTCCATCGCTAGACAGACTGATGTCCCTCTCACCAGGATGGATAAAGAAAAGTTCACAGTCAGCTGTCTGTCAGGTGCCAGAATATGCCATATCATACATGCACTCAAGTCTCTCAACAACAGGTACTGTTATGACTCCATCATAGTCCATGTTGGTCTGAACTATTTGAGACTTACCTCTCTGGACTACATGAAGAGACATGACTGAGCTTTTGGACTATGTATCTCAGACAGGTATGTCCCAACCTTAAGCAGCAATTTACCTTCACCTAGGATGTTGCCTCAATACAAACAGAAAATGATTGACTTCAATAATTGGCTTAGCTTCTGGTGTCATTCTAAGGGGATCCACTATCTGTCAGCCTGGGATGACATGATCGACAGACATCAATGCTTTGCCAGAGATGGTCTTCATCTGTCACCCCTGGGATTTTGACTACTGGTTAAGGTTCTTGTCACCCCCATAGTGCCTTTCTTAGGCAGTGCCTCAAGGACAAAATACCCAATGTAAAAACTCCAGCAAAAAAAACTCAAGGTTATGCTGCTAAATACTTACTGAAAGCTCTCCTCACCTTGGAAGACACAGACATTTGTGCAGTTACAGAGACCTAGTTCAAGGCTGAGGAGAGCACCCCAGCCATACTGGGTTACACCTCTTTCCACACATTCAGACCTCAAACTGAAGCAAGATTGAAACTTTAGTTAATCGAATAACTAAAGATTGATCTTGTAATATTGAAAGCCAAAAACCTTGAATGGTTGATTTAATGCAGGGAAACATTTCCATTGGCTGCATGAAAAAAAAACTTTTAATCCCAAATCAAGTGGGGGGCTTCACCCAAAGGTTCCTTGACTTCATTAACTCCAGTGACCTGGACCAGCTGGTTGACACCCCCACAAGGAGTGCCAATATCCTGGATTACCAATATGGCGGTCCACTGTGAGGTCTCCCTGGTGATATCCGACCATAAATTGGTCTAATTCGAAGTAACTATCACACCACTGCACCTCCTCCCTCAGATGGAACTGTCAACTATGCTGAGCTCTACATCAATGCTTTATATGAACACCTGTATACCAGCATTGACTCAACTGTACCTAATAGGACCAAAACAAGCTTCACAAGGAAGACAAACCTGCCTGGTGGGCAACTGCCATTAACAGGCTTTACAATAATAATAAGAAAATGCTGTCCAAGAGTAAGGGGGAATGAGGCCTCCTAAACTGGAAACACCCCTCTCCTCAGCTTAAACAAGCAAATAAGACTTCTTGTGAAGTCCTTCAAAGCAAACTACGAATCCAAATTAGCTTTCCCAAGAAAGGACAATCACAACGCATTCTATAGCTACATCTGTAACTTAAAAGGAAAGGCCCAGATTTGTGCCGAACTGGTAGTTAATGAAACCACATATCTGGAGCCTGTGGACACAGCTAACCTGTTGGCTGACAGGTTCTGTGAAAACTTCACTCCCCTATGCCCACCACACATACCCCATGACATCCCCTACCACCTGTCCCCTACCTTGTATCTCTACAGAGCAGGCTGTAAATGCCCTCTCTAAGTCCAAAAACACAGTATCTATGGGACCTGACAACATCCCAGGCTACGTCCTATATGGGCTCCAACATAAATTAGCAACACCATTGGGTACTCTTTTCAATCATAGTCTAAGCACCGGCTTCATACCAGCTGAATGGAAAACAGCCAGCATTATTCCCTTGACCCCGGGAACTATAGACCTATTAGCCTGACTAGCCTTATCTGCAAGGCCATAGAGCAAATCATCATGAACATTATCAACAAAGATATAGGTAATCTCTAAACACTTGACCCTACTCAGTTTGTATTTGTCAAAGGGAGATCATGCCTGTTAAACCTGGTGGACTTCTTTGAGACAGTCACCAAAGCCCTGGGTGATGGGAAATCTGTTCATACAGCCTATGTGGGCTTAGCCAAGGCACTTGACACTATTCCCACACAGGCATCATTGACAAACTCACTAAACTAGGCATAGACATAATAAAAGTAATGCGCAGACCAGGATTTATCATGCACTATCGCAAATAACAAGCTAAAAATCCCAGCACAGGCAGAAAAACTTAGAAAATACACAGATAAATATAAAGAAAAAGTACAAAATAAGCAATTTATTGATGACCCAAAAAGGTTTTATAGAGAGTTGGGAAACAAGGTAAAAGTAATTGAAAGACCACCAAAAAAAGATGAAATAGACATCTTGGAGAAGTATTATGTGGAACATAAAGATGCTGAATGGATAGAAGAAGTAAAAGAAAGAATAAGAAGTTCAAATGTACAGGATATGAAATGGGATGAAGTAATGGCCAGAGAAATCGAAACAAAATTAAGAAAAGCTCCTAAATGTAAAACCCCAAGCCCAGATGCAATACCTAACTTTTGGCTAAGTATTAATACCCTTACATGAAGATTTAGCCATGAGTAAGAAATATTTATATGTGCACCCTGAACAGATGCCAGCCTGGCTAATAGCAGGAAAAATTATACTCCTCCTTAAGAGTAAACCTACAAGCTATCCTAAAAGCTATAGACCAATAACTTGCCTTCTGACAATGTATAAACTATACACTAGAATTGATGCCGACAGAGGTTATAGTTATTTAGAAGAAAACTCAATCACGGCAATAGAACAAAAGGGTAACAAAATAAAGTTATATGGAACAGAGGATCATCTGTTGTTAAATAAAGTCATAATGGAGAATTGTAAAAAAAGGGAAGAATCTAAGTATGATGTGGCTAGATTACAAAAAAGCAGTTGACAGCATCCCACATTCATGAATAAAAGAGTGCTTACACATGTATAAGATACACCCTTCATTGATCAATTACAGTACAGTGACCATGAAACAGTGGCAAACAATTTTATAGCTAAGCCATGATAAAGACAAATTATTATCCCAGGAATAAAAATTCAGAGGGGGATATTCCAGGGTGACTCTTTATCTTTACTGCTCTTTTGTCGCTCTTCCTTTGTCTTCCCCTTAATCCATAAAGCTGTTTATTTAAAGTAGGTCATGGTTACAATTTAGCTGCCAGAAAACAACAAAAAGTGTAAAGACTTATCTTCTTTTTGTGGATGATTTAAAACTGCATAGTTCATCATATGAGGAACTGCAAGTGGTCAAAACTTTCTCAGATGATATAAGAATGGCATTTAGTCTTGATAAATGTGCAAAAGCAACCTTCAAAGCAGGAAAGCTGCAGCACCAAGAAAATATCAGTCTGGGACAGGAACGTGATATAGAAGGACTTGAGCAAGAGGGAGTGTATAAATATTTGGGGACTGATGATGGACCAAAAATAAAAACATGAAGAAATTAGTAAGGAATATTTTAGAAGAATAAAAATAATACTGAAAACAGCCCTGACATCTAGGAACAAAGTCCAAGCTACAAACCGATTTGCTCTTCCTGTTCTTAGTTTTGTGGTGACTGACTGGCCCCAAAAAGTAAAGGATCAGTTGGACAGGAAAACAAGAAAAATGCTTCATGCTTATCAAACAGTTTATAAAAATCAATGTATACCAAGATTACATATTCCCCGTTCTGAAGGAGGTATGGGCCTCCTCGAAATTGATTGCACATATAGATATGCAATCATAGGACTGCACACATAAATGTTGACATCACAAGACCCAAACATAGTTAAGGTTTTAAAAGATGAGGAGAATAAGTCTAACATGTCTTCCCTGATTAGTTTAACAGAATCATATTGGCATCAAGCAAGAATGGAAATCAAACCAGAAGTAGATAAAAATCAGGCAGCAACATACCTCTCGACCTGTTAGCAAAAAAAAAAATCTAGGCAAAGCTAAAATTAATGGGGACAAATGTCCTAAAATAGGGACAATTTTTAAATATTGCTCCTATAAATTTAGAAACTTGATAGGATAACAACTTTTGCATTAGTGTGCATTTTCTGTAGGGCTTGAAATCAGAAACGCAAACTTCTGTCATTATTTAGTGACTTTAATCCTTAATGATTTTCCAGAAAAACTCAGATTTTATGAGAAATGGACCAAATATGTGAGGCATAAATCTGGACTTTCTGCAAAAATCTGGGCAGTCAAGAGGTATGGGCAGCAAGTGAATGTGCAAAAAAAAAAAAACAAAACAAAGAATATAAGGTAAAGGCTCAGATAAGAAGGCAAGAAATGCAGAAAATGCATAAATATAGTTACAAGTACAGAAAACTCCTGGAACAACCTCGTGTCAATTAGGAACAGAAAAAGTTAAGCATAGATTAAAGATGAAAGGTTAACATTGGTAGCCCAGGATAGTGGACTATGTACACGTTGGTTTACAAAGTCCATTGTATATATCGGAGAAACAGACAAATGCAGGTTTTGTAAAACAGAATTGGAAACAGTCGTATATCTTATTGCTGGATGTGATACACTAATGGTGGAAGGCCTATATACTGAAAGGCATTATGATGTGGCAAGACTGTTTCATTGGAGATTGTGCAAACATTATAACAGTGAAGTAGCTGACAGGCATTGGAAACTTGAGTCACAAAGCATTATAGAAAATTATGAAGTTTATATCACATGGGATCACCCATTACCAACTCTAAAAATAGATGAAAGAAAGCCAGATATAGTAGTCCACAAAAAGGACACAAAAGTAGTATGGATCATTGAAACTGCTAGACCCAGTAATTACAGTGTCTTACTTACAAAGAGACACAAGTCATAAAATTCCAGGATTTGCAGGCAGTAACAAGGACAATATGGAGGAAAGATACCCAGACAGTTGAAATAGTAGTAGGAGCAATGGGTTTTATAAAAAGAACTGGCATTCACATTTAGATATGTTACCTATACATGTAACTCCATATGAAATGCAGAAGGAGTCAATACTGGCCCCACTGCAGTTTATGCAAAGAGCACTTTTGGCAAACATCAAAGATTGAAACAATATTCATTTAATGAACTTTAATCAAACTTTGACTTAGGAATGGAGTCCATTCCTATCATGGTGTTAGAAACTCAAAAGACTTGGAGAAATTAAACTGGAAGAGAACTTCCACAGGCATGGGTGGGAAGTGATACTGGAACCAGGAAAGTGTCCATGTACAAGTTTGTGGCCACTGTCAGGCATGAAGTTAACAGTGGAGTAAGAGGACTGTCATCTAAAGCCATGTGAAACCAAAGCCAGAACAGAATAATCAAATCCTCCCCTACCTCAACTGCACCTGTCATGTGTAAGCAGCCACAGAGACCTAATAATGGCTGCCAAGTAGGTTATCACTGCCTGTGGTATATGAAGATATTTGCATAAGCCATGTATGTCTTCACACAAGCTATGCAGCACACCGAGCACTTCTGATATGGTCTGAGAAGCATCTACCTGAGCCTGGATCACAGCCCAGCTCATACACCGGTTGATGCCCAGAGTTGGGAGGGTGGCCTAATGGTTAAGGTGTTTGCCTTGCAAACACAAGGTGCAGGGTTTGAGTCTCACAAGGGACGATTGGCTACGCTTAAAATGGCTTGCAAGGGCAGTTAGCTTAGTACTAATCTATGAACCTATGAACGCCAGTAATATGCAATACCCATTCCTGATGTCATTGGTGGATGTCCATGCATCACCTCTGATCTGTGCATCTCTCAGATGCTGCCAATGTTTCTACTGCCTGTGTACCATATGCCAGATGCACATAGACAGGATGTCCTCCAATAAACACCAAAGATGCAAGTAGGCTATCCTGTCACTTTGCAGTCCCTGCAGTTATGAGGGAGAGGAATGTTCCATCTATAGTTAGGGTTGCTGTCAGTGCAGCTGTGTCCTGTGACTGTGCCATATGCAGAATGCCTTTATTGTCAGCCTCTGTAAATGTGCTGACCTCAGGGAGGTGCAGATTCATACTGCTAGGTCATCTCCCAGTGGAACCTATGAAAGCATAAAGACAGTGCAATCATACGAATGCTAGCACAAGTGACCCCCACCATCAAACATGCACCAGACAGCTAAATGCCAAGAATTTACAAAAGCTTTGAGAATAAACATATCTATTGTGCAGGATGCATCCATTGCTGTGTTAAAGTCCCTGGGTGACAGAAATGCAGTGTGGTATAGGAATACACTGTTCTGAGGTACTTGCCAGTGCTTGCCCGCCATGTTATGACTCACAGCTCAGACAGGTCCTGCTGGAGAGATGAAAAGTCAGCAAGCAAAGGAGAGTAGTAGTGCTGAAATTGAATTCATTCTCAAGTCTTGGTGAGTACCTTCATGAGGTGGACCCTGTTTTTCACAAAATCTCACCAAGGCGACACGGATATATAGACTGTACTTATGCAGCATATATCATGAACAGAAGTAAATCAAAAATAAAAAAAAGATATCTGGGTGCACAAAACCCAGGATAAAAAAGTGCTCAATCCTGGCAGGTGCACTGGTACCAGGACTGGAAAAAATGACAGTGTAGAATGCTCAAAATACGGAAACATTCCTACAATGGGGCCAGGCCAGGCTTGGGGGGCGGATGCCCCCCCTCTATTGTAGAAGGAAGTAGCAGTCCACAAAAACGAGAAATGTTGATCTGTTTTGGAAAAGAAGCATCTGAGGAAGTGAGAAAATATAAACAACAATTTAATTATTTATTTATTTTACTTTACATTTGTTGACTGAGCTAGTCTAGCTCGATATATGTCCATTTTCAGTAGAGGCCCGGGGAGAAAAGCTCCACATAGAAGACATACACAAACAGTACATTAAACATTAATTACAAGAATCTTGTGCGACAATAACATGTATTCCATGGTAACAAAAACATTTTTTTTTTTTTTTTACTATGAAAAGAGATACAAGGATTTAGAAGTATGTGGTAGACACCCAAAGCAAAGTGATGAGCAGGAATAAGTGAACAAAGTAGTTCAAAATGGGACTGGATTCGAAGAATTGGCTGTAGGGTAGTAACTTGTTGATAAGACAGTAAGATGGCCAATTCAGTTGTTTCTAGTTACAGTAAGTCAGCTTAAATGGTCGTGGCCTTAAAGTTGCAGAAAGAGAGATATAAAAAAGATGTTGGGCAAGACTAACAGTGAGAGATACTCTAGTCAGGGTTAGTACAGGGACATAGCCAGTGGGTTGTAAGGTATGATTTAAGTTTCTTTTTAAATAGTGAAGTTGAAGAAAGAGATGTAAGTTCACCAGGAAGTAGGTTCCAGCTTTTGCCTACAGTGTTAGTGAAGAGGGATTCTCCTGCTTTATTGTTAGATTTTTGAGTAGAGACGAGTAGTTTGTTTGCAGAGCGTAGGTTTGTAAGATTTTTATATGGGCAGATTAGACTTTTGAGAATTGGTGTGTTACTTGGATGATACAGGGTTTTATGGGTAATAGTTAGTTGGTGAAGTAGAATTTGGTTCTGCAGTTCCAGCCAACCCAGTTGTTTCAGATTTTGGCAGTGGTGGGATCTAACAGGGGAACCGGTAGCAAATCTGGCAATGTTGTTGTAGGAGATTGCCAAATTGTTGAGGTTGCTTTTTGATAGATTAGTGTATATAGCGGATGCATAAAAGAGTGTTGAGATGAGGTGGGTGTGGGTAATAGAAGTTCTAGCTATGGGAGTAAGGAAAGGTTTAATTCTATAGAGGGAGCCTAGTTTTCGGTTAACTGATTTTATTGTGGTGTTAATATGAGTATCAAAGTTAAGGCTGTGGTCAATTGTCACTCCCAAGAGTTTAGTGGTAGTGTCAGGGGATATAGCTGTACTATTTTTAGATTTAATAGTGAAGTAAAGTGGGGGGGACTTGAGTGTGGGAGTAAACAGTAGAAGTTTAGTCTTTTTGGGGTTAAGGAGGAGGCAACGCTGTAAAAACCAATCCTCAACAAGTTCAAAGACATTTTGGGTGAGTGACTGCAGTTCAGATGGTTCAGTAGCTGAGGAGATTAAGGTAGAGTCATCTGCGTATTGAATGGATACAGCATGTGGGATACTAGTAGACAGATCGTTTATAAACATAGAGAATAGAAGAGGGCCCAGAACAGAACCTTGGAGTACACCAAGAGAGACAGGAAGGTGGGAAGATAGAGTGTTGTCCCAGAGTACTGCCTGTTGCCTGTTGTCTAAGTAGAACTTGAACCACTGTAGAGCTTGACTATCAAGTGAAAAGGACTTAAGTATATTCAGTAGAAGGTGATGGTTAACCATATCAAATGCTTTTGAAAGATCTATGAAGACAGCAGAGGACAGGTGTTATTGTTACGGTTCTTGTTAATATGGTCAGAGAATGATAAGGCTGTAGTGGTGCTGTGGAAAGGTTGAAAGCCATGTTGCGAGCTAGCTAAAAGGTTATTTTGGGGGAGATGGTCTAGCAGTTGATGATGGATACATTTTTCCAAGATTTTAGCTATTGGAGAGAGCAGGCAATTGTACGGTAGTTAGAAAGTTCTGTTGAGTTACCACCTTTGTGTAGGGGAATTATATGTGAAATTTTCCAGATGGATGGGATGGTGCCTTCAGTGATGGTTCTATTAATTAGATAGAGATAGGGTAAGCAATACATTTAGCTGCTATTTGAAGATACTTAGCAGGTAAGAGGTCGGCAGAGGGGATAGAGGGTTTATGTTTTTGAAGGAGAGTACAGATAAGGGATGTGGGCACAGGTTGGAGTTGGAACGTGGGTGGTGATTTCTTTAAGGATGAAGAAAGATTAGAGGATACAGGAGGTAGAGAGTTAGTCAGTGACTGGATAGCTTCAATGAAGAAGATATTGAAGGAATCAGCAATTAGTTTTGGGAGTGTTGGTGGTGATTCCAGAGGGGGTTGGCGTTTTAGAGTTGCCAGGATGTAGTAGTCTATTGATTCCTGACCAGAATTTTTGTGGACTTTGTTGGTTGGAATGTTGGAGTTGAAAGAAGTTTTTTTTTGTCCAGAAGTATAGATGTTTTAGTTGAGTTTCTAAGTTGTTTAAATTTTAGCTGATTGATGGGGTTTTAGAGGTACGCAATTTGGCCCAAAATTAGTTTCTTAGTAGAATCTTTTGCTTAGTTTCCTTCATAAGCCAAGGTGCAGTTTTGGTACTGCTCCTTCGAGTATGAAAAGAGGCATGGAAATCCAAGATTTGAAGGAACTTAGAGTTGAAGTATGCCACTGCTTCATCTAGTTGCAGGTGTTTTAAAGATGACCAGTTGCATACACTCAGTTCATTCTGGAAGTGTTCTGGGTTAAAATGTTTATTGCAACGAGATGTTTTAAAAGTTGAGGGACTGGTAATATTAATCTTATGTCGAATTATGTAAGTTAGAGAGTGATCACTAATGTCTGCTGGTAGGATACCTGTCATATATGATGTGGATAGAGTATTTATAAGGATCCAATCTAGGGTGGATTCTTTGTTAGTAGGTTTATGGATACGAGTAGGTGAAGTGATAGTTTGGGGGAAGCCATAAAGGTTTATGTGGTTAGATGGGTTATTGGAATTACAGGTATTCCAGTCTATATTAAAGTTGCCTAGGAGAATAGTTTTTTGTGGGTAGTTAGTGGATAGCCAGCTAAGGATATTTTCAAGGGAGGTGATGTTATTACCTGGAGGAAGATATGAGCATATAATGTAGATGGCCTTACTAATATTTAGCTGAAGCTTAGTAATAAGAATTTCAGCATTGCTACCAGAAGGTGGGTGTATATCAAGTGGTGTAACTTGTAGGCCTGCTTTGCATAATACGGCTACTCCCCCACCCTTTTTGTTAGGGCAATCCATTCTTATAATGCTATACCAAGGAGGGGTGATTTTATAGTCTTGGGTTGTTGGTTTTAACCATGTTTCGGATAGGCAGAGAATGTCAAAATTATATACATCCAGTAGGACATGAAGGTGAGTCATTTTGTTATTGACACTTCATATGTTTAAATTAGATATGAAGAGGGAGTTAGGAGGCCTAGTAGGGGCATGAAATGCAGAGGGTTTCTCTGGGTTAGCTGGTCTAAAAATGGATGTGCCAGGATTGGGATGAATGTCTACCATCAAGTAGGAGGTGAAGGTGTATTCTTGGTGTGTGAATTAGAGTAAGATTCAATATGTTATGCACTTTTTTGACTTGGTGGAGTTAATAACTAATGTGGATGACTCTGTGATACTTTGGGAGGAGGTAGTTAGTTACAGAAGTAATGTTGATGTGTTTAAGAGTAGCTGACGAGGATGATGGGTTAGTATCTTTTGTGTTCAGCTGGAAGTTAGTGAAGCTAAGATGTTCATAGGCAGTTAGGATATAAGGAAGGAAAAGGAAAGGCAGAATTAAGAGTAGTGGTAGGGGTTTGAGGTGAGTTGATATGGGATAAGTAGGCATAGTGCTGAAGAAGTAAAGGGTGGAGAGTAAGTAGGCAAGAGTATAAAGTTAATTAGGAAGAGTATCGTAAGATAGGAGATCTTTAACGAGATGTAGGATGGGATTGGATCATGGGAATTTGGGAGTGGTTAGAGAGGTATAAGGCTAGGTACACTGGGGGTGGGTGGAATTTGGGGGTAAGGTAGGGGAGCAGAGTGAGCCCACAAGGCGAATGGAGCGGGAAGAACCAGGTGAAGGATGAAAAAAGAGAATTCAGTGAAAACAATCAGTGAAATGCTGACTACTGAGAGTAAGTGAAGGTAGAGGAGAGTAAAGGTGGGAGTAGACTTAAGTGGAAGTGTGAGGAGGAGGGTAGCTAAGTGAATTGTGGTGGTGAGTTAGAAGGGGTACAGTGGGGCTACAAAAAAAGAAAGTAAGGAAAAACTAATTCACTGAGAGTTCCTAATATGAAGCAGTAGGTGGATGTACAAGGAAAGTATCAGGAGAAAAACCTAGAGATATTTGAAAAATATAATAAAGAAATATGGACATGGGAAAGAAAGAGAGATTTGATATGGTGCAATATTTATGCAAAGGATAAAGCCAAGTTAACTAATATAGAGAAGGCAGTCTCAAACATATTCAAAGAGAAATACAGGCAAAGGCATCCAGATATGGAAAATTTCACAATAAAAAGATTAATAGCACAAAGATATAATGTAGAAAAGACGATTAGTAAAGCAGAAGTTAAAGAAATAGAGGTTGAAGTTATGGAGTGCCTGCGAAGTGAAGGATTTAATGTAGAAGGTCTAAAACAGACTACATCACAGCATGATGGAATGAGTCCGCAAAATAAGGAAAACAAGAAGATCAGGAGACATGTGAAGAAGAAATATGGACAGGGGAAAGGAAAAGAGATTTAATATGGTGTAATATTTATGCAAAGGAGAAAGCAAAACTAATCAATACAAAAAGAGCAGCACCAAAGATATTTGAAGAGAAATACAGGCAAAGGAATCCGGATATGGAAACCTTTACAATACAAAAAATTAGAAGACTAAGAGGAAAAGTAGAAATAGAAATTAGTAATGGAGAAGTCAAAGAAATAGAAATTGGGGTTATGGAACAGCTGCAAAGAGAAGGATTCAGTGTAGAAAATCAAATGCAGAAAGCACCACAACAGGATAGAGCAATGGGTATCCAAATTAAGGGGAAACCAGTGGAACAGGAAGCAATTGGTCAAGTGCCATATCAAGATAATTTGGAGCCTTCCACAGGAAACCAGTATAAATGTTCACTAGAAGCTAGACAGCAAGGAAAGGAACAGAAAACTGTGGAAACTCTGATGCAGTCAATGTTGAGGAGTGATAGGCCAGTGAGTTTCCATATGATAGAGCAACAGAAGACACAGGATGAAATTGAAGATAGTGTGCCACAGGAAGATGCTATAGAACTTTCTATAGAATGCCTGCAGGAAATGGACAAGAAGGGATGTGCCCTCAGTGTAGAAGAAAATGAGTTAAGAGAAAAGTTAGAGAAGAGTTGCTTGATTTAATAGACAAAGACAGATATATCAAGATCAATGAGAGAAATAGACTGCAGAAGGTTAATAAAACCCCAAAACTCAGAAGCCTGATAAAACAAATGAACACAGTAATTAGGACTGTCTATAGAGATCCATGCGATATAACAGAAGTAAACAGAATATATTACTATGCTGCTAAATTAATAACTGATAAAGTTCTACCACAGGAACACAAGGTAGCGAGAGAAAAGAGGGGGCGAAAGTGAATACCATCATAGAAATATCGAACAGAGAAAACTATAAAGCAGCTAAGACAAGAAGTGTCATTGTTAGAAGATTATAGAAGAGGGACTAGATCAACAAAAATACTAAGAAAGATAGATGTGATAAAATGCACAGTATTAGAACAGACCAGGATCTATTATGCACTATTGGAGATAAACTAAAAATTTCAAAACAGGCGGAACGACTTAGAAGATATGAAGATAAATGTAAGGGAAAGGACAAAATAAGCAATTTATTGATGATCTAAAAAAGTTTTATAGAGAATTGGGAAACAAGCTAAAAGGAACTGAAAGACCGCCAAAAAAAGAGGAAGTAGATACATTTTGGAGAAGTATCTATGAAGATCCTGTGAAACATAACAAAGATGCTAAATGGATAGAAGAAGTAAAAGAAAGAATAAGAAGTTTAAAGGTTCAGGATATGAAATGGGATGAAATAACAGCCAAAGAGATTGAAACAAAGTTAAGAAACGCCTCTAACTGGAAAACCCCAGGCCCAGATGCAGTACCTAACTTTTGGCTTAAAGTATTAACCTCTTTGCATGAGGATTGAGCCATGAGTAAGAACTATTTATATTTATATGTGCACCCTGAACACACACCGCACTGGTTAACAACAGGAAAAACAATGCTCTTACTTAAGAGTGAACCTGCAAGCTACCCTAAAAATTATAGACCAATAACTTGTCTTCTAACGATGTATAAACTGTACACGGGAAGTGACGCCGACAGAGTTTATAGTCATTTAGAAGAAAACTCAATTATGGCAGTAGAACAAAAGGGCAATAAAAGAAAGTCATATGGGACAAAGGATCATTTGTTGTTAAAGTTATAGTGGAGAACTGTAAGAAGGGGAAAAATCGAAGTATGGCATGGTTTGACTACAAAAAAGCATTTGATAGTATTCCACATTCATGGATAAAAGAGTGCTTAAAAATGTATAAGATACACCCTACACTAATTAACTACATTACATTAACCATGAAACAGTGCCAGACCAGTTTGCAATTAAGCCATGATAAAGGACAGATTATTATCACAGGGATAAAAATTTAAAGGGGGATATTCCAGGGTGACTTTCTGTCACCGTTGCTATTCTGCCTTGCCATTAATCCATTAAGCTGTTTACTTAACAGCTTAGGTCATGGCTACAATTTGGCTTCTAGAAAATAACAAAGTCTAATGACTTCTCATCTCCTCTTTGTCAATGATTTAAAACTGTATAGCTCATCAGATGAGGAACTGAAAGCACAGCTGCAGGTTGTCAAAACTTTTTTCAGATGATATTGGAATGTCATTTGGTCTTGATAAATGTGCAAAAGCAACCTTTAAAAAAGGAAAACTGCAGCACCAGGAAAATATCAGTTTGGGACAAGAATGTGATGTAAAAGAACTTGAGCAAGAGGGAGTGTATAAATACTTGGGAAGGATCAGCAATAAAACATGAACAAATTTAAATAAAGCTCAGTAAGGAGTACACCAGACTACAAAGCCAGCAAAAATATGCCACCAATCTTGCATTAAATAGTTCACAATATTCACACTGAATAACACTCTAGCATCTCAGCACAGCCTTCCTGGAGTTACAAAATATGCCACACCATACATACATAAATAAATATATATATATATATATATATATATATATATATATATGTATATATATATATATATATATATATATGTATATATATATATATATATATATATATATATATATATATATATATATATATATATATATATATATATATATGTATATGTATGTATACACACACACACACATACCCATATTCACTTAAATGCAATTAATTAAACAATCATCTAATCAGTCAGCCATCAATTAAAATAATCATATATACATTTTAAAGAAACACTCTCCAGTTACATTCACTGTTTAAACCTGCTGGAGATAGTGTATTAAATTTTTAAATATATAGAGTTTCTTTGTACAATAATTTATTTTTCATTAACACTTCACCTGTTCCTGACATATGTTCCAAAATACAAGCGTTTTACAGTGAAAAGTCACTACTATGACAAGTAAAAAAATGTAAAGCTATAGGGCTCATAGTATTATTATTTTTTAGGTCTCTAATGTGTTCTTGCAACCATAGCTTGAATATTCTATTAGTCTCCCCTATATAAAACAAATTACAGTGGCAAGACAGAGAATATACCACTGATTTACTTATACATGAAAAAGCA
Source organism: Protopterus annectens (assembly GCF_019279795.1). Lineage (NCBI taxonomy): Eukaryota > Metazoa > Chordata > Ceratodontiformes > Protopteridae > Protopterus > Protopterus annectens. Next base: position 1,738,661,009 of record NC_056743.1, read on the forward strand.
GAAGTGGAACAGAATTTTACACCATTTATTTTTTCAAAACATTTGGTAATGTAGGGGCAAACCGAACACCTTCTACAAGAGAAGGTGCCACATTCACCAACCTGCAGGTTTAATTTTTCACCAGGTGAAACAAATCCATTGTGTACCACCATGTCTTTAATATTTCTACTTCTCTTAAAAGAGATATTTAGAATTCTACAAAGATTTTTTACCCCTTCCATATTAATTAAATAGGCCAATAATATCTAATGACATCAATAGTTTTCTAAATTAGAATGGTATATACAGTAACAAAATAGACTTTTCTACACTCCTGCACAGTATTAAATTCTCTATTATTATTTATCGTATTTACTAAAGGCCTATTAATAAGTAAGCTGGTATCTATTATTTTATGAAGGGCAACTAAAATAACATTTTCATCATACCCCCTTTACTTGAAGTTAATACATGTTTTTATTATTTCCTTTTCTAGACCCATTTCATCATTACATAGCCTGCTAACTCTCAATAATTCATTATAGGGTAATGCCTTCAATGTATGTGGTGGATGGCAGCTACTACTATCCAAAATATTATAATCTCCAATTCCCTTTCTGTGTATATTAGTTACTATATTATTATTCCTAATAGTCAAAATGACATCTAGATAGTTAACTATTTTTCCTATCTGTAAGCCATCAAATTTTATCTGAAAATTATTTGCATCTAAATCATTTATAAACTGGTGAGCTATTTCAGCACCCCCCTTACATAAAAAAATCAAATCATCTATATATCTACAATATAAAATAATATAACTATTAAAAAATTAAATCTATACAAAAACTCAACTTCAAAAAGCCACATGAACAGGTTAGCATACATGGGTCCAAAAGATGCACCCATGGCAGTACCTTGTACCTGATGGTAAATGAGCTTATTAAACTCAAAAAAAGTATTCATCAATAATTCCAACACATAATTACTAACAGGGCTATCACCTAGAAAAAAATCTAACAGCTTCCATACTAACTCATAGGTAATACTTGTATAGAGACTTTTTACATCTATAACTATCCAGTAATATTCTTTATCACATTTAACATTCTTTATTTTATCCTGAAATAAGAATTTAACTTAACTACATAGTTCAAAAGATAGGAATGTAAAAAAAGAATCCCATATTATGGAGAAAATAATTATGTGCCTTTACTATGGGTCTACCTGGGGGCAGGGGGCTCACAATTTTATGTGTCTTTGGCAGACAATATAACTTAGCCATTGAGCTTCCTTCTACATAAAATTTATTTAGGGCATCTTTTCTTGTACAATAGCCCAATCTTAGGCCTTTAGCTACTAGTTCTTTAAAATTCATTATAGCTTGATAAAAAACATCAATATTTACTGCCCTATAAACTTGGCCATCAGATAAATGGTCCATACACATTTTCAGGTATTGTTTCCAGTGCATAACAACATTTTTTCTATCTTTATCTGATGGTTTTATAATTATGTCTGATCTTTTACATAAATTTAATAAAGACAACCATTCATCCTTACTCATATTATACAAAATGTCTTTCTTCTCAGAAGAAAAATCTTTCAGAACTTTCTCTAGTGCAAAATTAAGCATCTTAGAAAATTGCAAAATCACCTGGTTGTTAAATGCAGGTGTAAAATTGCTAGTATAAGTAACCATTTCAGTATTTAAAGTACAATATGCATTAACATTTTCACCTGTTTCAAATGAAGAATCACAAGAGAAGAAATCCACCAACTCATCTTCACTTGCAGATACACTGTCTACATTAACTGACATCTTTTCAACATTACATTCAAAGTAATTAACCAAGTGCAGCTTTCTTATTAACTTAAACACTTCCGCTTTAATAAAATATGCTCTAGGTAGAGCTGTTGGTATAAACTTTAAACCATGCTTCAAAACAGATATTTCAGTTTCACGTAAATCAACTCCAGATAAAGTCACAATACAATTATTCAAATCACATTTTTTTATACTGCTAACTACGGTGCAAACATTTAAAATCAATATTTAGTCCTTTTATTTTGTTGTTGGAACTGTTGAAAGCCTCTGTTACCTTCATACCGTCATTTAAAGTTGTTTTGTTGATTGTAGCCATTCTGCTGTCTTCCCTGTTGTTTCTCTTGACCCCAAAACATATCATTTATGCAATTAGGTTGTTGTGGAGCAGGCAAAGGTGGATAGTCTCTATTTTCATTATCAGAGCCTGCAGAAGTATTAGTTCCATCTGTAGAGGCAAAGGAGACATTTTGGTGTTTCTTAGATCTCCCAGAAGCATTTTTAAAGCCTCTGGTACCATTCTGATTGGCTACCTTCTTAAAAGCCAAACTAGAATCATAGTCTCTAATGTCTCTTTGTAACTTATTGATTTTGCGTTGTATAATTTCACTAGAGTTTTCCTCTAACTTAATATTTAAAGAATCTAACCATTGTTAGAAACAGGTGAAGTGTTAATGAAAAAGAAATTATTGTGCAAAGAAACTCTATATATTTTAAAATGTAATGCACTATCTCCAGCAGGTTTAAATAGTGAATGTAACTGGAGAGTGTTTCTCTAAAATGTATATATGATTATTTTAATCGATGGTTGACTGATTAGATGATTGTTTAATTAATTGTATTTAAGTAAATATATGTGTGTATATATATATATATATATATATATATATATATGGATTCCTATTACAAGAATGAAAGTTCACTACTTCGAACTTGTAATAGGAAGCCTCACTTCTGCGAAAGTTCACTTTAACGAAAGTGAACTTTTCAATAAGTGCACTTCACCGAAAATACTGCAGCACAGTGGAGGACATAAAAAGCAAGCTATGTCCTCCACTATGGTGCGATAGTCATGGACCTTAGGGTTAGGACACGGGTTAGGGTAAGGGGATAGTTAGTAAAGCTATCCCCTTACCCTAACCCATGCCCTAACCCTAAGGTCCGTGACTATCACACCATAGTGGAGGACATTGCTATGTCCTTCACTGCACTGCAGTCATCACGGACCTTAGGGTTAGGGCATGGGTCATGGTAAAGGGGATAGCCGTATGGGCCATCCCCTTACTATGACCCATGCCCTAACCCTAAGGTCCATGAGTACTGCACAGAAGTTCAGTACAATGCCCATTCGTTGTACTGAACTTTGCGTAAGTGCACTTTCGATTAAGTGCACTTTTGCTGCAGTGAGCATTCCATGCACTATTTCAAATTAGTGAAAATTTGATCTAGTGTATGGAACCCATATATATATATATATATATATATATATATATATATATATATATATATATATATATATGTGTGTGTGTGTGTATGGTGTGGCATATTTTGTAACTCCAGGAAGGTTGTGCTGAGGCGCTAGTGTTATTCAGTGTGAATAAACTATTTAATACAAGATTGGTGGCATCTTTTTCGTTGGCTTTGTAGTCTGGTGTGTTTTAACACTTGCTTGGTGGTTTTTTACACTTAGTAAGGAGTACTTTAGAAGACTTAAATTAATCCTGAAAACAGCATTGACATCTAGGAACAAGATCCATGTCATAAATCAATTTGCTCTTCCTGTCCTAACTTATAGTTTTGGAGTGATTGCCTGGCCCCAAAAAGTGCTGGATAGATTGTATATTAAAACAAGAAGGATTCTTCATGCTCACCAAATGATTTATAAAAATCAGTGTATAGCAAGAAGAGGCGGAAGGCATGCCTGAAGGCAGGTAAGGGCTAGGACTGTGATAGTGAGGGTCGGAACTTTGAATGTTGGCAGTATGACTGGTATAGGGAGGGAGCTAACTGATATGATGAACCAAAGGATGGTTGGTATATTGTGTGTGCAAGAGAGCAGATGGAAGGGGAGCAAGGCTAGGTGTATCGGAGGCGGTTTCAAATTGTTTTATCACGGTGTGGATGGGAGGAGAAATGGCGTAGGCATTATCCTGAAGGAAGAGTATGCTAAGAGTGTTTTGGAGGTGAAAAGAGTGTCGGATAGAGTGATGTTTATGAAGCTGGAAATTGATGGTGTAATGATGAATGTTGTTAGTGCATATGCTCCACAAGTTGGGTGTGCGATGGATGAGAAAGAAAACTTTTGGAGTGAGTTGGATGTAGTGGTGATGACTGTACCCAAGGGTGAGAGACTGGTGATTGGAGCAGATTTCAATGGGCATGTTGGTGAAGTGAACAGAGAGGATGAGGAAGCGTTGGGTAGGTATGGTGTTAAGCAAAGGAATGCAGAAGGTCAGATGGTAGTGGATTTTGCGAAAAGGATGGACATGGCTGTGATGAATACGTATTTTAACAAGAGGGAGGAGCATAGGGTGACATACAAGAGTGGAGGAAGATGCACACAGGTGGATTATATCTTATGTAGAAGTGCCAATCTGAAGGAGATTGGAGACTGTAAAGTGGTGGCAGGGGAAAGTGTAGTTAGGCAGCATAAGATGGTGGTTTGTAGGATGACATTGGTGATCAAGAAGAGGAGGATGAGCATGAGGGCAGCACCAAGGATCAAATGGTAGAAATTGAAAAAGGGTAATTGTGAGGTGATGTTCAGGGAAGAGTTAAGACGGGCACTGGGTGGCAGTGAAGAGTTATCGAATAGCTGGGTAACTACAGCAGAGCTAGTAAGAGAGATGGCTAGAAAGGTGCTTGGTGTGGCATCTGGAAAGAGGAAGGAGGACAAAGAGACCTGGTGGTGGAATGAAGAAGTACAGGAGAGTATACAGAGAAAGAGGTTGGCGAAGAAGAAGTGGGATTGTCAAAGAGATGAAGAAAGTAGACAAGATTATAAGGAGATGAGGTGCATGGCAAAGAGAGAGGTGGTGAAGGCTAAGGATAAGGCGTATGAAGAGTTGTATAAAAGGTTGGACACTAAGGAGGGAGAAAAGGACCTGTACCGATTGGCTAGACAGAGGGACCGAGCTAGTAAAGATGTGCAGCAGGTAAGGGTGATAAAGGATAATGAGGGAAACATACTCACAAGTGAGGAGAGTGTATTGAGCAGATGGAAAGAGTACTTTGAGGGTTGATGAATGAAGAGAATGAGAGGGAGAGAAGGTTGGATGATGTGCAGATAGTGAATCATGAAGTGCAGTGGATTAGCAAGGAGGAAGTAAGGATAGCTATGAAGAGGATGAAGAACGGAAAGGCTGTTGGTCCAGATGACATACCTGTGGAAGCATGGAGGTGTTTAGGTGAAATGGCAGTGGAGTTTTTAACTAGATTGTTTAATGAAATCTTGGAAAGTGAGAGGATGCCTGAGGAATGGAGAAAAAGTGTTTTGGTACCGATTTTTAAGAATAAGGGTGATGTGCAGTGCTGTAGTAACTACAGAGGGATTAAACTGATCAGTCACAGCATGAAGTTATGGGAAAGAGTAGTGGAAGCTAGGTTAAGAAGGGAGGTGATGATTAGTGATCAGCAGTATGGTTTCATGCCAGGAAAGAGCAATACCAGCAGGAAATACCAGGAAAGATGCGATGTTTGCTCTGGGAGTGTTGATGGAGAAGTACAGAGAAGGTCAGAAGGAGTTGCATTGTGTCTTTGTGGATTTAGAGAAAGCATATGACAGGGTGCCTAGAGAGGAGTTGTGGTATTGTATGAGGAAGTCAGGAGTGTCAGAGAAGCATGTAAGAGTGGCACAAGATATGTACGAGGGTAGTGTGACAGTGGTGAGGTCTGCGTTGGGAGTGATGGATGCATTTAAGGTGGAAGTGGGATTACATCAAGGATCAGCTCTGAGCCCTTTCTTATTTGCAATGGTGATGGACAGGTTGACAGATGAGATCAGACAGGAGTCCCCATGGACTATGATGTTTGCAGATGACATTGTGATCTGTAATGAGAGTAGGGAACAGGTGGAGGAGACCCTGGAGAGGTGGAGATATGCTCTAGAGAGAAGAGGAATGAAGGTCAGCAGGACTAAGACAGAATATATGTGTGTGAATGAGAGGAAGGATAGAGGAATGGTGAGGATGCAGGGAGTAGAGGTGGCGAAGGTGAATGAGTTTAAGTATTTGGGATCAACAGTTCAGAGTAATGGTGAGTGTGGAATAGAGGTGAGGAAGAGAGTACAGGCAGGATGAAGTGGGTGGAGAAGAGTGTCAGGAGTAATTTGTGACAGACGAGTACCAGTAAGAGTGAAAGGAAGGTCTACAAGAGGGTAGTGAGACCAGCTTTGTTATACAGATTGGAGACAGTGGCATTGACAAAAAGGCAGGCGTCAGAGCTTGATGTGGCAGAGTTGAAGATGTTAAGATTTGCACTGGGTGTGACGGGGATGGACAGGATTAGGAATAAGTATATTAGAGGGTCAGCCCAGGTTAGAAGGTTTGGAGACAAAGCCAGAGAGGCAAGATTATGTTGGTTTGGACATGTGCTGAGGAGGGATGCAGAGTATATTGGGAAAAAGATGCTAAGGATGAAGCTGCCAGGTAACAGGAAAAGAGGAAGGCCTAAGATAAGGTTTATGGATGTGGTGAGAGAGGATATGCAGGTGGTTGGTGTGACAGAGCAAGATGCAGAGGACAGGAGGAAATAGAAACAGTTGATCTGCTGTGGCGACCCCTAATGGGAGCAGCCGAAAGAAGAAGAAGAAGAAGTGTATAGCAAGATTATATATTCCCCGTTTCAAAGGCGGGATGGGCCTCCTTGAAATTGATTGCATGTATAGAGCTGCAATTGTGGGACTCCACACATATCTACTGACCTCACAAGATCCAAATGTAGTGAAAGTTTTGAAACATGAGGAGAATAAATCTAAGATGACATCTCTGCTTAATTTAACAGAAGCATATCGACGTCAAGCAGGAATGGAAATCAGACCAGAAGTAGATAAAAACCAGGCAGCAACTGGAAATGTGCTAAAAAACAAAAGAAAGAATATAAGGTGAAGGACCGGGTGAGAAGGCAAGAAATGTGAAAAAAACATAAATATAGTTGAAATTATAGAAAACCTGGAAGAGCCTCATGTTGATCAAGAATGAATGCAGGAATGGTTAAGGAAAGGTGAATTCACATCAAGAAATGAAAGGTTAATATTGGCAGCCCAAGATAGTGGACTAGGTACATGCTGGTTTACAAAGTCAATTGAACATGTAGGAGAAACAGACATATGTAGGTTTTGTAAAACCAAATTGCAAACAGTCGCACATCTTGTTGCTGGTTTCAACGCACTAATGGAAGAGGGACTGTATACTGAAAGGCATAATAATGTGGCAAGACTGTTACACTGGCGATTGTGCAAACATGGTATCGAAGTGGCTGGAAAACACTGGAAACATGAGCCACAAAGAATCATAGAAAATGGTGACGTTTACATCACATGGGACCACTCAATACCAATAGTTCAAAAGATAGATGCTAGAAAACCAGATATAGTGGTCCAAGAAAAGAAGACAAAAGTAGCATTGATCATTGAAAACACCACACCTAGTGACTACAGTGTCTTACGTACAGAGAGACACAAAGTCATAAAATACCTTGATCTGCAGGCAGAAATGAGAGCCATCTGGAGGAAAGATCCCCAGACAGTTCCAATATTAGAAGGAGCAACTGGTCTTATAAAAAAGAATTTACAATCATATTTAGATATGTTACCAATTCATGTAACACCATACGAATTGCAAAAGGAGTCATTACTGGACACATTGTGGGTGCTGCGAAGAGCACTTTTGGCTGACATGAAAAAGTGAAACGATACTAATTTCATGAACTTTAATCGTACTTTGCCTTAGGAATGGGGTCCATTCCCATCATGGTATTAGAAACCCAAAAGACTTGGAGAAATTAAAAATGGCAGATAGTGCATCATCCATAGACATGTGGATAGTTGCTGCTTGTGCTGCAGTTGTTTGGAGTTCATGTCCTGATCATCCTGGGTGACAACAAGATACATGAAATCTGCATAGACGTAGGTGGATGAACTATCAATGTGTTACATGACTGGCATTATCGAGTCCTCACCAGGGGCATCCTCACCAAACATAACATAACTGAAGCCCCAAAACATGCTATGTTGACCTTGATACAGGGAAGAGTATGGCATGGATATCAGAAGACAGTGAAAGGATCAGCACCCACAGCCAACAACATCAATGAATAAGGGAAACGTTATCAGCCTGTGGAATGCTTAGCTGCTGGAAAACACATGATGCCATAATGCTAAATACAGACAACAGACAACAGAGAGGTTCACAAACAAACACCACAGAAGCCATCATTGAAAATAGCTAATGCAAAGGGAAAGAAAATCACAGAAGTGTACCAAAAAACACACAGACACACACACTGAACAACTTCCACGCCTTGGCCACACACATAGAGACATCCAGATAGCAAGAATCATAGGAAGTGTTTCTGCTACAAACTATACAAGAAAACTGATAAATGTCAGGAAGTACACAAGGGTTTACCTAAGAATGATTTACTATACCTTTTTCAGCTCACCGTTTAATGAAAATATTATTTCAAGAACAGTGTCAAAAAACTTATAAAACAGAAAAAATATTTTTTTCCCCCAGTGGGCAAGCCCCTATGCAGCCTGATGTAGAGGAAAAGCCCTACATCCATCCATAAAAATATATTTACCAGCTTAATGATCATACCACACTGGAGAAAAGGGAGAAAAACCCAAAAGTGTATCACTGGCTCACACAGTTCAAAACATGGAAGCGTATCACCGGCACTCACAGTGCAATACATGGATATGGCAACATCTTGTCAATGAAGATGCATAACGTTCAGAGTAGGACACATAAAACAGAACACTAAACCCTGGTTATGCTAACACACATGTACAGAGACCAGACTGAATGTTGTGTGCAGCTGTTGTCGGGTATCCCAGTGTGGCTTCAGAGGTAGCTGTCCATGAGATGCGAGTACCAGTCATTTCACTGTCACTTTTTACATTTGCCATGTTTTCTCTATGTAACAGAGAATTCTGTGTTTATGTAGTATTTCAGCTCATTTAGCATTCATTCAGGATATTGCAGTCACTAGCATCTTTGTCAACTGCTAAATTCATTAATCTGCTGTACCAGATCCATCTTCAAAACAATAACAGGAGCTGCAAAAGTGTGTTACTTACTACTCAGAATGATTATAGGTACACTGCACTCAGTATCAGCATCAAAGTCCACTGCCTGCCCTTCTAGTTTGATTTCTACCAGAAACTGCTTTATTTTTCTATTTACTCCTTGTGTGGTGCATAAATAAAATGCTTGTTCATTATTCTCTGTACTCCCGTCCTTAGTATTAACACCGTGACAGTAATCAGTAGTAAACGTCCCGTTATCTCTCTCAACAATCGATTTCTTATTAAAATGTTTATTTTATTACTCCTCCGTGGCTCAAGATGTGCTCAGTTTACAACATGCATGGCATTTATCTTCCTTGAAACTGCAGTCAGTAGCTATGCCCTCTTGCCCAAGGCACTGGCAACACGCACTAGCTTTGCTGATTCCCCTACTCTTGTATACTCTCCTATACATTTCTGTTCTGGTGCAGTGTTCTTGCCACTGCTGTCTGCCTTCTTGTCCACTGTTGAAAAATGTTAAACTGGTTTCTGACAACAACCTTATTTTACCATTTGCCATATGACACCTCCCCATATTAACAGCGCACTGTCAAATGTAGCAACTCAGAACATACAATCAGATTCAGAAATCTTCCTTGCATGAATCTCAAGCTTAAAGTTTTGTAGAGGCTTATTCGAGTTAGTGTTAAAATATGAACAGGCTTACAAGGTGTGTGCATTTTTTTAACTGGATTTCTCAGCACTAAGGATATTTTTCATCAAACCACAAGATTTTTAGTTAAAAAAAACATTTCCAATATTTCACTGTAGTCTTCCCATGTCTAGTTCTGTATTAAATTTGAAGACATACAATTTCCATATTTCTTTACTCCCTCCTTTTCTTGAAAGTCCTTGAAATTCTAGTTACCATCAACTGTTACTTCTGTATATCGTAGGAAGTCAAACATTTTAAATGGTTCACAATGTTTACATCTAATGCAGACTGCATAGAAGCAGCTACACAAACAGGATCAAGCAGGACTGTTCAGTCTCTATAGAAAAACTGTATCAAGAAACCACCTGCCCACCTTACTAATGCCTGTCAAATCTAACCCTAACTCTGAAGCATACCTTAGAAAATCCCTGTCTGTAACACTGCCACTATTCAGACATGCTATGTCTGAATATGTGGTGGGGCTTTGATGATCAGAACACAAAAGGAAACTATTTCCTTTTGCAATCGTTACATTTTATACTTTATTATTAGTTCAATGTATATTTCTGTATTTTGATAAATTAATATACACTTTTATTTTGAATGTTGAGTGCCAGCAAGACTGCTTTTGCATGTTTATATTTTTGTGTTCTTTTGTCACTCAGTGTTTTAAACTTATGCTTCTGAGTAGTTTTCCCACAAGCCTTTTGTAAGTGCAAGTAGTTATATACTACTAAATATGTTAATGTATGCTAATTAAATGCTCAGATTTTTGGTCATTTGTACCTACTCTTCAAGAACCTTTGTCTCTATTTTCGGTGTCTGCTGGCTGAGAGGTATCCATCAGTATATCTGCCCATTGCAGTATTTAGGAATAAAACAAAATAACTATTTAATAACTGCTTATTTGCTGTAGGGAAGTTTGTAAAATGATAGAAGAAGCTATAAGTAGCTATTCAGATGAGCTTATAAAACTGCAGGAGTCAGAGATTCAAATGAAGGAAAGACTGGCTAAATATGAGGCTTCTCATGAATAACTGTATGAAAAAATAGTAAAGCTAAAACACCGCACAGAGAGAAAACCTGAAAATTTCTGCTGTGTCAGAGAAACTGGAAGAAACAGACGGCACTAATTTTATGACAGTAAAAATAAGCAGCTGCACAGGTATTCCAAAGCAGAATTCTTTAATTGAAAGGACGCAACATGTATATGCTTTTGAATCAAGAGAGAGAAGCCAAGACCTATAGTAATAAAAATGCAGTCATATCAACAGAATGAGTTGTTCCTGACAAGACTGTGGCAAAAGGATACATTATTATCAACTGGGGACACCAAAATGTTCACAGAAACTGATTATTCACTGTACATCAGCCAAAAGAGAAGTGAGTTTACCCTTTCAATCAGATGATGTCGAGAGGCAGGTGTGAGATTCAAATTGCTATATCTAGCTCTTTTCAGTATTTTTTTTTTCTGAAGGAGCCACAACAGGTGAGGAAGGAAAAAAAAATTATACACAAAGCAAGCCAGAAAGTTGAATGGGATTCTTTGTGTCACTCCTCTGACAATGACAGTGCCCATAGACAGAACTAGCCAGTAAAACTTTTTCCAGTGTTCAAAAGGAAAATGATGAAGTGAAAGGAAAAAGCTCAGAAGTACTTTGGACTTGAACCAGAAACCAGTGTTGAGTGGTCAAGAAAAAGAAGTTGGCAGCCAGAAAGAATGTGAAAGTAGGAAAGAAACAAAAAGGACTGTAAACTCTAATTTCCATAATAAGCATATAGGACACGAGAACTCTACTTCTGCAAGAAGGAACTGTGTTAAACTGGTGGGAAAATTCTAAAGTCATATTAATGTTTGTAAGAATAACAAAGGAATAAAAGATGTAACTGTAAGTAGAAAAGTTATTTATTTTCTTAGCAATATGCGTATAATAGAATTATTGATGCAATGTGCAGTGTTGTACTGTAAATTAGTTCTGTACACTCTGCAGAAGTACTTTATATGTGAGATGGGGAGAGTCTTAGCAGTGACTGTTGCTAATATCAGTGATGTTAAAGAAGGAAAATATTTTTTTCAACTGTAATGTGTCTGGAGTTTATACTGTAACAAGATAAAGTATAGATATAAGGAATATAATGTTGTGATCTTAAGCTACTAGGGGAAGAGGTGAAACTGAACTGATCATATGTGTTTATTAAGTAATAATGGATTCCTTGGTGCTGTACATATCATGTAATTGTCAAACCATTAGCTGATCTTTTTTATCTACTAGGAAAGCTCTGCAGTTGCAGGTAATTACTCAGGAAATGACTGAACAGTGAATTTTGAGATATTTGTATAGGAAATACTAAAATTAGTACTTAAAGAAATGACAAGCCGTTTAGTGAAAATACATGGTCTGATACATTGAAGGGTATGCAAGCAGAAGCATTCCTGGTAGCAAGCTATCACTTCAGTATAACTCACAACAAGCCAAAGTCAACTCATTTAATGGTAGCCAGGTAATTCTTTCTTAAGGCTAAACATCACTTAATGGAGAGTATGCAAGTTGTTTTTTCACATCTGTGAGTGAAGCAGATGGGACAAGAATGGATGATATGCATGCAGAAAGGAATGCAGGCTCTAACATGCATTTTATGCAATGGTTAAACCTAAATTTAGAATGGGTAAAGCCTATGAGTGCAGTTGTCCTTTTGGGGAAACTGTCCATATACGGAGGGGTAAGGAGTTAATGTGTGTTTATTGTGAATTAAAATGGGTTATCAGTTAAAATGAAAATGTACATATTTTTTTTTCTTTTGCGTTTTTATTGAAGTGAAAAGTCTGGGAAAATGTGGCATGCTTAAACAAAGATAAGAAGCCACAACTGCATGTAAGATCAGCCTGCCAAAAATTAATGAGTACACGTAAGTTGCTAGTTGGAAATGTATAAAACCTGTCAGTCATGTAGATTGTGTGAAAGTGATAGCAGCTTATCAGTATAACTGCTTTATCAGTCATATCATGGAATGTGAATGGCACTGTGGGTATGGACAAGAATTATATTAACGTGCAGGGTACAGATAGTGTTACAGGAGACACACTGGGTTAGAAATGACCATGCAAATTTGGCAAAGAAGAGATTCCAGAATGGTTATTCAGCAGAGTATCAAAAACAAAGGAAAGGGGTGGTGGTAATACTGCCTGTGATTGGGACTACTATAATGACAGAGGAAGAGGAGAAAGACAACAACGGTGGATTTGTGGTAGTACAGGGTTATTGGCATGGAAAGAAGATTACACTGGCATGTATTTATATTCCACCTAAATTTACTATTAAGGAGCATAAGAGAATTATTTTATTTTACCGGGAAAGTCCGACTTGGAATTAGCCAATTTTTAGCAGAGGCCTGAGGAGAAATGCTCTAGATGCATGTCTTTGTAACAAACCCACACAAATTCAGGGAGGACATGCAGAGTCCATACGGAAGGCACCCCAAATGAGAATTGAACCAAAGAACCTCTTGCTGTGAGATGACAATGCTAACCGCAGCACCTCTGCACCATCCACGTTTCCATGCCTAAACCTAGGATTAAACCACGGACCTTTAGATCTTTAATCTAATGCTCTCCCAACTGAGCTATTTTGGCTCAATAAAGCCATAATTATGAAAGAGGTAATTAGCTTTCAGCAGAAACTATTATTCATGGGGAGAGTCAGGAGTCTGATATGCAATAGTGAAGATGTACCAGGAAAACCTAGAAGGAAAAATATAACAAGGCAAATTTCTGAAATAATACAAGAGAATACTTGGAATGGAAAAGGTGAAATTACTAGAATGAACCTAGACAGAATTTACATATTATTCTTCAAGGTACAATAACTGAATTAGACTAGACAGAAATTATATTTCACAGGTGCAAGGGTATTTAATTAAAAGCATTGAAACAAATCCAATAACTAATTCAGACCACATGCCAATAAAGACTAAGAGAAAAATGCAGGCTAATCAAATAAAAATGAGAGACTGACACTTTCCTTGTTATTAAAAAAGAGAGAAGAATTTAAGAAATGGGTAACAGAAGAACTCAAGATTTGTTGGGGAAGACAGACATTTCTTCAGAAGGGATAGCTGAGGAGTGGGATAAAATGAAAATTCAATTTAAAAATATGGTAGAAAAGAAAGAGAAATAGATACGGGAAAGAAGTAATAGGAATTATTTAGATGGGTTATTGAATGATAAAGTATTTCAGATGAAGGAATCTTACGGAACAAGAAGAGTAGCAACTGTTGAGTGCCAAAGGGAAAATAAGGGACTGTTTAGGTAATGCACATGAATTTAGAAAGGTTACTTTAAGTATTTTATGTTAACAACCCAGAGTACTATGCATATTAGCACAATGACTTACGCAACAGAAAATAGAAAGGGGTGCTGCCAAACATAGGGAGCCTCCATCCATAACCCTCTTTTCCCATTTTTGCACATGGGGAAAGGGTGTCACTTCAACAGTGGCAATCATCTAGACCCAAGGTTTACATTACCGGGTGGGTAGCCCTGTCGCTGTAGTTCTTCCACACCACATACTCGCATGCACACTCACACCTATGGCCAGTTTAGAGTGCCCAATCCACATACTGCATGTTTTTCAAATGTGGGAGGAAACCAGAGCACCCTGAGGAAATCAACTAGAACACAGGGAGGGCATGCGGACTCCAAACAAAAGGCACTCCAGCTGAGAATCAAACCAAGGAACATCTTGCTGTGAGGCAACAATGCTATCCTCTGTGCCACTATATGACTAGAAAAATAACCAGAGACCCTAAAGAGGTATTAGAGATATTTTGAAAGTCTATGAAAATCTGTACAGAACAGAGGAATGGGGAAACAAAGAATAGACACAAATGGAAATATTTATGTAAGTTTAAATATGTCAAGGCTAGAGAAAGATGAGGCTCAAGAATTATTAACTAAGATGAGTGAGAATTAAATAGAATTGGTGATGTGTAATCAATCAACAGGGAAGTCTCCAGGAGCACGGAGTATTCCTGTGGAAGTTTGGAAGTTAGGAGGGAAGAGAGAGATAAAGATCTGGAAGGTTTTGTTTAACAATGCTTTAAAGGGCCAGCATTTTGTAAGAAAGTTGTGGTGTCTGTATTACCTAAAGATGGCAAATACCCTTTTAACCCAAATTCTTAATGAAACATGTGCACTTGTCAAGTGCTGATTAACTGACTGAAAGCAGTGCGATGGTTTTATCATAGAAAGCCACCTTCAATGAACATGCACTTTTTCCACTGTTGTGCAACCATCAAGTTGGTATATATCAGTTGGGGGGGCCAGAGGGGCTTGCCCCTCACAAAAAAAGCTATAAAACGTGTTTGCTGAAAGTGACTTTCAGAAACTTATTTTCATTGATTTGTCTATTGAAGAATAATTCTTCAATGAATAATCATGAATCCATTCATATAGACCAATTTCAATGTTGAACCATAATTATAAAGTATTATGTCTGTATTAAGACATTGGCTAATACATTGCCAAAACTGACAGATATAAATCAAGTGGTGCAATATGTAGCACACTTGTCTTTGATGTAGGTTCTTTTCTCACATCAGTTAGATGGAGTGCTGACAATGCAGTGCAGCATAAGGGGAGGGGGTGCTACACTCCTGAGTGTGCCATCCTTTGGATGAGACATTAAATAGAGGTCCCATCTGCTTGAGTTGGTGGTAGTTCAGGTGGATATAAAACATCCCATGGCACCAGTCAAAAATATAGGGGTTCTTTATTTAAAAAAGCATAGTATACAATACTATTTACAAACTTACATATTTAGAGATTTATACAGTATATAAATCTCCATTAATTTCCATTATTGTCATACAATCTTAGAAATCTCACTATTCATCATTATATTAAACCTTATTTGAACTCCACTCCTTTTTCCACAAACATCATCTAATTTTCTTAAAAATTACTGGTAATCTCCATTTACCATTAAACATTATTTCATTTAGCCTTTCATTGCCAATGGTTCACACAACATAAAATAATCTTTTATCTGTTTTACGAACACATTCTTTATTTTTATGTCTATAATATTCATACATAATCATATCCATATTTACTTCATTACCTTCTTTATATTATCAAAGAAATTTTCTTTACACAATTTTTCTCACAATTTTCCAACTCTTGTACACTGTAAGAAAACATGTTCTGTAGTTTCTTCTTTACCACAATATATACAAACTCTTTCACTGATTTTTTTATATGGCATATTTCCCTTTACTGGTAATTTATTAATCACTAATTTTATTAATCATTAATCTCCATAAAAAATCATGACATTCTACTTGTTTATTACACCATGTTATTTGTACTCTTATAGTTTTAACTTTTTAATTCACTAGCTCAGCCCAGGGATTAACTTAATAATATTGTACGATGATATTTTCATATCACACTTTCCTCTCATTTTTTTACATATCCATATGCTGTTAATATTTATACTTTAACATATTTAATACCAAATTTTCATTTGTATCATTTATCCAAAACAAAACATTATATATATTAAAAGAATCAGTATTCTAATGATATTCAAAAGAAGCTATCCAAACACAATATTAATAACAGAGATAAACCCTTTTCCTTTAAAGAATTAAAGGAATAAATAAAAAAACCTTAAAACAAAAAAGGCACCAGGGCTGGATGGTTTAGTTTAGAATTTTACAAACTCTTACTTGATAACATCTTGAAAATCTTACTCAATGCATTCCAAGTAGTTAAAAGTACAGCAAACATCCCTCCCTCATGGAAATATTCTAGCATCTCTCCCATCTTAAAACCAAATAAAGTGCCCAACCTTTGCACATCATACAGGCCAGTCTCTTTGCTTAACATTGACTACAAGATATTCATGTCTATCTTAACAGACAAATTAAATAATATTCAATATTAATTCATGAATACCAAACCAGGTTTATCAAAAACAGAAAGGTACAAGACAATGTAATTAGATTACTGTCCTTAATAGACTTAGCAAACAAGAAAAAATGAGCTTTCTATTTAAGCCTTGATATAGATAAAGCTTTTGACTCCCTAAGTTGGCCATATCTGTTTAAATCTCTGCAAAACTACAATTTCTCCCAAACTTTATACAATTAATTAAAAAACTATATGAAAAAGTCCATAGCCTATGTAAAGACTGAATCTTATCTATCTAGCTGATTTGAAATATTAAGAGGTACTAAACAGGGGTGCCCCCGCTCCCCATTACTGTTTGCCCTGGCTATTGAGCCTCTTGCAAATTATGTTAGATATAATGGCAGTGTTAAAGGATATAAAGTGTCAGACAAATTATCCCCCAAGATACAGCTGTTTGCTGATGACCTACTAGTAACTTCTAATGATACTGAAAATTCAATAGATCACCTATTTCATAATCTAGACTTCTTTGCAAATATCTCTAGTCTAAAATTCCATCACAACAAAACCCAGGCACTTCTAGTAAATAAAAATGTTACTATGAAACTTAGATCAAAAATAGACATAAACTGGTTGGGCAGGAATATTAAATATCTAGGTATCACTCACATCTAATTACCAACAACTTATAAACTCAATTACTAGTCTAACAGAGAGTTGGAACAGACTCTTATTCACATTTGAAGACAGACTAACTTTAATCAAAATGATACTGTTACCTAAAATCTTATTCATTGGCCAAGCTCTAATATTCCCCCCACCTGTCAAAATTAAACAGAAAATTAATAACGTATTACATAAATTCCTTTGGTATACCCCCCCCCCAAAAAAAAAAAACAAGAATTTCTCTTTTCTGGCACACAACAAGCTGGGATGAAGGAGGAATAGGGTTTCCAAATATTGATTTTTACTTAAACTCCACATTTATTAACATAGTGTTGCTTTGGAATAATACTTCTTATACATCATATTGGAAATCAATACATGAATCCTTACTTCTTAATAGTAGTAGGACATTGCTTGAACCATATACTCAAATGCATACAAACATCTTTAGATGGATTTTAAAAATATACATTCAAAGTGAAAGGTCAAAACTTGTTCTCACACCTCTTATAAACCAAATATTGTTGTTTAAAAAGCTTATGTTTTCCAGTCAATTAATTAAGACTTTATTAATAATTATGTTTCCTATTGCTTACACAAATAAATGTTTGACATATTTTGATACTCAGAAAATGTTAGAATTTAAGAAGGGTGACCTATTATATTGGAATCAATTTCTCTCAATTAATAAAATAAGTTCTGCAGACTATTTGATCAGCAGATATAGTCTGCAAAATTGCAGTTGGCTGGACATCCAAACTTGTAAGGACTATATACATACTAACCTCATACCCTCATTAGAGGCATACAATAAGAGTAACTTAAAATCTTGGATTTTATCTCAACAATTATTAATAGGTTACCCAAGAATACTTCATATATATATCTGTTATTTATAAAATTCTCAGAAATGATTTTAGCAAAACAGATGTTTCTTTTTAGAATTATTCAAGTGAAGCTAATAGGCAAGTATTCTCAGAAAAATATAAAAAAGACTTTGTTTACAGTCAGTGAAGGAATCCACATCTTTCCTGTTCTGACATGTATACACATGGAAATTTTTACATAGATGTTTTTTCCCTCCACATAGACTAGCAATAATGTACAAGAAAGATGAAATGAAATGCTGGAGATGTGGACATCCTGATGCTGACTGGATACATATGGTTGTTAATTGCAAAATTATTTCCCCATTTTGGTTAGACTTTAAATATCTTTGTAAAGCTCTATGGAATAACAGCTGTATAATTTCTGACTCCCTTATCTTTTTCAGTGTTTCTGTTCCTGAAGTTATTCCTAAAAAACAAACATTTTTACTATGGTCTATCTTTTCTATAGCAAAGAAATTTGTTACTAAAAATTGGAAATCCCAATCTACTCCTGTCTTTAAAGTGGAGTTGATTCATCTTGTGAAACATATTTGTAAGAAAAAAAACAAGGACTAACAACACAACCCATCATTTAATGCTGTGGACAAAATTGTCTAATCTGTTAGAGAAATATTAAATGTTCTTCTATGTATATTGCTTTTTTAGTTGTTATGGACATTGTATATAGTTTTTTTTCTTGTTACTATACTGTTAAATTAGTGTGTTATAAAATGAATAAAAATATTTGGAAAAAGCAGCATTAACAGGTGGGTTTATTAATCCTAAACTTCCATCTTCCTTGTCCATGTATAGGATTCCTCTGTTGAATGGATTCAATCTTGAACCCCCATATAAAAGAAAAAATGTTTATTTCTTTTTCATATATTACTGGCAACATAAACACTAGCTAAATATGCAATCTTTCCCAGTAAAACTAAAATAAATTAATTACATTTTTATTAAATGGTAGCTTAAATATTTTCCAAAAACAACAATGCTCATTTATTTTATTTAGTATCGTATTCCATTGTTCCTCACTTACATTTTTTACCCCAAAATCTTATTCCTGATGCACAGATTTCTTTCATTGAGAAGGATACTCTTCCTATTTATACCATATCACCTAACTGCTTTACTTGCTTCTTTATTTAAGGTTATGCCTATTATGTTTAAACACTGATGTATATAACTTCTTTCATCTGGACTTTGTTTTTCATAATCAATATAATATCATCTGCATAAGTAAACATGACTAGAATTTTTCTACCTTCAGTAGTATTATAAGTAGTGTCACTCGTGCAAATTTACATCTCTGACTAATACATTCATAAGTATTGCAAATAATATAGTACTAATAGATATATATAGTACTAATAAATTCCTGATATATGCCATTATTTATATTTATTTCATTAGTTAGCCATCCAGTCACTAAAATTCTTACTTTATTTTTATTATATGCAGAACATACATTCTTATTTTTTATTATTGTTATACTCTTCCACAATTGTCCAAAAAATGTCATGTTGTACCATTTGAAAAGCTTTACTTAAATATCCTATCATGATCTTGGTCTCAGCAGTTCTATTTATAACAGCATCCACAATTTCTCTTACTATGAATAATAATTCCTGACATCCTTTTTCCTATTAAATTATATATGTTATCTTCCCTAATACTTTTCATTTTACTTTCCATTTTCTTCTGAATTATTTTCATAAAAGTCTTACAATCTGCATTATTCAGTACTATAGGTCTTCAATTTTCAACTGTATTTTTATCTTCCTTTTCTATATAAATTTAAGTATACCACTGTATGCATCTTTATACATAAAACCATCATTTAACCACTCATTCATACTTTTTAAGAAGTACATTTTCTCTCAATCCATACATTTTTATAAATTTGGTATCTTGTTCTATCTGATCCTGAAACTGACTATAAATTAACATGAAGTATTTTATCTAATTCATATCAAGAAATCTTGCTTTCCAAAGCCTTATTTTTCTTGTTCTGTCAGTTGTAACGTGCCATTCTTTTTTTCAACTACTTTATCTTGAAACATTCTTATTCCATAATTTATTACAATATTCATAATTTTTCCTGAGATCATCTTACATCTCCTCTATTATCTTTAATTTCTCTCATTATAATACTATTCTCTTTAACTATGCTGCTTAAGTAAGTTGATACCTCTTCTTTTTACCTTGTAAAATATATTTGCTTAAATGACAATTCTTTGATTTGCTCTTGATTTTTTCATAAATTCTCCATTCTATCATATAATATTCCCTATTGTCCCTTTCCAAATCCTTTAAGGCATCTACACACATTGTTTTATAATTAAGTTTCTGTTATTTTTTAATCTGAATGCCATTCTACAAAACACTTTTCTGTCAAAGCTAGCGACCACTGAGACCATTTTTTATTTTTATAACCTGCTCTAGTGGAAATGTGATTTTTTTCATAAACACATACTTATTTTTCTATTTTCATTCTATAATTTCTCACTTATTCTTTTTATTCATTTTCCTAACCTAATATACTCCTTGTTTTCTTGTATTCTATCCAAATGGTTGAATGAGCTGAAAATCCTGTTACAAGTGTCTCTCCCTTAGGTATATGTAAACTTTGTGATATAATAAAATACACTGTTTTATATATACCTCAACTGTATGCCCACAAATTATTATTCCAAATTTTAAATTGCCACATTTTATAACTTCATTTTTTAAACATCATTTCCTCTCTTCTTCTTCTTTTTTCCTCTCAAATCACAATTAAAATCTCCAGTTATTATAGTAATTTTAATTATTACATATTCCAAAATTTTATTTAAAAAATCCCCTTTCTTTACTTGTAATGCAAGCATAAAATGCTATAATTTTATATACCTGATTATGCCATCTGATATATACAAGAGTTAATCTTCCCATTATTGCCAATGTTATGTTCAATATTTTCACTGACTTTCTATAAACTACAGCTATTTTTGAACATAGTTCATTTCCTAAGTTCCATAATGTATCTCCTCCCCAATGTTTCTTTGTAATCTTCCTTCTTGTGTCAAAATCTTATATTTTCCAATATCATTATGTCAACATCACATTTACTAAACCAATTTATAATGCCTATTCTTCTACATAAATTTTTGATATTATCATTTACTGAAAGTCAATATGTCTATGTTGTAACTCACCAAAAATTATGCAGATTTGAAGAAATAATCTTATTTGCATTATCCATTTCCTTTCTTTTTCTCTTTTACATTTATCCCTTTAAACTTTCTTTTTCTTACTCTTTTGCCAGTAGAATTCTTTCTACCTGTCACTATTTTCCAATTTGTATTTTCCTCATTACTTACTTCAGAACCTTCTTCTATATTCCTTTCCATTGCTTTTTTTCTCTTTATTCTTATCTTTACCATTATCTTATTCTTGTTCCCTTATATCCTCTTTATATTTTATGTGGGTTGTTTATTGTCTTCATATGCTGTCCTCACTTTAGTTTTGTTCTTCTTCATCCTTTTTCTCTAGGTTACAATCCATCCATAAATACCCAATTATGTTACATTTATAACATTTCAATTCACACATTTTTGCATCATGACCTGTTTCCCTACAAACATAACATTTCCTGTTATAACAATTACTTATCAAATAATGGTCTTTTTTCACAGAAAAACATGTTTTCAGTTGTCCCCAATATTCACAACACCTGTTGTTTATCATGTTGTTGTTTATCATATTAAGGGTATGATTTTTTTTTCATTTTCCATTTTTAATACAATGTGACAGTCCCATCCCCAAGTCTATAATCCTTTGTTGTTATATACTTTTCTAATGTCCATAACTTCTTCACAAAGTTTGTTTAAATGTCTCTTTAAAATCTCCTTTTCAACTTCAGTTCAAAACTGAACGTGTATCATCGTTTTTGTTTCTCTGTGAAATGCTTTAACCACATAAGACTTCAATGGATTACAATTCTGTTTCTTCTCATACTCCTCAAAAAAAAAAAAAAAAAAAAAGAATTCCAAAACAGAAACAATCTCACTCCCAATGGGACCATTAAATTATCCCAAATGACATACCTATTTCTTTTTCTTTCTTGTTCTGAATTCTCACCATAAATTTCCTTTGATTGTTGATCTGTTCATCTCTTATCACTTTCAGTGCAGTTTCTTTAACAATATTGGCATACAATTTTTTTTGTCTGGTGATCTCCTTTCAAAACAGCTTTTGATTCCTCAGACTGGATTTTGTCAATGATTTCACCTCAAGAAACAACTTTTCCACTTGCTGGCTTGCTCTACACCAACAATTCACCCAAAATATCATCCCACATCCCTGCTGACTGAGGGTTGTAACAGCACATCTGTCATTGTGTTGCACATTTGCTTCTAATGAAACAAACAAATTCTGCTGAAACAGCTCCTTAGAATCTGGTATAGCTTCAGACACTGTACCAGCATTCGCCTCTGTGCTATCCACCATCTTGAATTTCCTTGAGTGCTGTTTTCCCAGCTGCCATTGCTCTAGGAGCAGAACAAGCACTCTCCTAATAACTAGGGTAAGTTCCCTGAAGCCCTGGCCAACTTTCCCCTAGTAGTATAAATATCGCCACAGGTCTTCCCAGAAAAGAGACCACTAGCCTAATGTGACTAACCTGGTCAACAAAGGCTAAATATAAAATAAATATAAATGTAATATTGTGGAGCAGAGGCAAACATTTGACATTAATAGAAAAATGATGATTCAGAGAGAAGCAGATTGCAAGAAGACCCAGCTATTATCAGTGGTTCTTGATGCAGAGAAGGTATTCAATAGAGCCAGCTAGGATATTATGATTAGGGTAATGGTAGAATTTGCTTTTCCTGACAGAATAATAGGATTAATTAGGAAGACATATGAATGGTCAGAGACGAGAATCAGGGAGAAAGGGTTCATCTCTGACAAGAACCAGACAGGCTGTTCTCTTTCCCCTTTGTTATTTGCCTTATACTTAAATTATTATAAATAAGAGACTCACAAACTCAAGGGTATAACTGGTATGGCACTCAAGAAAAATTAGTTATATTTGCAAATGACATTATTTTCTACTTGATAAATCCAGAAAGTAATATTTCAGTGTTGTGGAACATTTTGAGACAATTGGATTATTTTTTTCAGAATATAAAATAAGTGAAAAGAAAACAAAGCCTAAATTGGTAAACTATGTTTCCACAAATGAAGTGGTTAAGATATTAAAAGGAATTCTCCTATCGTAGATAAGGATATGTGGGAAGAGACTCAACAAAAGACAAAAGAAAAATTGAGAGGTTGGAAGCTCTTAACTATGGATGCTAACAGTTAGGCACAAGCAGTGAAAATTTTCTAATCCCTTTAATATAATATAGATGTTAGGTATATTTTTTATCAACCAGATGACAAGCTGTGGACCATCATTTATAAAGAATTGAAGGAGTTTATTTGTGACAGAAAGAGGGAAAACATTAAGGGGTATAAGTTGTTTATGCCCACAGAACAAGGTAGTTTAGGATGATCAGATTAAAAGGGATAGTTAGAGCTACATAATCAAGGCTGATATACATAACACAATGAGAAGACTACAAATCAAAGTGGAAATAAATTATGTTGAAATATGGGAGGTGTTTATAAAAGAAGGAGAGTGAAGGATTTTGGACACAGGCCTTTAAGGAGAACAATAACAACACTATAGAATATTATATATACAAAATAGCATGAGACTGGACAAGGGAGGCTTTACAAATATTGATGACTGTAAGTAGGGGCGTAGAAAATTAACAAGATGAAACTAGAACTTAATTCAAAAAAATAGCAGAGGAACCAAGGTGTTGGGAGCAAATAACTATGGAGGTAAAAGTCATAGAGTGGTGTGAGACCAAGTAGAAGTTTTGCCTATGGATTGGAGACTACCTTCCCTACCAATGACTGATAAAGTATAGGCAAAGTGAAAGGGATGGGGGTGTTAAATGAAACACTAGCTTTGGTTGAGTTGATAACTGAGTCTAGAACAGAAGCCCACCTTCCTATCCTATAGATACCCTTCACCATATTATCTTTGTTTTCTGGTGCTCTGCTGCTCAAAATAATCTCCTTCCATATTCTCCTGCTGTCCAAGAAGGTCACTCTCCACCATAACTAAACCTTAACTCTGAACCGGAACAGATCCTTTCTATATAACTTCATCTCCTGAAACATTACTACAGCTGTCCCCACCTTCTCAGTCTCCTCAGTACTCTATATCTTCACAGGATTAGTCAGTCCTCCTCATGTTACATTAGAAAGTTAATCCTCATCATGACCACCTTTTTGCTTGGCCTCCTCTTAAAAGCAGAACCTCTTTGGAGATACTCATAAAGTATCTCTTTCCCAGCCATCTCCACTCCCCCCTTAGCAATCCTCTTCTCATCTTTCCTGCAGTACAGTCATTCACTAATGATAAGGATCCTCACCTCCAATAACATGGTATTTGTAAAATCAAAAATGCTCTTTATGCAGCCCTCAACCTACACTGGATGCATCCTATTCTTTCCCACTAATATGCCATTAACCTCTTCAGCTATCACTTTCAGATCATCTTCATAATCCTCTTCCTTATCCCAACAAACCTATATTTAAAAACAACCTTTACTAATATCTCATCCTTACATCACTGTACCTCTAGCTCTTTAACATTTTATAACAATTTTCACTAATCCTTTCCACCTCCTTCCCAATTTGGTCACATTCAATCCCTTTATTACACCACCTGAAAAGATATTACATGCCTGTAACCCTTTTTTGAATGAACTCCTACTCAAAGTTCTTTGTACTATACCATTACCAAGATCACCAACAGCAGAACAGTATCAATAACATAGATTCCAAGAATATCCAGTAAACACTCTGCTCTGCCTATCTATTCTCCATCATCTGGAAACATTTCAAGAAGCATCATCTTTACAGCCTTACCTCCTTACTGCCACAAACAAGGTCCCATCTTCTTCAAGGACTTTCCTTGCAGTGTTTTATTTCATGCTTTCCATTGTTCAGTCTGCATACTTGCCAGCAATCTCACACTGAATCCTAAAAACATAACTGGGAAAAAGCAAGAGAACCCACACCATCTTATTCCTTCTTAGTCACCCCTAATAAACAAACCTAAAGTCCCTAGTCAAATTAGGGCACATCCATTATGCCATATCCTCTGTGAGCCTGTCTCTCTGCTTAGCCTTCAAATATCTTTTATTCTTTTATGAACAACACCGTAATAGATTAATCACCTATACACACCAGAACCATCACAGCAGAAAACAGAAAATATTCAGTTTGTCTCAGTTCCCAGACAGCCACTGGCACTAATGCTCATAGCCCAGCTTCACTCTTTACAGCAAAGCCAAATGTATTTGCTTGTGTCCTTCTATCTCCTACCATCACATCTTCTTGTAAAACCTAAAACAGCAGACATATTTAAGAGCACCACTCTCCCAACTGTTACTCACATTCTCCCCTCAACTTAATTATTTTAAACACTGAAAGAAATAAAGAGAGCAACTATCATATTAAATAAAGTATTAGTCCATAGTCAAATTAAATTCCGTGCTCCATGCTGATATCAATCCATACTTTGCATCACCTTCACCACCATCTTATATGTTATTCTTCAGTGCTAATATTTTATTTCCTTCTGACACCTTCTCTTTTCCCGCCTTTCTTACATTCTTTCTTAGCTGTTCCCACTAATTTTGATCATTCACATCAAGGCTATGTTTTTCTCTTCCAATTGTTCAATACTCTACACCTCTTCAGGGGTCCACACAACCATCTCCTTCAGGGTCATCCTTCTCACTCACTCTCTAAGTGCAACCACATAACTCCCTTTACTATTCTCATAGTCTACCTTCACCATTCCAAAAGGGTCTTGGACCAGTTTACCTTTCAAATTCATCATGCAGCAACATCTTCAGACAAGATCCCATCTTTGTAGTTTTCCTTTTCCATGCTGTGACCTAAGGTTAGGAAATGTTGTCAGTGCACCGCCTTCTGTTAATCTGTGTCTCTGTTAATTCTGATTCACAGAATATGTGCAGAACATTCCGGGTCTTATATTACCATCTCATTCTCTTCCAGAAGCATTCTGCCTCCAAGAGATTAGAAACCAGCCAGTAGAAAACAGAAATCTGATTCAATTCCATTATTCAATGATTTCATAGAATTCGCCCCAATTCTATGTAATAATGAAAAAATAAGTAAAGAAGTTAAGATCTGAAAATGGTTTTATAAAGCCTTCTTGTTCGGACAGATTAGAGATGTTAATATGTAAATGTAATGAAAACCAATTTTGAAGTCTGTTTTTTGATAATTTAAAAAATATCTATTGTTATGTAAAAAAACAATGATGCTTCCTTAATTATATATATATATATATATATATATATATATATATATATATATATATATATATATATATATATATAGTAAATACATTAAAATTAATAAAATTATTTGAAAAAATAAAAAGCAGCCACCGAGAGCCCATCTATGCAACAACCAGAGATATGTCTAAGCACCATCTTGTTTTAGTTTTTACTTTAGCAGGCTAAAGGCCTGTCTCACTTTGTACAGGTCTAGCAAGAGTTCTCCACATTTAGCTAGGTGGCCTGCAGGTTTCAGCCTCTTCTGCTCAGTTACATTATTAAGCAGGCACTGCTTTACACTGAAGCTATGAAGTTTACATACCAGGTGTGACATCCCCACCAATGGCCCAGTAATCAAGGAGCCTCAATCCTCACCACTGGCAACAGTTGGGGATGTACACACTGGGAGGATGACAAGTACACATATAGTAAAGTGCAATTTCCCTTAAGAGCATACAGAGACCACAGTCTGGGGGTGTTTTTCCCCTCTTTCTCCAGATCCCCAATAAGACTCCCCACTGGCACAGCCATAGAGTTGAGATCTCAGTTGAGTGGCCAAGCTAAGACCTCCAGCACCCTCTCTGTCCAGCCAGTGCTTCGTGTCCTTGCCCAAGTAGTTGACACACACACTCTTTGAGATTTGATTTATACACAAACACACACACACCTGGGAAAGGGTGGCACAGGTTTACTAGCTATGCCCCCCTTTTGCCCAGACTATAAGGTAGTTTTCACTGCCACCAGCCACTACTTATCAACTACTTTAAGGCCCTTAGCAAAGGGTGTCCCATCTTACTGTGTAATGTTACTATTAATCCAAATGGTAGTTTGACCAAGAGCAAGGCTATTAGGAGTGGCCTGCACAGTGTCACTAAATAGATATGTAAGTACTCTAAGAGCTTACATATGTCTGGACAGACCAGCCACAATTGAAAGGTTTAAATATATTTAGTAATAAATAATAAAAAACAAGAAAATAGTAAATAATCACAGTAACTTCAGAGTTCAAAAATCACAGGAAATATTTAAAACAACATTGCAGGACAGTCTCAAATAAATAAAGAAACATCTAAGCTATACTTCACTATATTCCTATTACTGTACCTAGTTAACTTACTTACAGAGCAAGACAAGTGTGGTGAGTGGATGTTCACAGCTGATGTTGCCAGGTCAAAGGCAAAATACAAAATCCATTGTCTCTCTCTCTCTCTCTCTCTCTCTCTCAGAGAGTTCTTCAATTAATATTTCAAATATTACTGCTGGGATACTTGCAGAATGACATTGTTTCTTGTCATCTGACTTCAGTTCCCAGGCTGAAAAACAACCATTGAGGTAGCATTTAGCATCTACCTGTGAAAATACATAAACAAAAGCTTTTCCTCAGATATTTGCACTTCCTAGAAGTCCTAAAACAATAAAACACTTCTATATCTCAAGCCTAGTAATTATCTCTCCTTCAAGGGAACACAGAGAGTCCTCGAGTATAGACAAATTGTCTCCTGTTGACTGAAACTGAAAGATTATATCCTTTTATTATGTTGTTATAAAGTAATTTAAGTTTTCAGCTATTATTCTGAAGTTGACTTCTTGTGTTGCAGTTGTTACAATATATACATCTAAACAGTTACAATAGGGTATATACACTTCTGTTCTTTCCCAGGGTCTATATCAAAATTCCGAACACGTAAAATGCTGAATGTCAAAACGTCAAACCCAAAACATTGAATGTTGAAAATAGCAAAGCCCTGGAACATCGAAATCTTACCTAGGGCAAGATTTTGATGGGCCGTTCCGTGGCTTTGCTATTTCCTCCACTGTGGTGCGAGAGTTTCGAACCTTAGGGTTAGGGTGCAGGTTGAGGTAAGTGGATAGTTAGTAATGTATGTATGGTGTAGTGTAGGGTTGTGTTTTGTTAATATTCACAAATGGCATATAATTATTTGCAGAAATCCAGATAGCTGGGCTGGCAGTATTTGTCACAACAGGTACTAACAACACTCTTGCTACCCAACTGAATCAATTAACTATATTGTCCAGTGATACTTTGATCTTTTTCTGCCTTAAAGGCCAGTTTTTGAAACACCAATTCTACAACCGCCAATCAGTCTGTCATTTTCTCTTCTTGAGCTGTTCTTCTAATCATCCACATCAGTGACAAAAATGCTTTTTATTCAGCTCGAGTAATTTTTCAGTATGGTCCAACTTTTATGTTCTGCTATAGTGTCTCTCTTTTCAGTGTTACATATCTGGTCACATGTTCAGACCTTCCTTCTGGCCAAGCTGTAATCACTGTCAGCATAGTGTCAGCATAGTGATTACCTTCCTAACTTTCTTGCCTGTTGTACGGACTATTCCTTCCTTCTTGCTAAACCAATGCACTCCTCCACCCCTCAGTTTTATTTTATTTTACATTGCAAAATTGCTGAGGATTTGCCAACTGCCAGATTACTTTCAAAGGCCAGCCAGGTTTGGCATACTTTACAGTAAGGCAGCCCTCCTCCTCCTGTTGACTCAGGAGGTACCTACTTCAAGCCCAACATCTGGCACATATCTTGATTCTTAACTCACTTAAGAATTAACACACAACTTTTGGTAATTTCCTCCCAGAAGCTGCAGTGTGTTGTATTTAGAGCACATATTGATTTCCTGCTCTATTCCATATCCCCTTCACTTTTTTTTTTTTTTTTACCTTGTTTTGCTTTTCAGTCTCAGCCATTGCTGCTGCACATCTCCACTGATAGACAGACAATATTTTCCCCTTTATTTACTGCTTCTTTACATTTCAGTTTGATCTGTTTCCTTTACCCTGTTTTGACAGTCCTCCTACTTTCCTTTTTCTCTTTTGTGCTCTCTTACCTCCCCCCTGCTGCCATCAGGTTGCCTCTCCTTATAATAGACTAAATGTTACCCTCAATATTATTTCCCATCATACCTCTTAACCTCTTGCAACAAAAAATCTGGACAAAGCCTGACAGAATAGGGGGGGCAAAGCCCCAAAAATAGGGACAGATTTTAAATATTGCTCTTATAAACTTAAAAAGTTGCTAGAATAACAGGGTTTGACTTAACGTGCATTTTTCTGAAGGACATGAATTCGGAAATTTTAATTTATATAATTATTTAGTGACTTCAAGTCCTAAGATCATCCCAGTGATTTGCCAGAAAATCATAAAATTTACGAGGAACAGACCAAAAATATGAGGCAAAAGTCTGGACATTCTGCAAAAATCTGGACAGTTGAGAGGTATGTTTCTCATTTTCTTTACAGCCCTACTGTTGTAGAAAATGACTAGCCTTAAGTTTGCTGATATAGGACTACTTTTTTGTAGCTTGGCCACTCTTTCAGACCACATCAAAATAGTCTGCTCTGTTCTGTTTAGCATACAACAATCAGCAACTACAACTGATGTTTCCATCAACTTCAACCGCTATTCCCAAGAGAAAAAAATGCAGCTTCTTAAGCATCAACATCTGCATAAACTCCATGAGTCAAGCATTGTCAAAGTAACACTTACTCTTTAAATAAGTTCAGAAGAAGATTTACATGGTATCTTGCCATGTTACTCATTATCTTGGCTACAGATTTTGAATATGGCCATATCCTGCAAGGAGATTCATTTTCAGGTAATGCTAAGTAAACATTTCACATACTGCTTTAGAAGCAACCACAATTGTTCTCTTATCTCTTTTTTTCTCTCTCTCTCTTTCTGTCTCTTATTTGCTTTTTGCTCTTATTTAAGTTCATAGGTAAAGACTAGGCAATCAGTTTGTAGTTTAGCCAATAACCAGAGGCCAGAATCAAACCCTGTATCTTATATCTGTGAGTTAACAACACCAGCCTATTTGTCAACACCCCCCCCCCCCAAGAATCAAATCCTGTACCTTTTATCTGTGAGGTAAACCCATCAATCATTATGCCAACCTAGAATGAATATTGAGCAGACATTATCATTCAGAATCTTTCCTTACAATGCATCCTCATTTATCCTTCTCACCCTTTTTAATCTGGCACGTATACCTGTACTCAATCTTCTAAATGTTATTTTGACAGAAGCTCTTTTCTCATGTCTCAGTTTAGCTGTACGTTCACAGTGATCTTAGTATTTTTGTCTTTGTCTGCCTCCATACCTAGCAATCTCTTAGTGCAAGAAATCTGCGCAAAGCCTAAAATAACGGGGGAAAAGGCCCGCCCAAAAATAAGGACAGAGTTTAACTACTGCTCTTACAGATTTGGAAAGTTGATAGAATAACAGTATTTGTCTTAGCAGGCATTTTCTGAAGGAAATGAAGTCTGAAACTCAAAAGTACAATATTATTTAGTAATTTCAATCCTCTGATTTGCCAGAAAACCACACATTTTATGAGGACTAGACCAAAAATATGAGCCAAACATCTGTACATTCTGCGACAATCTGGACAGTTGAGAGTTTATGCTTGCTGCATTGCTCTTTTAAAAGTCCCTCACCTGACCCTTTCTCATTTAGTACAACCACCTGCCTGTAAGAATTAAAGACTAGAGCTACTTGGTGGTGCAGACATTGGCTCTAGGTGATTTGATCACTGTTAATGTGACACACGAACCCCATGTACACAATGGGAAAAAGAGTTAATGGCGATGCTGATTCCTAGAGGACAGATGTTTGCTTTTGTATCAGCTCCATTGTGTTTTCACTAATTCATAATGAGAACAGGTATGGTGGCTACTAGCTATGGTCATTATTGCTGGCTGAATGAACTGGTGAAGAGTTAGATTCCATCTATGATGACCTAAAAATTTAAACTTGTATATATCAAACTGTCAACATCAAGTACATTCACATTGCATGTTCAGACTTTTTTCATTTGTTTATAATTTTGATTCATATCAGATATGACCTTAATGTTTACAGTAAATGGGAGAAATCTGGGCAGAATAGCAGATAATGCCCACATGCGAATAGACTAAGTTCCAAAAGAACTTACAAGGTTAGCTGTACTGACTAGAAGTGCAAAAAGAACTGAACAGTGGAAAACGGGTAAGTCTAAATGAAAGCATGAAATTAATGTTAGTTTTCAGATGCTGTTAAACCATTTGGTTTAATGACTGACAGCCTGACAAAAGAAATAACATCTGATGAAGTGCACTGAATAGAACTACTTTAAATCTTTACCTGCACTTTTTTCAAATAATACAGCATTTAAACTGATGTATTTGTGTTGCATTGAATATTATCTAGCTGGAAGTTGTGGCTTTGTTGTTTCAGTTAGTTCCACACCCACCCTCCTTGCTTTTGTTTTGGTGTTAATCTTGGTGGCTTTGAAACTGCCTGCCCCTCTTGTAAATTTGCATTTGGATACTCCTCCTGGGCCCATCTCATTTACTCATTAAAAAAAAAATTTTGCACTTTATTCATCTGCTTTTACTGTATTTGTGTTTCTTCCTACTTTATCTTTATTTTGCTTTTGCGTCATCTTAAAAGTACTCAATTGTATTTATTACTGCTTGGTGTAACTATCATTCTAAGCCATTGGTTTAAGTACTTGGGCTTCAGACCAGTTGTTTTACATTAAGAAGGTTTGTGGTCTGCACTGTTGTGGCAGGACAGTTAGCTTACATCCTTCTAAGTTGGGAACTGCTGATTGAAGGCTCAGTGTCTGTTATTCTAAAAGTGTTGGGCTTCAGGCCAGTTATTTTACATTAAGAAGGTTTGTGGTCTGCACTCTTGTGGGAGGAGAGGCTGGACTCTGCCCTTCTGAGCTGGGAATTTCTGGTTAAAGGCTTATAGTGCCTGCATATTTGAACTGTTTCTTACTGAAATTGGTGTGCCTTGTTTGCTGTAGCATAGACTAGATCCAGGCCTGCTGAATCTAGCTTTGTTTGTATAACTTGAACACTAATCCAGGCCTTCTTTTTTGGAAAAGGTTCCCCTGCACCCCAGTGACAGGAGTGTGCAGATAGAACTTGTCTGATTGAAGACTACAGGAACAGGGCTCAGTTTTGAGATCTTTTTTACTGGTTAATTGAGTAATTTGTTTAAAAGCCTTTTATGATTGCTTGTAGTCATCTAAAGCTGTTTTAAGTGTATTTTTTTACTGTTTGTAGTTGTTTAAAGCTGTTTTAAGTGTATTTTGTACCGTTTTTGCCTTATCTTTTAAAAAAAAAAATTTTCCTTGTTTCCCACCTTTCTAAGCAAGTATAGTCCAGTTTTCAGGCTAGTGCTGAATTCAGGGCTGTGTTACAATTTTCTGAGTTGCCCATACCTTACTTGGATAGAAGGAGGTTTCTCTGTTCACCTGTGAGAGAGGGAGCTTTGAGCAGCCATCTGTCCCTGGAGGAGTGGTTCCAGCCCAGACGTTAGTAGTTTATAGGCCATTTTGGGATAATTTCTACCTCTTTAATTTCCCTGCTATAAAAACCGTGTTTGCACGGTTTTACATGTCTGGGCAGCACCGGTTAGCTAAGGCTAAATTTATCCTGGCTCCACCAATTCTCCTCTTCAGTTTTTCACTTTAAAGTAGTCTAACTCTCAACCTAAGCACTTAAAAGCATCCTACAGTTTAGCACTTCCTCAGACCTAATAGCAAGCACTAATATACCCCAACACTTAATTGCCCAGCAGGGCAAGGCTCATTATTCACCCCTCACGAACCAAGCGACTAAGCAGCTCACCCTACTATTCAGGCATGACCAAAGGGCAATTTCAGGTATACTCTCCAGG
Organism: Protopterus annectens; assembly: GCF_019279795.1. NCBI lineage: Eukaryota > Metazoa > Chordata > Ceratodontiformes > Protopteridae > Protopterus > Protopterus annectens. The sequence continues at coordinate 1,738,694,322 of NC_056743.1, forward strand.
CCAGCTGGTGAACCTGGGTATCCTGAGGCAATGTTACAACTGCCTCATGTACACAGACAACCCTCTCCTCCTACTACAAAACATTAACATATGCGAGAGATGCAATTATATAGCTAAATTGGAGGCTAAGCTCTCTCCACCCAAGACTGGAACAGGCAGTCATGAGGAGAAGGTTAACACTTGCACCACACCTCCAGCCTCACACAGACATTCTAAACCATCACTGGCAAAAAATACACATAAATACGCGAAATCATACTCAGAGGCTCTAAATAAAAACCTGTAAAAGCATCATAGACCTCCAAAGCAGACACCCAAAAAACCTGCACCTCCCGTCACAAACCAGACAACACATAAAACACAAAATCAGTGTGCCGCACAATCACAGCCCTTAAGGTGAAATAACATACCTAACACACTAGTAATAGGCGACTCTATAGTCAGGCACACTGATGTCCCACTCACTAGGCTGGACAAGGAGAAGGTTACTGTTAGCTGCCTGTCGGGAGCCAGAATCTGCCACATAACACAAGCACTCAGGTCACTCCAGAACAAGTACAAATATGACTCTGTCATTGTTCATGTTGGTGTGAATGACCTGAGATGTACCTCCCTGGACTACATGAAAAGAGACATGGAAGAGCTCTCTTATCATGTAGCCTAGGCGGGTATGCCCCTGACCCTGAGTAGCATCCTGCCCTCACAAAGAATGATACTGCAGTATAAAGAAAAAAATGATCAATTTAAACAATTGGCTAAGCTTCTGGTGTCATTTAAAGGGATATCCAGTGTCTGTCAGCCTGGGACGACATGCTCGACAAGCCTCATTGCTTCACAAGAGATGGCTTGCACCTGTCACCCCTACGCTTTCGAATACTGGCCAAGGCTCTTGCTGCCCCCATAGTTCCTTTTTAGGCAAGGCTCAAAAGTCAAACCCTCCTCCATAAACAGCACAAATAAAAAAATGAGGGTTATGCTACTCAACGCCAGGGGTTTAAATCTCAAAATGCACACGCTCGAAGCACTACTCACTATGGAGAACGTCGACATCTGTGCAGTAACTGAAACCTGGTTCAAGGCTCCACAGAGCACCCCAGCACAACTCATACCACACATTTTGGCCACAGAACATGGATCAAAACACAAAAGGAGGGGTGTATCCATATTCATCAAGGATACCTACACCTCCAGGTTAGTGGCGCAGCATGATACCTCCGAGATCATCCATGTGCAACTAACATCAGGCAAATCTGAAATACAAATTGTGGCCTGCTACAGATCACCCTCCATGACCCAGGACCAACACTCCGCCATTCTGGAGACACTGGAAAACATGAAGGTCCTACCGAACACCCTGATATTGGGCAATTTCAATTACCCTACCGTTAACTGGGAAAACTACTCAAGTACAAACTCCCAGGTCCAGCGCTTACTGGAATTTATCAGTTCAAATGCCCTGGATCAGCTGGTAAACTCCCCTACCAGAGGTAAAAACATATTGGACCTGGTCATCACCAATATGGGCGACAGGTGTTTCACACCAGAGATCAACCCATCACTGGTTAGATCAGACCATAAACTAATCACTCTGGATGTCCATACCACACCACCACCTCCAACCAAGGAAACCACAGTGAAACACTTTTCTATAGCAAACTTCACCTTAATTAAGATTGAGGTGGTAACTTTCACAGCCCCCACGCTAAAGGATAACAGTGTCCAAGATGCAGGAACCTTTACAAATGCACTCTATGAGCACCTACAAGGATGCATGGATCATGCCATCCCTAGCAAATCCAAGACTCACTCCCCTAAGAGAAGGAAATCAGTCTGGTGGACCCCTGCCATAAACAGGCTATACAATAGAAGGAGGAAACTAGTTCAGAAAAAAAGCAAATCCCAAGAAGGAAAGACATCCCTGATCAGTATCAGTAAGAAACTAAGGTCCCTCATAATATCCTCCAAGGCTATCTTCAAAAGAAAAATAGCCAAGGATTCGAAAGATAACCACAAAACCTTCTTTAGCTATGTCAAGTATCTAAGTGGCAACTCACAGATATGCTCTGAGCTAGTGCAAAATAGCACAAAACATACTGAACCCACTGATATTGCCAACATCCTGGCAGATAGATTCAGTGTAAACTTCACCCCCCTCTCACCCCAAAAGGGCCCACAACAATACTGGAAAAGTGTAGTGTCCCGGAAATCACAGAGGCACAGGTAAAAACAGCCCTTTGAAAAGCCAAAAGCACAGCGTCAATGGGGCCAGATGGTGTCCCAGGCTGCGTCTTGCACGAACTACAGAACAAACTAACCCCCCACCTAAACACACTGTTCAACCTCAACCTCTCCACAGGCTACGTGCCCATAGAATGGTGCACAGCAATGGTTATTTCGCTCCACAAAGGAGGGGCCACAACTGACCCTGGTAACTATCGCCCCATAAGCCTGACTAGCCTGGTTTGCAAGGCTATGGAGCGCATCATCATGGAACTCATTAACAAAGACATTGGGAACCTCCAAACACTTGACCTGACCCAGTTTGGCTTTGCTAAGGGCAGATCATGCCTACTAAACCTGGTTGACTTCTTCAAGACAGTCACCAAGGCCATAGATGAGGGGAAGGTAGTTCACACAGCCTACCTTGACCTTGCCAAGGCTTTTGATACCATTCCCTACTCGAGAATTATAGAAAAATTCACCAGCCTGAACATAAACCCCTATGTCACGAGGGTTGCCAACTGGCTTACATACAGAACTCACACGGTAAGAATAGCGGGCTCCAGGTCCGACTCTAAACCAGTCACATGTGGTGTCCCACAAGGCTCGGTCCTGGACCCCTACTGTTCAGTATATACTTCTCAAAAATACAGGCAAACACAGGAGGACTATGGCTAACCAAGTTTGCCAATGACTGCAAACTGGGAGCCATAACTGACTCTCCGGCTGGCATGGACATTCTCCAAAGGGGCCTTACTGAGATGGACACCTGGTGTCAAAGTCATGGTCTCAAGCTAAATGCCAAAAAATGCATAGTCATCCCATTTGGGAAAAACAAAACACCCATGAATTACCACATAGGTGGCAGTCTCCTTAATACAGAAGAGGTAATAAGAGATCTGGGGACCCAGGTAGATAGTAATCTCTCCTTTGACAATCATATTGCCAAAGTAGTTAGGAAATCCTTCTATGTAGCCCATCTAATTACTAAAGGGTTTGCATCTAGAAATAAAGAGGTTATAGTGCCCCTCTACTCATCACTCATCAGACCCATCATAGAGTACAATGCCCCATTTGGGATGTACCTCATAAGACACTTCCAACAGCTGGAAAGACCACAAAAGTACCTCATCAAGAGGATTACTGACTTCAAACATATGTCCTATGCAGTCCAACTGAAAAAACTCCAGCTGTACTCAGTGGCATATCACTTACTCAGAGGTGATCTCTGCCTGACTTACAAAGCCATGTCCAACTCAGAATTGATGGACATGCTCCACCTAAAGAAATCCAAGTCACTGCGAGCCATGCACTCTAGTGAGCTAAACCTCGCCACAACAATAAATAGAACATGCTGGAGGGATAGATTCCAGTCACAGAGACTCCCCATGCTTTGGAACAAAATTCCTAACTACATTAGGCAAAGCCCCTCACTAACAGTCCTCAAGAGAAACCTTGATGAGTGGATGGATAACAGAAAATACACCCCTGGGATCACTTCATTGGCTCTTCTTGACAGAGGCTCAGTTAATTAAGCAATGGGGTGGCAAAAGCTGACACACTCTGGCTAGACTTATAAATGCCCTTGGGCAGATAGCCTAGTACCTACCTATGAACCTATGAAACTAAAACACATTGACATTAAGAGACAAACCTCATAATGTTTCAAAGTCACACTGAAAGCTGGCTCTGTGGCAAAGACCATTATTCATCCTAAATGCTTCTGTTATATCTTCCTTCAAACTTGTTCTAACTGTTTGCATCTCTGTACCACCTCATTCTGTAGTTTACTGCAAGCTCTACTACAAGACAGACTACAAGGGTTTGAGTAACAGCCTGCGTACTGGAAGGGACAGATCGGGGAGAAAGAATACTGAGGTGAAGCCTGACTACTCTGCGTGTGTGTGTGTGTGGGGGGGGTGCACACATGCCTGGGCCGCTCGTTACATCTATGATCCCAAATGGAAACTGGAGATGAGGCAGACCCATCTGCTTATAAGAAGGTAGGGCCCCATTAGCACTGCCCTATTATGTTCCCACCCCTTGGGCTCTTTTAGGCATTCATGGGAAACAGAAGAGCTTAAGGAGTAAAATGTCTCTTATGGCTGCATGGATGAAGCCATGCAGTAGCCATGCCCTGACCCCATAAGGGGGAATAATTGGTGTACATCAGCTTTTGTTGATGGATGGGTGGTCAGTGTAAGAATAAAAAAAAAAAAAAAAAACGAACAAAAATAGAGTGTAAGAATAAAGGAAATTCTGTTCATAACAATTATGTCAATGTGGAGAGAAATATTTCAGGAAGGAGCAACAAAAAAGCACAGGCAGATAGGGGTGCTAAAGTTATCTCTATCCTGAAATTCACAAACAGGCTCGCAAATGGGGCCCTTGTGAGTAATTAATTACATATTGTACTGTACTATGATTAACCACAATGTGGATTATTTCAACTCTCCATCTCTCACACTACTACTGTCCTAGCAACCTAATTCTGTATAACATCTGCCTGAGTCAATCTTCTTCTTCTTTTGGCTTTTCCCGGTTAGGGGTCGCCACAGCAGATCACCGTCCGCTCATGATAGGCAGTGGAGTTTTTTACGGTGTTGAGTTGCCAGCCCGGTGCCTAACCTTCCACAGAAGGCACACACACACACACACACACACACACACACACACACACACACACACACACACACACACACTCACACCTAGGGCCAATTTAGTGTGTCCAATCCACCTACAGCATGTCTTTAGGATGAGGGAGGAAACCGGAGCACCCTGAGAAAACCCACGTGACCACAGGGAGGACATGCAGACTCCGCACAGAAGCAGAAGGCACTCCAGCCGAGGATAGCCCACCGTGGCCGCCCATATACACACACACACATATATATATATATATATATATATATATATATATATATATATATATATATATATATACACACACACACACACACACACACACACACACACACACTTAGAAACACCTATATGGGTCATATCACACTGTTTATCAGAAATTGCTCACCCATAAAGCTGAATCTATATCTCTTCTTTAAGGTACTTCAAACGTAGAAATCTCTCTCTCATTTAGAAGGCCTCGTATATCTAGCCCTTAGCCCTAGGGATGAAACCAATACAAGAACATCAATGCCTATGAAGACCAACTGATTGTGGGTGTAATACCGTGTTTATAAAAGATACTTCTGTTAACATCACAGGATTATTTTCTAGCCCTTACCTCCTACAGCAATGCACAGTACAGCACCATCTTCAACAATTCAACAATAATCATGGAACTTAATGGCTATATATTTTTTACTTTAATCTTACCTCTTTTTGCATACTTTTGTATACATTAGTAAATCATGTCATAGGTTCATAGGTGTGTACTAGGCTAATGGTCCTTGTGCCTTTACAAGCCTAGCCCATAGGATTACCCTGACATTGTGCCACCCGACCTTAGTTCCCAGTGCCTCTGTGGAGTAGAGCCACTGGAGTGATCCCGGGGGTGAATTTTCTATTTCCCATCCACTCAAGATTTTTCTTGAAGAGGGCCAGTGAGGCATTCCGCTTGACATGTATGGGAAGTCTATTCCATAGCATGGGCAGTCTCTGGGTTATGAAACTGTCCCTCCAACTTGTTCTGTTGATTGTGGTAATGAGGTTGAGGTCTCTGGACTGTGTAGTGTGGAGGGATTTGGATTTCTTTAAATGTAGCATTTCTAACACAGCTGGGTCAGGTCAGACAAGTCTTTGTAAATCAAGCAGAGATCGCCTGTAAGTAGGCCATATAAGACAGAGAATAGTTGGAGTTTTTTTTGAGTCTGCCCATATAAGACAAGAGTTTAAGGCCTAGGATCCTCTTTGTGAGGTACTTTTGCAGCCTCTCCAGTTGTTGCAGGTGTCTAGTGAGGTACCTGCCAAATGGGACATAGATTACATCACCCCAGATGGGATTCAAACCCTGGCTAAGGTGGCCAATGCCTTATACATTATGCCACTGGGGCCTGTCAGTATTTATTACAATGCATAGATATGTCTGAAAGTTATTTAACTGTACATTCTCAATGAAACATGACAGACGTGCATATTGTATCTATGATATTTTGCTTTATTATCTTTCTGTACTTAAAATTCTATCCAGTTTTGTTACGTTTTGAGTTTTTCTCCCTGGGACTCCACTGAAAAGGGACTTTTAGATCAGCCAGACTATCCAATCAACAAATGGAAATAAATAAATTAAATTTAATTAAATACATAGTCACTTAGATGTGCAATTATCCTTTATTTGAAAATTCTGGAGGACTCACCAACATTAATGGCCCGCATGTGCATTGAGTTTTCCAAGATGGAAATTTGAGATTGCGGCTAGTTGAACTCTAATAGTAACTGCAGCTCCCCTTCCTGAAAAAGCTTCACTAAAAATTCCAGTATGAATGATATAGGTGCAGAGAAAGGGTCAACATTATTTTCCAAAGCCCAGGAGGAAAATCTTTTCCATTTGCTGAGATATAATCTTCTTGTAGAAGCTTTGTGAGAGGAAATAAAGGTATGTTGCACTGAAGGTGAAAGGTCAGGTAGCCTGGCTATGTCTGGAATCAGAGCAGCCATGCTGTCAACTTGAGGGTTTGGAGAGATGGATGGAGCCTTCTTGGCAGATGAGTCAGAAGATCCGGAACTGGGTCCAGAATCCAGGGCTCCTCCTGAAGATGGGGCCACAAGAAGGGGAACCAGATTTGACGAGGCCAGTATGGTGCATGAAGTATTAAGGTCCTTTCCAATGCACTGGCTTTCTGAAAAACTTTGGGTATCAACGGAAAAGGAGGAAAGGCATACAGGAGACCAGAGGGCCAATCATGTACAACTGCATCCCTTGGGGACTCCCCCAGAGGGGGGATTAGGGCAAAGTAGCTGCTGCATTTGGTGTTCATGGATGTGGCAAAAAGGCTGCAAAAAGGTTGGCCCCATTTTTGGAAAATCATTTCCACTATGTCTTGTTTCAGGGACCACTCGTGAGGCATTAGTATTGCCCTGCTGAGTTTGTCTGCTATCACGGTGAATTTACCCGGGATGTGTGTTGCTACTAGAAAACGTTGGAATGAGGTTGCCCACTGCCATACTCTCAGTGCCTCTTGACAAAGGGGTTAGATCTGGCTCCTCCTTGTTTGTTTATATACCATACAACTGACATGTTGTCTGTTTGGATAGCAATCGTTCCCATCAAACGACAGTCTTGGGATGCCTGCAATGCAAGAAGCACCACTCTCATCTCTAGGACATTGATGTGCAAGTGGGCCTCGTGATCCTGCCAAGTGCCTTGGACTGTCCTTCCCTGATAATGCCACCCCCACCCTATCTGGGAAGCATCCATGGTCACTGTGGCTAACGGTTGTAGAAGAACAAAGGGTCGACCTAAGGTCACTTGACTGGAGTGTAACCATCAATGGAGGTCTCTCCTGCAAGATTCTGTTAATATGATCTGATGTGACATTGGAAGCACCTGCTTGGACCACTGAGTGAACAGCAGCCACTGTAAAATGTTCATGTGCAGTTGCACTAATGGAATTACTTTCATCTCTGCTGCCATGATGCCTAGCACTTTTAAAACTGTCCTTGCTTGAATCTTCCTTTTGAAAAGAAGGACTGAAATCTGAAGCCGCAAGGCTTGTACTTTTTCTGGGGACCATCATTTTTGTAGTATCTAGATCTCTGCATATAAAAACAATATGCTGAGATGGCAATAAGACAGATTTTTCATAGTTTATTGTGATCCGCAAATGGGAGCAGAGTTTCAGGGTGGTGCCTCTTGCTTCTGTTAGTAGATGCTTTGTGGTGGTGGTTAGGAGCCAGTCGTCTAGATATGGAAACACTCTGAATCCTAGATGTCTCAGGTGAGCCATAAATACTGCCATACATTTGGTGAACACTCTGGGGGCTGTGAGACCAAAGGGCAGAGCTCAAAACTAATAATGACTGGCTCCCAGCCAAAAGCGTAGATGACTCCTGGATGGTCTGTCCATTTTTATGTGGTTGTACGCATCCTGGAGTTCTATAGAGCACATCCAAATGTCTTTTCCCAGAAAGTGAAGTATCGACTGCAGTGTCACCATCCGGAACTTTGTCTTTGTTACAGATTTGTTCAATCTGCTAAGATCTAATAGAAGTCTCCAGTCCCCGGTTTTCTTTGGAACTAAAAAGAACCTTGAGTAAGACCAGGATCCTATTTGGTCTGTGGGAACCAGCTGGATGACTCATTTTCTAGCAACTTCTGTATTTCTAGGGTTGCTTGTTTCCTGTGGCTGGGTGGAACATCTGGAATGTTTTTTATGCATGGGGTGGGAAGGGAAAAGGGTATAGAGTAACCTCTGGATATGATGCTTTGTACCAATTTGTCGGTTATTTCTAGTCAGGCATCTGGGTATAAGGATAAGCAATCCTCGACTGCCTCCAGAGAATCGAAATATATTTCATTAAACAAAAGAAACCCTTGCATAGAACAGTTACAACACCAAAATACACCCTTGCATTAAGTGGTAAAAATCATGCTGATACAAGAGAAATCTCGGCTTGCAAAAGAGAGCTGCTGAAAACCAAGACCTTACTGTTCAGTGTTACTTCCTTCCCTTTGTGAATCATTGTCTTTTGACTGGCTGTGAAGTTAAGTGCATATGGGTTCCTCAGAGTCGCATGCTGTTTGTTATCAACTGTGTATGAATCACTGCCTATATTGCACCTTGACCTAAGCAACAATTACTTCAAGCAGCTAACAGCAACATTTTCCAAAACCACCCTACATAATATTCTCAGTAAAATATAGTTTAGTCTAAAGACAAAGCTATGTCAGAAGAATTTTCCACTCAGAAATTATTTGTTCACAGCATATTGCAGGATTCAGTGGAGTATGAACCTGTGATTTATTTACTATTTTATATATATAATTTAGGTGACTGCTACAACTTCAGTTTCATGATGCCAACAAAACAGGAAACGTTCTGTGGAAAAAAACAGTTTTGAAATACACTGAACAATCTGAATAGTTTTTTTCATTCTCAATCACTGACAATGCATATAACATTTAAAAATGAAAGGGTGGGAATTAACAATTATTCAAAACAAAGGTCTGAATGGGAAGAGCTGTCTGATACTGCTTACAAATGAGAAGGGTATTTAGGAGTGTGTGTGTGTGTGTGTGTGTGTGTGTGTGTGTGTGTGTGTGTGTGTGTGTGCTTTCATGCGTGGGTGTGTTCATGCGTGCGTGTATCTTTGCAGAGGTGGGTGGAAAATCTGTCAAGTTAAACATCACAAATGGATCTGCAAATGATATACTTAACACTTTCATCCAGGACATGATAGAGTTTAGGTGTAGTATTTAACGAAGGCCAGTCAAATTTCTTCTTCGCATATGGGAAAGTTGGTGATCTAATGATGGTGTAAAATATTAGAAATGTTGGCAGGCTGGATGACAGGACAACAATGTGAGAAAATAAACTGCAAAATATGTAACAGAGAAAAGTGTGTGTGTGTGTGTGTGTGTGTGTGTGTGTGTGTGTGTGTGTGTGTGTGTGTGTGTGTGTGTGTGTGTGTGTGTTTCTCTATAGCCAACTACAGTTATTAGATGTTTCAGTAAGAAAGTAAGATTTAGTAAATGAAACAAGTATACAGGAGACAAATATCCTTTGCCTCAAAATGACCCATTCTTCTCCTAATTCATACCTGGAATAGTACTTCACATCACCTGGTGGTTTGGTGGTGGTGCTCTACCCTTTCAAGGGACAATACCATCAACTAATCAGTAATCTGCCTGTCACAGTGTCTTACTTTCCGGTTGATCAACATTTCGGAGTGCCTAATGTCCTCCACCCTTTGAAAGTTCCTGCTGCTGCATGCAGTGTTTCATATCTTTGTCATTACTTTACTATATAGATGTACTTCCATGAGCACATCTATACTGACTGCTGCTGTGTTCTTCTGCACTGGGATCCCTTAAATCTGAGAGCCTGATTCCTTGGTCTTTGTAAGAAGTCATTCATAGGGCAGGAGTCCTCCACCCAACAATCCTCAGAATAAGATAGGTAAGTCGACATTGGCTACCCACTCCCAGGTCCACCCACTAGTTCCTAACAGCCCTGGGTTTGCCACCTGAACCCAGGTCAATGGCGCTTCAGTCAGGGTTCCATCCACCATGGAGCTGCTACAGAGGGAAACATTACCAGAGAATAAACCAAAATGTAAGTTGCTAAGCCATATTTGTTGGTGTGAGAAACAATTTGGGGTATGGGGCATTCAAACATTTTGGTCATTATATATACCAATATTTAGTTTTCAAAGAAATGCTTTATTTTTTTCCTGGTCTTAAGATCATAATTTGCATATTCATTTTACAAGCAACATTTTTAACATAATAATTCTAGCGTGTTGCAAAAATTGACACTGAGAGACCATGTGCTTTGGTGAATATTATTTATTTATTCATTTGTTAGCCTAGAAAATGTCTTGTCAAATAAGTATTTTTGTCCAAAACATGAAATGCTGTACAAAAGAAGAGGATATCAAACTTTCAGTACAGATGTATGACATTATGTTAACAATAATAAATCAATTCACTAAGCAACAGTTAAAATGCAATAGCCACAAATAGGGCAAAGTATAAAATAATAATAACAGTTGAAGCTGATTCACAGGTAAGTACTAGGCAAGCTGCCCTTGTAACCATTTTAAGCCTAGTCAACATACCTCTCAACATCTTAGTGCAAGAAATCTGGACAAAAATGGAGGAACAAAAGCCCAAAAATAGGGACAGGTGTTAAATATTTCTTTTATAAACTTAGAACGTTGCTAGAGTAACAGGGTTTGTGTTAATATACATTTTCTGAAGGATTTGAAGTCTGAAACTCAAATGTATGTCATTATCTAATGACTTCAATCCTCAGATCATCCCAGTGGTTTGCCAAAAAAACAAATTTTATGAGGAATAAACTAAAAATATAAGGTAAAAATCTGGACATTCTGCAAAAATCTAGACAGTTGAGAGGTATGCTAGTCAATTTTCCTTGAAAAGTGAGAATCAAACCCTGTATCTTGTGTCTGTGAGGTAAATACCTTAACCATTATGCCAACCATTGTTTGGTAAGCAAAATGAAAGGACATAACAGGAATTTAAGCAATATAAACATTGTAAGCCTAAGGTTTGGAAAAAAACTGAACTCTTTTATATAATAACACTGGTGTATACAATACCCACAGTAAACTTCAAATTGGCAGTGACCAACTCTTTTGGGTTTGTCTAAGTGGATCATAGAGAAGCACTGAGAAAACTATACTAAAACAAACTTAAGTACATTTCAGCTACAAGTATTGTCATTATGGGCTTATAATGGGAAGTATAATTAAAGCTTTTCTGAACAGGAGTACATCAGGAAGGGTTTGAATATTGGAAAATACAGTTTTAAACAGCTAGGATAAATTTAAAGAAAGGTCTATCAGCAGTATTTACAGATGAACGGAGGTCTTTGCAGGTTAGTGGACCCAGGCAGGGGTGATATCTAAGAGCACAGTGAGTTGAGGTGCAAGCAACACAAAGGCGGTGTCAGAGCTGAGTAATTTATAAATGTCAGCAGCTACAAGGAATGTCACTATTCCTGTTATTGGGAGAGTATCAGTGCAGATAAGAGGTAGGCAGTGATGTATGAACTGATTAGAAAGATGAATAAAATGACAGTTTAACTTGGGCTCTTTGAAGTTAGTGCTGCAGGAATTCACTAGAACAAGGAAAAGAAGTGTATATTCCAATTTGGCAACCTTGTGCTTTTAGCAATTGATCTACAAGATTCAGCAGTCAGGTGGCTAAAAATCTGTAAGAGTGTTTAAGCTGGGAAAGAATTTGTTGATTGCAAGTTCATCATAACTGTGAAACATGAGAGTGGGATTGAGTACTATTCCAAGGTATTTGTAGGAATAACTGAGAGGGGAATCAAGTACTATTTCAAGGTATTTACAAGAATAAATGAGAGAGAGAGCAAGTACAGTTCCAAGGTATTTGTAAGAATAAATGAGAGGGGGATCATGTACTATTCCAAGGTATTTGTAAGAATAAATGAGAGGGGGATCAAGTACTATTCTAAGGTATTTGTAAGAATAAATGAGAGGGAGATCAAGTACAATTCCAAGGTATTTGTAAGAATAAATGAGAGGGGGGTCAAGGACTATTCCAAGGTATTTGTAGGAATAAATGAGAGGGGGATCAAGTACTATTCCAAGGTATTTACATGAATAAATGAGAGGGGGATCAAGTACTATTCCAAGGTATTTGTAAGAATAAATGAGAGGGAGATCAAGTACAATTCCAAGGTATTTGTAAGAATAAATGAGAGGGGGGTCAAGTACTATTCCAAGGTATTTGTAAGAATAAATGAGAGGGGGATCAAGTACTATTCCAAGGTATTTGTAGGAATAAATGAGAGGAGAATCAAGTACTATTCCAAGGTATTTGTAAGAATAAATGAGAGGGGGATCAAGTACTATTCCAAGGTATTTGTAGGAATAAATGAGAGGGGGGTCAAGTACTATTCCAAGGTATTTGTAGGAATAAATGAGAGGGGGATCAAGTACTATTCCAAGGTATTTGTAGGAATAAATGAGAGGGGGATCAAGTACTATTCCAAGGTATTTGTAAGAATAAAGGAGAGGGAGATCAAGTACTATTACAAGGTATTTGTAAGAATAAATGAGAGGGGGGTCAAGGACTATTCCAAGGTATTTGTAGAAATAAATGAGAGGGGGATTAAGTACTATTCCAAGGTATTTGCATGAATAAATGAGAGGGGGATCAAGTACTATTCCAATGTATTTGTAGGAATAAATGAGAGGGGGGTCAAGTACTATTCCAAGGTATTTGTAGGAATAAATGAGAGGGGGATCAAGGACTATTCCAAGGTATTTGTATGAATAAATGAGAGGGGAATCAAGTACTATTCCAAGGTATTTGTAGGAAGAAGTAGAATAAATTGTGTCATGGTGGTACTGAGTAATACTAGTATTTATAGGAAAAGTAAGAAAAATGGTATGACCCCAGAGGTGCAGTAAATGGGGCATGTTATTTGAGAACTACCAACAATTATATTTTTTTTATTTTGTCTAACAATTCCAAGCTCTCTTAATTTAAACAATAGACAGATCCATCCATCCATCCTCATCCCCTTTTGCACATGGGGTCAGGGTGCCACTTCAACAGTGACAATCATCTCAAGCCAAGGTTTACACCACCAGATGGCTACATAGTTTCATAGTTTCATAGTAGTGTACTAGGCTATCTGGGCATGGGCAAGCTAGCCAGCTAGCCAACAATGATTGTGCCCCGTATTACCGTATCTCTCTAGTTAGTCTCTAGTAGTGACCCAATTATTACATTATTTATAAATTATACTAACTAGTAGTGACTGAAGATAACACTGAGGGGTGACCCCTACTCGATCTATGCATCGATGCCGATCTCATGCATCTTGAACAACAGTGCCAAATGAGTATGGTATGTCTTTGTGAACTGGGATTTTTGTTCCCAGGACTGTTTACTCATATTCATATGAGGGTATAAATCTTATGCATGTTTTTCAGTGGACATGTTTTTTGGATCTGGTTTTGGTCCTCAGGATTCTTTTGGTTGGATCTGGATTTTGAGATGGAGCATGTCCATTTGTCAGGCCTATGTTGGGCCCAAATTAAGCTGGAGCAAAATTACCTCTGAGCAGGCGGACAGTAGTTCATCTGTACCACTCACTCACACACACTCACACCTATGGCCAATTTAGAGTGTCCAGTCCACCTACTGCATGTCTTTGGAATGTGGAAGGACACCGGAGCACCCAGAGGTAACCCAAGCAACCACAGTGAAGACATACAGACTGTGCACAGAAGACACCCCAGGCAAGAATTGAACCAGAGAACCTCCTACTGTGAGGTAACAATGCTAACCATTGCACCACCATGGCCACCGCAAACAAGAGACAGATGTCAAGTAAATTTTTGCAAGGTACTTTATAGGTAAAATGTATTGGTTCTTTCCTTTGGAAAAGTAGGGCAGTAACATACATGACAGATTTTAGAGTATGCAGATATGCTGAAAGGTCATTAAAGAAAAATAAGAAAAGAGCTGATAACTGAACCTTAGGGGATGTCAGACTTTTAAAAAAGGTTGCTTTTAGAAAGTGAGGAGCTGTGTAAGCTGAGATTGGACTACAATCTTCGTAATTGTGAAACCACTTAAGAGCATTTTCTATGAAAAGTATCACAAACAGGCACTCAGTAAGCAAGGAGTGGTCCACTATTGTAAATTCAAATATCAAACAAACAAAAACAAAAAAAAAAAAACAGTGCCTGTAAGTAAGCTTTTGTCCATATTATTAACAACATAGGGGTAGTGGTATTGTGTTAACTGTCGCCAACTCTCTTGATTCAGTGCCACACTCCTGCCTTCTTCAACACTCATGCCTGACTGTCGCAGATCTTCTTTAACACAATCCATCCACCTCTTTGCTGGACATCCTCACTTCCTCTTACCTTCTTCCTGTCTGTCACAATCCTTCCTCACCAGATGGTCTTCTGCTTTTCTGCACATGTCCAAACCACAGTAATCTGTTCTCTTTTATCTTTTCTGCAATTGGAGCTACTTTGACTTCTGCTCTTATGTCCTCATTTCTTCGCCTGTCCCACAGTGTGCATCCTACCACCCTTCTCAGGCACTTCATTTCATTACTTCTATCTTCTTCAACTGTTCTGTTTACTGCCCAGGTTTATGTACCATACAGTAGTACTGGTCACACCACTGTCTTGTACACCTTACTTTTCAGCTTCTTTGGCATTCTTCTGTCATAGACTATACCTGACACTCTATGCCATTTTGTTGCAGCCCCTCTGATTCTAGCTTTGTCCTCTTCATTCTGACTTCCCTTCTTCTCAACCACCCCTCCCAGATATTTGAAGCTGTTTACCTCTTCCACTATCTTCCCTTCTATCCCTATTCTCAGCTTTTTCTGATTTCACCAATTTGCTGTCATTACCACTGTCTTATCTGTGCTTAGTTTCATCCCATGTGCCTTCAGTTTTGCATTCCATTCTCCTATCATTTGCTGAAGTTCTAGCTCAATCTGCCTGTAATGCCACATTGTCTGCATACAGCAACTTTGTTGATCTCTCCCCTCCGACCTGTTTGCTAATGTAGTCCATCACCAGTATAAACAGCACAGCAGTGAGCTCAGAGCTGAAACCTGGTGTACACCCATTCCCACTGGGAACCCCTCTGTGAGGCCAAACACTATTCTTACTTGGTCATTGGGTCCTTGTACATAGCCTGCACTAATTCTACCAATGTTTCTGGGACTTCAAGCCACTGAAGTACTGTCCAGATCAGCATTCTTGGGACCTTTTCATATGCTTTCTCCCAGTCTAGGAATGTCTATTTGGACTATCTCCTTATATCTAGCTTCTTCTCAAATATCTGTATCACTGCAAACATCAGGTCAGTTGTGCTGCATCCTGATCTGAATCCGAACTGCTCATTTTCCATCTTACATTCAACTGCTCTGCATATCCGTTTCTCAATCACTCTCTCCAGAACTTTCATGCAATGTGATAGGAGTTTGATGCCTCTGTAGTGCCCACAGTTGTGGATGTCACCCTATTTCTTGTACACTGGCATGAGTATGGTTATTCTCCAGTCATCCGGGATACGCCTTTCTCTCCACACTGCTATTAGTACCCTGAGGAGCCATTTCTCCTTTCTCTCACCCAGCATTTTTATCATATCTGCTGTGACCTCATCTGAGCCTGCTGCTTTCCCTGACTTAATTTTCCTTAGTGCTGCTCTTACTTCTTCTACAGTGGGGTCCTCTTCTTCTCTCATCATAGGCTGTTTCTGGGGAAGTACAGCTTCTGTTGGGTTTCTTCATTCAGAAGCTGCTTGAAATACTCTTTCCATCTGCCTTTGATGTCCTGTGGGCTGGTAAGCAGGTTGTTGCTGGTATCCCTTATGAAGGGTGTCTGACTATCTTCTTTTTCTTTCTGTCTTTGCCTTTCAACCTGATATAGTTTATTTGTGCCACTTACTGAGTCACTTTCCAGAAGCTGGTAGAGTACCTCCGATGCCCTTTTCTTTGCTATTGCAACTTCTTTCTTAGCTTCTTTGTTAGCCAACCAGTAGTCCTTCCTAGCCTGGTCAGTCTTTTCTGTCTCCGACTTCTTCCTGCACTCCTTCTTTCTTTTGATGACTTCCTGGGCTTCTGAATTCCACCACCAGCTTTCCTTATGTATCTTATTTCCATACCTGGCTCGGCCACTTATCTTTTCTGTAGTCCTAAGACATGCTGTTTTTAGGTGCTGCCATTCTTGCACAACTCCACCTATTTCCTCCTCTTCTTGGGGTGCTGGAGCCCTGAGTAATTCCTTAAACTGTTGAATTTTCTCTCCAGTCAACTTCCAGGTCTTCAGCCTGCTTTCTGTTGACCATAGAGCCTTCTCTGGCCACTGTTTGCAGCTGATTGTGGCAACTAGTGGTTTATGCTGTGGGCAGACTGTTTCACTGGGGATGACTTTGCAATCATGGATTCTACCTCAGTGCCTTTTCCTTACTAGGAGGAAGTCTACCTGAGTTGCATGTTGGCTACTCTTGTATGTGATCTTGTGACTGTCTCTCTTTCTGAACCATGTGTTGGCTACTATCAAGCCATTTGCCAGACAGAAGTCTAGAATGGCTTCTCCTTCTTTATTCCTGTTCCCCCACCCATGCGAACCCAGACAGTTCTCATATCTTGTTCTGTCTGTCCCGATATATCCATTCAAGTCACCCTTTGTCAACACCAATTCATGTTGTCCTGCTTTATCTAGTAGGTCCTGTAACTGCTGTCTGAATGCAGTCTTTTCCTCACTATCACAACCCTGCTGTGGGTCATAGGTTGAGATTATGAATACTGCCCTATCATTACACTGGGTCTGATTACCATGAGTCTATCACTATTTCTGATGATATCCCTCACTGCCTTCTGAAACTTCTCTCTCACCACAATTCCAACACCATTTCTAGCCAGTCCCCCTCCTGAGTAGTAGAGTCTGGATCCCAAGCAAAGTGGCTTTGCTGCACTGCCCTTCCATCTCATCTCTTGGATACATAGGATATCCAGCCTCCTCTGTATCATCATGTCATCCACTTCCAAGCTACATCCTGTCAGTGAACTTACATTAAACATAGCAATTCTCAGTTCATGTTTTGCAAGTTGTTTGGTTTATTTCCAGCTTTCCCTCAACAGACCTACCCCAGGTAAACCAGGCTGGGCAACTAGACACTGGCCGGCCAGTAGATTATTGACCCAGGGCTGCTGGGGTTTATGGTGGGCATACACTGGCCAATAGGGGCACATATACCCCTCCCACAATTAGCAATGGTCCGTGACATAGGACAGAGTAGGCCAGGTCCTCAACCCACTTATCACCGATAACTACCCATGTCCATTTTGGTGACATCAGTCAACATGACCGAATCACCTAGAGCCATATTTTACACCATTGAGTGGCTAGCCCTGCCACAGTGCACAGTCTGTGATCTGTGTTCTCCTATCTTGAGGATACTGCGCACCACAGTAGATGCCCAAAGCGGTTCGTCTGTACAACTCTTCCCCCTATAGGGCACCATGTAGAGTCTGTGCTGCTGCCCACCGCTCCATTCATTGGTGAGTTTGAGGTGGAAACATTCAGCATGTTTTCTGGACGTGGGAGAAACCTCACGGCGACACAGGGAGAACATGCAAATTCCAAACAGGCATTGGTCGGAGTTCAGGATCGAACCTTGTGTGCATGGGAGGCAAAGACCTTAACCATTATGCCAACTGGGCTTCAGTTAACATGATACCCTGACCCCATGTAGAAAAAAAAATGGGAAAAAGGGGGCTGATGATGATGATTAACAACATAGTCAAAGATGTTGAAAGATGGTCTGAAGCCATGTTGGTTGTTGTTTGGGATATGGAAATGCTCAAATGAAACATATAAATAGCTCAAAAATTCTATCAGCTCAGAGAAAACTATACAAATTATAAAATTATTCTTTTGTATGGTCTTTTGTGCACAACTACCTATGTGGTATGAAAGGCCATACTTGTCAACCTCTTAGCACAAGAAATCTGGACAAAGGCCCAAAAATATGGACAAGCTTTAACTATTGGTCTTATAAACTTGGATCACTGCTAGAATAACAGAGTTTGCATTACTATACATTTTCTGAAGGATTTGAAGTCTGCAAGTCAAATGTATGTCATTATTTAGTAACTTCAGTCCTCAACGATCTGCTACAAAGCCACAAATTTTATGACGAATAGACCAGAAATGTGAGGCAAAAATCTGGATATTCTGCAAAATTCTGCACAGTTGAGAGGTATGGATGGAGCAGGCTGTTAAGGGCATATCTGATCTTAGTGAGTGAGACTCAAGTGCTTAAGTGGTAAGTAAAACATTAGAGACCTGTTTATTTATTTATTTGACATTTGTTTACCGGGATGGTCCGAATGGGTCAGAAAGAACCCATTTTCAGTGGAGGTCCAGGAAGAAAAGCTCCAATTAAATACAGAGATGTGCAAACTTTATACAGATAACATAAAAATTACATGAGTTCCAAGTAAGCAGGCACATTGTTATGAGGCAGATGGTAACTAGTCCTTCATATTACAAGATATGCACGTAAAAGATACAGAGTGATGAAAGTACAGGTGGAGAGAGAGTGAATGAGAGATTCGGTTTGGTCTGATCTGGAGAAGAGATTAACCTGGATCAGAGCAAAGGCACAGCCAGGAGTAGATCATGTGTTGTTTCAGTACAGATTTGAAGGCAGGTAGGTTAGTAGTTGTCACAGTAAGTGGAAGAGAGTTCCAGAGCAAAGGCACAGCCAGGAGTAGATCATGTGTTGTTTCAGTACAGATTTAAAGGCAGGTAGGTTAGTAGTCACAGTAAGTGGAAGAGAGTTCCAGAGCAAAGGCACAGCCAGGAGTAGATCCTGTGTTGTTTCAGTACAGATTTAAAGGCAGGTAGGTTAGTAGTCACAGTAAGTGGAAGAGAGTTCCAGAGCAAAGGCACAGCCAGGAGTAGATCCTGTGTTGTTTCAGTACAGATTTAAAGGCAAGTAGGTTAGTAGTTGTCACAGTAAGTGGAAGAGAGTTCCAGAGCAAAGGCACAGCCAGGAGTAGATCCTGTGTTGTTTCTGTACAAATTTGAAGGCAGGTAGGTTAGTAGTCACAGTAAGTGGAAGAGAGTTCCAGAGCAAAGGCACAGCCAGGAGTAGATCCTGTGTTGTTTCAGAACAGATTTAAAGGCAGGTAGGTTAGTAGTCACAGTAAGTGGAAGAGAGTCCCCTGCTTTTGCAACATATTGGGGATCGAGGCTTTGTCCAGCTTTCTTAGGGTGTTCGGATACAGAGATAAGCTCTTTATCTATAGACCTTAGTGTTCTGTCTGGGTTGTAAGGTTTGTCTTTTTAAATGGTTATTTATTGTGGGTTGAAAAACATTACACCATAGTTATAACTGCCTGAGGTGGGCAGTAAGGGATGTAGATAAGTGACTGATGGAATCATAGTTGGCTATCAGTGGTGAGGTTTGCCTTACCTGTCTGTAAAACATATACTGAGATGTAGTGATTCACCTAAGTCTGCATTTTGTTACTGATATCTTAGGAATTTGTCTGGCAGTTGCTTCATGTGTTACAGGGTTTAATTCCCACAGCCTTCATATGCCTACTGTGTGACCTGACAGTGCTTTGGAGTAACTGGGAAATTGATTTAGACTTCTCAATGGGCTCTTGCCTAGTAGCTGCCTATAAATTGCATGCCTAGTAACCACCTATGAACAGGTGCAGAGCTGAGATAGTGATCATAATGGACGGCACAGTGGTGCAGCGTTAGTGTTGTCGGCTCACAGCAAGAGGTTTTCTGGTTCGATTCTCGGCAACAGTGCCTTCTGTGCAGAGTCTGCATGTCTTCCCTGCATTCATGTGCTCCAGTTTCCTCCCACGTCACAAAGACATGCGTTTGGAGCATTTCTCCCCGGGCCTCCACTGAAAATTGACTTAATTCCAAGTCAGACTTTCCCAGTAAACAAATGCTAAATAAAATAAATAATAATACCAAATCATGTGAAGCAGGAATTAAAGTAAATCTATAGTAGAATAAATACCATACAAAATGCCAACATTTAGACCTACAAGATCAAAAGTAACAACGGAATAAACATAGTAACAAAGAGAAACAATAGCTGCTAATTTTCTGAATGGGAGAAGGTGTTGTTTCCACAAAGTAGAGGACAGCTGTCAGCAGGTAGGTACACTTCCATTTTTGATGCCAATAGAAACACATGCAATTTACCCTTGGTCTGGCACCTATGTTCTTAATGGACACAGGTAACCTGTAAATTCTTGACCACCCAAGCCCTAGTCTACCTATACCTCTTAGAATAATCTTAAGGTTCCTAAACTTGTCAGATACATTTGTGATGCCTGGCTAGGCTTAAAAAGGCCCCAGTGGTCGTTATCCTAGTATGTACCAATGAACAGCATCTCTAAGTCTTTCTTCTAAAATTAATTTAATTGAAGAAGAAAAGACCTTAACCAGTTTTGCCTGCCAAAGTATCATTCAGAATGACACTTTGATATACAAAACGGGTAGGGATTTCTTCTTATTCAGATAAATTAATTTTAAAAGAAAGACTTCTAGGTGCTGCTGAATGTGACTGTAAAAATAGCTCATTACTTTTGTCAAAGACTGTGGCCCAGATTATGAAAGACTTGCACTTTTTTAATTTCTCCAGATCTTTTGGGTTTCTAATACCATAATGGGAATGGACACCATTCCTAATTCAAAGTAGAATTAAAGTTCATGAAAATAGTCAGTCTAAAGTGTTCTTCGCAGCACCCACAATGTGCCTAGTAATAACTCCTTCTGCAATTCGTACAGAGTTACATGTGTCGATAAGATATCTAAATACAATTGTAGATTCTTTTTTATAAGACCCGTTGCTCCTACTACTATTAGAACTGTCATAGGTTCATAGGTAGGTTCATAGATAGGTACTAGGCTATCTGCCCGAAGGCTTTTATAAGCCTAGCTGGAATATGTTGGCTTTCGCTGCCCCCTTAGATTAGTTCCCTGTGCCTCTGTCCAGCAGAGCCACTGAAGTGATCCCTGGGATAAACTTTCTGTTTCTGTCCACTCGTCAAGGTTTCTCTTGAAGAGGGTTAGCGACGAGCTCTGCCTAATGTAGATTGGAATCTTGTTCCAGAGCATACCAAGATTATATATTCCCTGTCCGGGTATCTTTCTTCCATGCTCTCGTTTCTGCCTGCAGATCCTAATATTTCATGACTTTGTGTCTCTCTCTATGCAACACACTGTAGTCAATGGGTGTGGCAATTTCAATGATCAATGCTACTTTTGTCTTCTTTTCATTGGACTACTATATCTGGTTTTCTAGCATCTATCTTTTGAACTGTTGGTAATGGGTGATCCCACGTGATAAAAGTTCATCATTTTCTATGATGCTTTGTAGCTTATGTTTCCAGTGTTTTTCAGCCACTTCGATACCATAATGTTTGCACAATCCCCAGTGCAACAGTTTTGCCACATTATTATGCCTTTCAGTATACAGTCCTGCTGTCATTAGTATGTCACAAGCAGCAACGAGGTGTGTGACTGTTTCCAATTCGCTTTTACAAAACCTACATTTGTCTGTTTCTCCCACATGTTCAATGGACTTTGTAAACTAGCATGTGCGTAGCCCACTATCTTGGCCCACCAATATTAACCTTTCATTTCTTGGTTTGGATTTACCTCTCCTTAACCATTCCTGTGTTCATTCCTGATCAACATGAGGTTCTTCCAGAAGTTTTGTGTACTTGCAACTAAATTTATGGATTTTCTGCATTTCTTGCCTTCTCAACTGGTCCTTCACCTTATATTCTTTCGTTTTTTGCACATTCAGTTGCTGCCTGGTTTTTATCTACTTCTGCTTTGATTTCCATTCATGCTTGATGCCGATATGCTTCTGCTGAATTAAGCAGAGAAGTCATCTTAGATTTATTAAAACAAAAAAGGCGAACCAGGAACAACTGCAGACCACCGATTTATTTATTTATTTAACCAAAATTGTACTAAGCGCCACACATCCCACACATCAGGGCATCCGCTTTTTTTTTGTTTTTTTTTTTTGGAAGTTTGTTTTTAGTATCTTAGATTTATTCTCCTCATGTTTCAAAACTTTCACTATGTTTGGGTCTTGTGAGGTCAGCAGATATGTGTGGAGTCCCATGACTGCAGATCTATACATGTAATCAGTTTCAGACAGGCCCATCCCTCCTTCAGAACAGGGAATATATAATCTTGGTATGCACTGATTTTTATAAATCATTTGGTGGGCATGAAGCATCCTTCTTGTTTTCCTATCTAATCTATCCAACACATTTTAGGGCCAGTCAGTCACTCCAAAACTGTAAGTTAGGACAGGAAGAGCAAATTGGTTTATAGCTTAGATTTTGTCCTAGATATCAATGTTGTTTTCAGGATTAATTTAAGTCTTCCAAAGTATTCATTACTAAGTTTTGTTCACATTTGCTCATGTTTTATTGTTGATCCTTTATCAATTCCCAAATATTTATACACTCCCTCTTGATCAAGTTCTTTCATATCACATTCTTGTCCCAACCTGATGTTTTCCTGCTGCTGCAGTTTTCCTGCTTTAAAGGCTGCTTTTGCACATTTATCAAGACCAAATGACATTCTTATATCACCTGAAAAAGTTTTGACAACCTGCAGTTTTGCTTTCAGTTCCTCGTCTGATGAGCTATACAGTTTTAAATCAAGTCTTTACACTTTGTTGTTTTCTAGGAACCAAATTATACCCCATAGCCTAAGCTGTTAAATAAACAGCTTAATGGGTTAAGGGCAAGGCAGAATAGCAACGGTGACAGAGAGTCACACTGGAATATCCCCCTTTGAATTTTTATCCCCGGGATAATAATGTGTCCTTTATCATGGCTTAATTGCAAAGTGGTCTGCCACTGTTTCATGGTCACTGTAATGTAGTCAATCAGTGTGGCATGTATCTTATACATTTTTAAGCACTCTTTTATCCATGAATGTGGGATACTATCAAATGCTTTTTTGTAGTCAATCCATGCCATACTTAAGAGTCTTCCCTTTTTACAGTTCTCTACTATGACTTTAACAACAAATGATCCTTTGTTCCATATGACTTTCTTTTATTGCCATTTTGTTCTGCTGCCATAATTGAGTTTTCTTCTAAATGACTATAAACTCTGTCAGCATCAATTCCCGTGTATAGTTTATATGTTGTTGGAAGGCAAGTTATTGGTCTATAATTTTTAGGGTAGCTTACAGGTTCACTCTTAAGAAGGAGCATTGTTTTTCCTGTTGTTAACTAGGTTGGTGTCTGTTCGGGGTGCATATATAAATAGTTCTTGGTCATGCCTAAATCTTCATGCAAAGATGTTAATACTTTTAACCAAAAGTTAGGTACTGCATCTGGGCCTGGGGTTTTCAAATTAGATGCTTTCCTTAACTTTATTTCAATCTCTATGGCTGCTCCTTCATCCCATTTCATATCCTGTACCTTTAACCCTCTTATTGTTTCTTTTACTTCTTCTATCCATTTAGCATCTTTGTTATGTTCAACAGGATCTTCATTGATACTTCTCCAAAATGTATCCATTTCTTCTTTTTTTGATGGCCTTTCAATTTCTTTTACCTTGTTTCCCAGTTCTCTATAAAACCTTTTTAGGTCATCAATAAATTGTTTATTTTGTACTTTTCCTTTATATTATCTGCGTAGCTTCTCAGTATTTCCATCTCTGCTGAAATTTTTATTCCTTTTGTTAGTCAGGTTGGTGTCTGTTCGAGGTGCATATATAAATAGTTCTTACTCATGGCTAAATCGTTGTGCAAAGATGTTAATACTTTTTATTTTTAGTCTGTTATTTGCGATAGGATAGTGCATGATAGATCCTGGTCAGTTCTAATACTGAACATTGCTTTTATCACATCTATCTTTCTTAGTATTTTTGTTGATCTGGTCCCTCTTCTATATTCTTCAACAGTGACACTTTTTGTATTAATTGCTTTATAGTTTTCTCTATTCAATTCTTCCATGACGATATTCGATTACTCCCCTTTCTCTCTCAAACTACCCTGTGTTCTTGTGGTAGAATTTTATCAGTTATTAATTTAGCTACACAGTAATATGTCCTGTTTAGTTCTTTTACATTGCATGGATCTCTATGGACAGTCCTAATTATGTGCTCATTTGTTTTATCAAACTTCTGACTTTTGGGGTTTTATTGACGTTCTGCAGTCTATTATTTTCATTGATCTTAATATATTTATGTCTATTAAATCAAGCAACTCTTCCCTTAGCTCATTTTCTTCTAAACTGAGAGCACATTTTTTATTTTCCCTTTCCTGCAGGCATTCTATAGAAAGTTCTGTAGCAACTTCCTGTGGCACATTCTCCATTTTCATCATGTGCCATCTGTTGCTCTGTCATATGGGAATTCATTGGCCTATCACTCCTCAACATTGACTGTGTCAGAGTTCCACAGTTTCATGTCCTTCCCTTGCTGTCCAGCTTCAAGTGAATGTTTATACTGGTTTCCTGTGGAAGGCTCCAAAATGTATTCATATGGCACCTGACCAATTGCTTCTCTTTCCACTTGTTTCCCTTAATTTGGATATCCATTGCTCTATCCTGTTGTGCTTTCTGATTTAGATTTTCTACACTGAATCCATCACTTTGCAGGTACTCCATAACCTCAGTTTCTATTTCTTTAACTTCTCCATTACTAATCTCCTTTTCTACTTTTCCTCTTTGTCTTCTTATTTTTTGTATTGTAAAGTTTTCCATGTCCGGATTCCTTAGCCTGTATTTCTCTTCAAATATCTTTGGTGCTGCTCTTTTTGTATTGATTAGTTTTGCTTTTTCCTTTGCATAAATATTATACCATATTAAATCTCTCTCTTTCCCATGTCCATATTTCTTCTTTAGATGTCTCCTGATCTTTCTGTTTTCCTTACCTTGGGGACTCACTCCATCATGCTGTGATGTAACTTCTGTTAGACCTTCTACACTAAATCCTTCACTTCGCAGGCACTCCATAACTTCAACTTCTATTTTTAACTTCTACTTTACTAATCTTCTTTTCTACATTCCCTCTTTGTGATATTTTTTTTTATTGTGAAATTTTCCATTTGCCTTTGCCTGTATTTCTCTTTGAATATCTTTGGGGCTGCCTTCTTTATATTGATTAATTTGGCTTTCTCCTTTGCACAAATATTACACCATAGCAAATCTCTCTTTCTTTCCCATTTCCATATTTTTTTTATACTTTTCAAATATCTTTATGTTTTGTTGTTTATATTTTTCACTTTCTCAGATGGTTCTTTTTCCAAACAGATCAACGTTTCTTAATCTATATACTGTTTTTCACAAATCTGTTGTATTAATGAATGCAAATTTTCATTTGAAGCTCCTGACAGTTTTTTCTGTGGAAGTATTTTTCTTTTCTCTAATTTCTGTCTTAATAATTTTGTGTATCTTGTGGCTAGAAATTTTGGGCTTTTTGCATAATAGTAACAATACATAATTTCTTTCTTATCCTTAATAATCTACTTTATCATCTTTATGGCTCTTCATTGGCCTATCAGTTTTTGCGATTTTTGTGGACTACTACTTCCTTCTACAACGGGGGGGATCATCCTCCCCTGGGCCTGGCCTGGCCCCACTGTAGGAATGTTTATGTATTTTGAAGATTCTGCCCTGTCTTTTCCAGTCCTGGCACCAGTGTGCCTACCAGGATTGGGCACTTTTTTATCCTGGGTCTTGTGCACCCTGCTCTCTTTTTTTAAAATTTTGACCTACTTCTGTCCATGATCTATGCTATATAAATACAGTCTATATATCAGTGTCATCTTGCTGAGATTTTGTGAAAAACAGGGTTCACCTAATGAAGGTACTCACCAAGACTTGAGGATGAATTCAATTTCAGCAATAATGCTCTCCTTTACTTGCTGATTTATCATCTCTCCATTCGGTCTTACTTTGATGCAAGACCCATCTATAAACAGGCTTACACTAGGGGCCATATTCAAAAACATCTGCTCTCAGCCCACTCTCTTACACTGAAAGCAAGTCTTTTGAAATCGGGCCCTGTATTTGAAAAGCCTGGAATTACAAGACATTAATGGCGAAGTATGGGATCTATAAATACAGTCTCCATTTACAAGTTGCCTGTACTCTGAAGTTATTTTATTTTGAAATTGGAATGTGAAGACACAGTCAGTGAGAATTTAATGGCCCCACCCTTGCATTTTTTTTCCAGTTTTGTACAATCACAGCTACTTTTGCATTTTTTCAGGTTTCAAGATCCTGCACTTAATTTTATGATATAAAGTCATTCTTTATTATTAATAAATAAAATATAAGCATCCAAATAAAAACAAAGCAACAGAGTCCATACTTCTCAACTGTTCCTGATTTTGCCACAGATGTTTACCATCTCTCTCATAAAATGGTAAATTTCCTTGTAAATTACTCAGGATTACAGTCAGTCAATGATGCCAAACATATGAGTTTTACGCTTATTGTTCAAAAATACATGTTGATGTAAAACATGTTTTCTGTTAACTTTCTTAATGAATTGTTTTTAGCTGTATCCAGAATTTTTATGCAAAAAAGTTGAGAGGTATGCAGCAGACATATTTTATATTTTCTTTCATTTTAAAGTAGTAACATGACAAAATGCTGATGTTAAATATGGGTATTTTTGATATGGGATTCTGAAAAGTCTTAGACCATGCTACTTTAAAGTTTTCAGAATAATTAAAGGGGTAATGTTGTTGTTGTATCTTTCGGCTTTTCCCGGTTAGGGGTCACCACAGCGGAACTCCGGTCCGCTAATGATTGGCAGTAGATTTATACGTGCAGAGTTGCCAGCTCTGACGCACAACCTTCAACGAAGGTACGCCCATTCACGCATGTCTCCACACAGAAGACGCTCTAGCTGAGAATCGAACAGGACAGCGTCTTACTGTGAGGTGACAACACTACCGCAGCACCACCACCGCAGTATAATTAAAGGGGTAATGTAACAAACAGTATTCATATGGGATATGTAAATGAAAAGTAGGTAATCTTGACAAGGCAGATTTTATCCAGTAGACTAATGAAGTGTATAATGGTTGTTGCTTGTATTATTGTTATACGTACATATGAAATTGGGAATTCAAAAAAATTCTTACATTATTGTACCTAGGGGCAAAGTAACAAACAGTGTTTATGTATGATATGCAGATGAACGGTAATCTTGACTAATCCAGCGTATGTTGGCTTTGCTTACATTATGGTTATACATATACACACATGCACAAAAAAAATTCTGTCCTAGTGAATCACTTTTCTAGATAGCCACTTAGATATGCAGCTACTGATGCCTTCCTCTTTGGTAAAGTGCTGAGAATCCAGATCTGTCACTTGGAGCCTGGGTTTTAATTCTATGACAGGCAGTGGTTGCATCTTTATTCTAGTAGTCAGTGGTCTCCTGTTGTTAAATTGTTTGTGTAAACATAATGCGTGCTGAATATGTCTCATTCTACCTGTGTATGTCAGTAGTAGGAGTACACCAAAACTCACATACTCCTGTTATGTAATCATATAACCCTAAGTAACAAATACTCATGGGTGATTGGGTAATATGGTAATCATAACTGTTCACTTCCTTACAAATATAACTACATTTTACCAGCATGACAAAGTCTTTTATAATAGTATGAGAGACTGGTTTGCACAGCTACTAGTACTGTGGATAAGTGATATGTGACCATATTGCTACATTTGACTTGTGTGCACAGTAATTGCATTACTAATATCCATGAACCAATGTCAGCTCTCTGTTTCATATTGCATTACACTCTTCAGTATTGTACACATATGTTCATGCAGCTCAGACTACCATATTAGCGGATATCAGCCCTACATTTATCTGAGTATGACCATACTGCACTGTATTCTGTCTGTAATGTTCAATACATACCTGAAAGCCCAGGCAATTCTGTAAATCTGCTCATCTCTAACGCTGGTAATATGTCCTCTGTTATACACATGCTCATCTGCAGGAGTTTTTCCTTATGGTTCTGTGGGATGGGATGACTTCTGAGGAAGTGTGGCTCTCTTGAGAAGACCTCCTCTCTGTGATGCCATAGCTTCATAGCATCACCCAAATATTTATATACCCCCATGTTAGACTAGACGTATCAGATAGTATGGACTGGTGATGACAGGGTGCAGGAAAAGAGTAAGAATGGGGCAAACATTTCTGCTCACAGAGGAAGGATTAACAGAGTACTAACAGGCCCAACCCCCTATATGATGGCATCATTCAGAAGGCCATTATGAGTGTTTATGCATGAGCATCTGTTTAAGCATGTCCACAGCCCCTCCTAAAGTTGTGACACCCCTTCATAACCTGTACACTGACCTACTTTGCCCACTGTACATAGTTCTGGGCTTCACAGACGCTTCAGGAATAGCTTCCTTCATACCAGCATGTTATCCCCATGCCTCTTCAGTTATAGTAAGAATGTTTTCCCTCTACAGCAGCATATGTTTTGACTCAATAATGGTTGGCAGGCATTAGCATTTTGTACTACCAGTGTCTGAAACTCTGAAATATTGCATGCTGGTAAGGTCCATTAGTGATACATGGCACTGAAGAGTGAGATATGACAGCCAGTATGTCATATACGTCAGTAATATTCTGAGATATTCACATATATGGGGGTTACTTCTAGCTGAGAAGATGGTATATCTGCCTGATATCAAGTTATGTCCCCTTATTTCATATCATCTCAGCTGTGCTGTATCCCTTTTTACGTCTGCATGAATATGTATGACTACGGTGCCCCTGGCATGTGTTTTTTAGAAGTTGAGTACCTGTATGGAAGATACTACTCATGCCCATGTTTATGAGGCTTCCTTTGGAAACCACTCTATGTGGATGGGAACATTTTCACTGCAATGTTCTTTTAGGTACCTTTTGTGAAAACTGATGCATATTTTTCCATACAAATATTTTGCACATAGGTATGTAACATTCTTAAAACAGAAATATCTTTACTGTCCTTTGCTGTCTGTCCACAGCTGCCCACAACAATATGCTATACACCCACCCCAACTACAAATAGTTGAATATCTCTGTGGCTGTGTAGAAAAAAAAGTTTATGTAAGTTCAATTGGAGCAGGTTTTCATTATCTCTAAATTGTGAGTCCCTTAGTCTGATTTTCTCTCTCTCTCTCTCAATATATATATATATATATATATATATATATATATATATGTGTGTGTGTGTGTGTGTGTGTGTGTGTGTGTGTGTGTGTGTGTGTGTGTAACCATAACACAATCAAACCAATATACACTGTATTAGTTTATTAGCTATAAATCCGCATAGCCAATATTACAAATCATTAGCATATTGACAATGAACTCTGAACATTACACTGCCCCATTAATTACCCCCAAAACTCACAGTAGTATGGTATAAGACTTCAGAATCTAATCCATAGATTAAGGTTTTACAAAGCGTGTGTGTAATTCCTGATAGATTTGTTGTCCAAGGTAAGAATGTGTTTTCCCCAATAAAACCACTTTTTTTATGTTAAATGAAATAATGAAACCAATGTTTTATGAAATATACTCCCTTTTTAAGTAGAAATGTCATGAAGGTGATGTTATAAAGCTTGACCTTAAATTACGAACATCTGTGCATAATAAATGATTTTCAGTTACTAATCACATGACTGAATGATTAACACTTGGTGAAAGGCTGGATGGCATGAAAATTCAAACATGGAAAAAGCAGAGCCCTGTTTTATAAAGCAATTATGTGGTATGAGTTCTAATTTTATAGACAGGTTTTAGACTCTATCTCTTAGCCATTTTATCAATTTAGTATAAACTATGACAGAAATCTAAACAGGACCAGTGCATTCAATGGAAAAGGGTAGATCAAGATTAAAAGAGGCAATTGAAACATTTCTAATTGCTGTTAAATGCAAGAAAGTGAGAAATAATGGTATATCAAACATATTTTTGATCAATGCCAGACTGATGCATTTCATAAGCTAGAAAAATATAAAAATAAAGCCAAAAAAGCAAAAGCTTAATGTACTGATAAAACACTGACAGCATATTATACACACAAAAATGTAGGTCTTAAAATGTCATTATTTTGGACTAGTCATAATACAATACCATACTAATATAATTCATCTGGCAAACATTTTCATAACTATATATTTGTGGCTAGTTGAAATTTAAAAACACAACTTCTGACTGAACATAGCAACTGGCACAGCCACAATAAATAGTCAATTACCTGCCCAAAGTAGTTTGGCAACCATTCTAAATATGTTATCAGTGATGGCACCAAACCATGAAAAATCACAGCCTCTATTTCTTCAAAGCCACCAGCCAATAATCCAAAGACATTTCATTTAAATGAGATAATTCTCCCTAGTCATAAACTCTCCCATGGCCATCTATTAATTTGTATATATTGCATTTTGATAACCAGGTAAGAGGACTAGATGACAGACCCTTTAGAGCCACAACCCAGGCCCACAGGGAAAGGCTGCATTTCCACAGAATACAGAATGAGCAATAAAACAGATATTTAGAATACAGAGTGAGAGCACTCCATCTTAATCATACAAGTGAGCAGTTGAATGACAACAGAGAGTACCCTGTTTGCAAAACATTGCAAAGAGCACTTGTTTGCAAAAGCTATAGTGATTAGTGATTAACTTGTTTAGTTATCACTTGACTTGAGTGATTGAATACTACACATAACGGGCAGGCAAACACTAAAAATATGTAGTGTGTCTGCAGATTATCACTTTGAGTTAAAGACACAGTCTACAAGAAGCAATAAGATATTTCTAGACCTTTTCCTTATAACAAGCTTCCTTTAACAAGTTTTCTTTTAATTTGTTTTTGTTCACATCAGTGGCATTTTCCTGTCTAGATTCTGGAGGGAATGGATTTTAAATGGCTGGTGCCTGCTTTGATAATGCTGTTAAACCAACAGCCATTTTTAATTTAGGTCTAACAAATGTGAGGCTGTCATCATGGTCATCTCTTAGCACACCAATACATACAATAAGCATCATAAAATGAAAAGTTCACATCCTGCACATTACACAATTATATTAACAAAAACTTACCTAAGCTACCAATCTGGCAGTGACTCTGTTTAACAGGTATACTGCACAACTGCTCCCATATACAGAGGTAGCCACTCATGCCTGCACCTAGTCAGTACATTTTTAATACAGCCCAGCTACTCGTGTCAACCAACAAACAGGAAGACATTAAAATTCTACAATACAGTGATATTATTAAAACAAACATTGCTTTATTAAATAATGACACTGTATTATTCACAAATACATTTACTTCATTAGCCACATACATAGATATTGTCCCTCATATAGATAGTCACACTGCAAATATTAATTATGCAATAAGAACTGCTCATACTCTAAGTGTGATGACTCAGCTAGCTAGTCCATATTCCTCAACAAAATATCTTCCGTGAAACAGAGGCCACCCTTGATGATTCTTCAGCTATGTCAGGTGAGAAGTAACCAAAAACACCTCCAGATCCTTAGTAAATCCTTTCAAAGGATCTGCCTATCTAAAGCTCAGCCTCCACAGCACAGCAGTATTAAAGCTCAAATAAGTATCACTATTAGTAAATGAAAAAATGGACTAGTTAATTGTCTCCACATGCAGCAGACTAATTGTGGCCATTATGTCTTTGCAGAAACTTAAATTGTATTGTATTATACCTCATTACAAATACTAATGAAGGGATACGTTCATAATTATAGTGACAATACCCTGTACACACGAGCTTGCCCCGGGTCTATATTATATTTTCGAAAGTTTCAGACATCGAACACTATATGGTCGACACCATATGAGCGATGTTTGAAATTTCGAAAATATAATAAAAAAATAAAAATAAAAAACTATACTTACCTAAATGCTGTAGGCTGTAGGCTGTGCCCCCCCACACCCCCCTACTTAAATATTCCTACTCCAAGATCGCACTGCATTGAATTAAAGGGAAAATATTCCCTATGGCGATTTCTGTGTTATGCGCACAACGTTTCGACCAATTGGGTTTGCTCAATATGCGTTCGCCATTTACAATTTTCGATCATGTGATAGGAACCCGCTTGCCCCTTGTGTCAGTTAACATTTAAGGCCTCATGCAACCCTAGACCTCCACAGAATACTGGGCTTTCAAAATTAAGTTGTGTGGTATAAAATCTTAAAAGAAAAACTAAAGCTCACACAGTTAAACAAATACCTTTACCTATCTGTTTACTAGGGTAATCAATTGGATATTAGTATCCAGCCCCCATTGCTGTCATAAGCCTTCCACCCTACCTAACTCCCTTAGTGACCCTCTCCCTACCTCAGTATTAAGACACTCTCCCATTCTTAACAAGAGCCACCAATACAAAGAGTCGTATAACCTTTTATGTGTCTGTTTACCAGGGTAATCGACTGGATATTAGCAAACAACCCCCAGTGCTATCATAACCCTTCCACCCTACCTAACTCCCTTAGTGACCGCCTCCCTACTTCAGTAGTAAGACACTTTCCCATTCTTAACAAGAGTCACCAATACAAAGAGTCTCCTAACCTTAAAAACTACAATCCTGTCACCCAAAACGAATTACTCTCCACTGTAAACTGGTCATACCTACATACATTACCCCTTGATGAAGCTGTCCAAAGCTTCAAAAATATATTCCTAGAAATGCTTAACACCCTGGCTTCCAGTAGAAAAATTAGGCTAAAATGTAATTATGCACCATGGCTAAACCAGGCAACTTGATCACTTATGAACAACAGGCAATGCCTGGAGAGCATGGGAAAAAAATAACAACTCAACTTTCCACCTGAACTTATATAAACAGCTTCATAACCAAACAAAAAAGCAGGTCCTACTGGACAAAAAAAATTTCTATCAAAAATCTCTGAGCAACCCACATTCCAAACCGAAGAAATTCTGGCACTCAATAAACAAATTACTATCTCCACGGAACTCCTCTTCACCAAGCCCCTTCCCTAACAAACCGTCCAGTGAAACTGCAACTCTACTTAACTTTTTATCTAAATAATAGAAAAGTTTACTAAACCCGACATTCTCAATATTAATACCCCATCTCCTACCTAATCTCTTCCCTCATTCTTCCTAGCACCCGTAGCAGCTTTCTTCATCAGATCACTTCTTAACAAACTCAAACCCTGTTTCTCATCAGCCAACAAACTCCCTCCATTATTTCTCAAATATGCAACCAGATCTGTAGCATACCCTGTATCTATACTTATCAACAGATCCATCCAAGAAAATACCATACCAGATATCTGGGAAAAATTCTTCATAATACCCCTCCACAAGGGGGAAATTCTACATAACCCTCAAATTACATGCCTATTGCCATATTAATCCCCTTATCTAAGATCCTGGAAAAATGTATACATAGACAAATACTAAACCACCTCTGTCAAGCAAACCTAATTACACTCACACAGCACGGTTTCTACCCCCGTACAGTACTACAACTGCCCTCCTATCTTTCACACAACATTGCCCAAGCCAGAGATAATAATAAACTCATATCAGGTCTATTCCTCAACCTATCCAAAACATTTGCTACTGTTTCCCATCCCATCCTCCTAAATAAATTTTCCAGCCCACAACTTTCTACCTTCACTACCTCCTGGTTTAACAACTACCTCTCAAACAGATATCAATCCTTCAGATGTTAAACATCCTTCTCCCCTTTCTGCGTTGTTAAGACTGGGGTTTCCTAGGGCTCTATTCTGGTCCCCCTACTTTTTAATGCAGTGGATATAAAAAGTATACACACAACTGTTAAAATGCCAGGTTTTTGTGATATAAAAAAATGAGACTGCAATAAATCATTTCAAAACTTTTCCCACCTTTAATGTGACCTAAAACCTGTACAATTCAACTGAAAAACAAACATCAAAAATCCTACTATGACAGTTGAACTTTATTTGGGGTTAATCAGAGTCTCTTTAATTGATGGCAGGTATGTACCCAAGAAGACTGAATGCTGTAATTAAATCAAAAGTTGCTTCAACAAAGTATTAGTTTAAGGGTGTGCACACTTATGCAACCAGCTTATTGTAAGTGTTTTATTTTTTATATTTTTCCCCTAACAGATTTGTTTGTTTTTCAATTGAATTGTAGAGGTTATAGGTCACATTAAAGGTGGGAAAAGTTTTGAAATTATTTATTATGGTCTCATTTTTATATATCACAAAAACCTGGCATTTTAACAGGGGTGTGTACACTTTTTATATCCACTGTATATTTACAAATAACCTCCTTGTCTCCTGCCCCACTCTACCGTAATACAGTATGAAGATGATGCCACAATTATAAACACCTCTAACAATATACAAAATCTCCACACTGTCACTCAACAATCTCTGCACCTAGTAGCCAATTCCGGCTAGGCTTATAAATGCCTTTGGGCAGATAGCCTAGTACCTACCTATGAACCTATGAACCTATGAAAACAACCTGATTCTCAACCCCAAAAAGACCAAGCTTTTCCTTTTCCTTCCAAAAAACCTCAATCCAGCTAAAGAAAACTTCACCATCTCATCCTTACATAATACAATTATCACCCCCAACTGAAATACCAAATACCAATTAAAATTCGACCTACATACCTTAAACTGTATCAAAAAGTCCATTCAAAAGCTAGGTCTTCTGTAGGGCAACAACAACTATATACCTAACAAATCTAGACCTATACTAGCTCAAACATTTATTTTACCATTCCTGCTATATGCTGCTCCCCATACTTACTACCCTCCCAAATAATCTCTTAACCAAACTAGAAACCACCTATAACAAGATAGCCAGATTTGTAGCCAGTAATAGCTACAAATCCCATCATTGTATATCCCTGAAAAGCTTAAGATGACCTGAGCTCCCCCACATGCTTCACATATCACAACTACAAATTGCATATAGTATCCTGAATAGCCCCAACTCCTGGCCTTACATCCATACTTGCATCCTACACACCCAATCGTGACCTAAGAAGCACACAACAAAACCTACTTCAGGTGACCTATCCAAACAAAAATATTGGAAAAATACTTTACAGTCGTTCAATTTCATACTCATGGAACAAACTTCCATTGCCCCCCTCGCTCCACTACCAAAAGTGGCAAATTCAAAAAGCAACTAAAAATTGATTTCCAACATGCATGGATCTGTACTTGTCAGGAAATAACCTAATGAATTTTTCTTCTCTCGATTAAAATATCTACCTGGTATTTGCTATCTAAACTGTCTGCACATATTATCCTCTCTGCAGTTAACACCTATGCTATTAAATGCATCTTTGATGTACTACAGCATGATGTTACTCTGAATTGTATATTACATATTAGAAAATATTTTTTAAGGCATTGTTATATTTCCTTCTATATAACTTAATGCTAACCAAATTTCTCAATCATATGGCTACTGCATTCTCAAAATACTGTACTTTTGACTTGTAAATATTCCTGTCACATATTTTTCTTTCTCCGTTTTTGTACTAAGTATCTTACAACTTGAATTGTTAGCTTTTTTTCCCTTATTTGTACTAATTACTTTCCTGGAGCTTTTCTCCTCGGGTCCCCACTGAAAAAGGGCTCTCTGGGCCCAGTTGGATTAACCCGGTTAAGAAGTGTAAAAATAAATAAATAAATAAAACTGGTTGATGAATATGTGACCCATTTCAACCAAAGTATACAACATACAATTATTGATTATAACATACCAGTTTGAGCAAAAACATAGTTTTAGTTAACAATGAATGTCTGAACATAGTATTACCTTTGGCAGAGAGGCATGGATAAACAATTGTTGAACACCTGGATATTTATTAAAAAATATAGGACTCTAATCCACTTATGCTGTACTGACAAGCTCAGAAAAAGGGCAAAGTATGATATGTCTACAGCTAGTGGGGTTTGGCTTTAATGGTGTGAATGCAACAGTACAGTTTTAAAAAAGCAAAAAGATCATGGGCATTCAGAAGTCATTTATTTGAAAAATGAGTATGACCTTAAGGGGTCATTTGCATATATCCTTTAGGCCTCCACTACAGGAGGTTTAAGGTGTCACACAGTGAAGACCCTAGCTTGGTTGGGTTTGTCTTGTAGTTTTTTTACTTCATAGTATGTCTGAGTGACCATTTTGCCCTTTGGTTTGGATGTCATTTGGGATATCCTGCAGGCCTAATGTTTAAGGACATCAGGCTTGTTTTTAATTGCTGTGTTTCTAAAGTATGGGCAAGAATCCATTTATGCTGTACTGATGACTTCAGAAAAAGGACAAAACATTGCACACCTGCAGCTGGCAGAGTTTGGCTTTATTAAACTGAATACACCAGTGAAATCTTGTAAAAGGTCATGAGCATTGGGAAGCCACAAACCTGAAACACTGTCATGTCCTTAAGGGATAATTTTCATATATCCCAAGAGCCTTCACTAGAGGAGGTTTAAGGTATTGCACAGTGAAACTTTAGCTTGTCTTTCTTGTAGCTTTTACATAATGGTTTGTCTGTATGAACTTTTTATCTATCGGTTTTGATTATACTATCGTAGACACTCAACATAAAAATGTAGAAAACTAAGCTGTATAACAGGGACAGGCAATGAGAACATTGGCGTTAGATAACAGCCATTGTTGAAGTGATACTCCAATCTCATGTGCAAAAATAGGGAAAAATAGGTTGTGGATGGAGGGACATCTGACACCTACATTAGAGAAATTCAAATATATATATATATATATATATATATATATATATATATATATACACACACACACACACACACACACACACACACACACACACACACACACACACACACACACATATACACACACAATGGGAATAGTAGATGTATACAGGACAGTGAATCAGTCACAACCAGTGTATACTTATTTTTCATTCAGGTGTCGTTCGTGCTCTAAACCTGACAAGATATTAGTGTAAAAAGAATATAGTGTATTTGGTGACCTGGTGTCAGGGCACCATCCTTTACTATTACAATGCACTTAGATAACTCACTATTTGGCAGTCACTGGGGAAGTGAATAGAAAGTCAAGTTGCGTTTTGAAATTTTAATATCAGAATATGGACTCTTAACCCCACAGTTTAACTATTTTTACGCTATAGCTAGGCTTGCCATAGTAAGCCTACATTGTTGCAGTGGATTTCTATCATATATTTTAGGAATGTCTTATGTTAGATCGACTAAAACAAGACTTGCAGGAAATGTGAAAGAATCTGTTCAGGTAAGATTAATGTTGCTCTATTTTTATTTCTGATTACTATATCTAATGTAAACATATTTAGCGTAACCAAAAGAACCTTGCTAAATTTTATGCTGGGCAGTAAAAATCAATTACCAGAAATGTAAAGAAGTGGTCTGTCTTAAAGGTAATGATATAAAATTAATAATAGCTGAAATACAAACCTACTGTTTCTAAAGTACGGCCAAGCAATCCATGTATGCTGTACTGATGACTTCAGAAAAAGGGAAAAACACTGCATGCCTCCAGCTGGTGGAGTTTGTCTTTAATAAACTGAATGCACCAGTGAAGGCTTCTAAAAAGTCATGGACATTGAGAAGCCATAAAGCTGAAACACTGGTATGTCCTTAAGGGGTACCTAGAATTTCAGTCACAGAGAGAAGACTGTAGCAAAATGAAGTAACTGAATTTTAAATATGACTGCACAGTATAAAACTGATGGTCCTTTTTTAACTATGTTAATTTTCCATTTGTTTAATGGTCAACTCCCCTGGAAAAAACACTAAGGTAATAAAAACAAGTAGGTTTGCTATATTTCACCATAATTCTTGTGACGATGTGAGATATTGTCAGCTATGCCAGGAGTAGTAGGGCAGTGGATGTGTAACATATGCCAGCATTGCTAGCTGCAGTTTCATAAAGCATTATATGCCATTTGTATATCAAACTGATTTGTACAGTTGCTTGTGTTAAAAATGTAGTTGGGAAGCTGCTTGTGCTAAAAATGTACCAAGAGTGGGTCCTGCTGGACAGAAAAAGAAATGTACCTGTATGTTAGACTGCATTGTAACTGTTGAAATGAATATATTTAAAAGAGGATACTGGAAGAGAAGAGTTTAATCTCAGTCCAGCTAACTTTGAAAAATAGTCTGAAATTAAATTACCTGGTTTAGGCCATAAAGATTGTAGCTTATAGTTCTGATTGCAGACAGAGACAAAATGTCTGTGAAAACCAGGACTAGGAATCCTACTGTATTGTCCTTAGGGGTGAACTAATTGCTACCCTGGAAAGGTAAAAGTTTTGAAATGGTTTTATAGGTTCATAGGATTAATTGGTGTGTACTAGGCTAATGGCCCTGGAGCCTTTACAAGTCTAGCCCATAGATTACCCTGGCATGGTGCCACCCGACCTTAGTTCCCAGTGCCTCTGTCGAGTAGAACCACTGGAGTGATCCCCAGGGTGAATTTTCTATTTTCCATCCATTCATCAAGATTTCTCTTGAAGTGGGCCAATGAGGTGCTCTGTCTGACATGTATGGGAAGTCTATTCCTTAGCATGGGCAGTCTCTGGGTTATGAACCTGTCCCCCAACATGTTCTGTTGATTGTGGTAATGAGGTAGAGGTCTCTGGACTGCGTGGTGCGGAGGGATTGTTTTTTCTTTAGATGTAGCATTTCTACCAGAGCTGGGTCAGACATGGCTTTGTAAGTCAAGCAGAGATCGCCTCTAAGTAGACGATATGAGACAGAATAGTTGGAGTTTTTTGTCTGTCCATATAGGACAAGTGTTTAAGGCCTAGGATCCTCTTTGTGAGGTACTTTTGCGGCCTCTCCAGTTGTTGCAGGTGCCTAGTGAGGTATATGCCAAATTGGGCATTGTACTCGATGATTGGCCTAATGAGGGAAGAGTAGAGGGAGACAATGACTTCTTTCTTCCTGGATGCAGAACCTTTAGTAATGAGATGTGCCACATAAAAGGAGTTTCTGACCACAGTGGCAATATGGTGGTCAAAACAGAGGTTGCTATCAACCTGTGTTCCCTGATCTCTTATAATGCCTTCTGTGTTCAGTGGACTACCATCGATGTGGTAATTCATGGGAACTGTTTTTTTCCCAAAAGGGATGACAACACATTTTTTGACATTGAGCTTAAGGCCATGGTTCTAACACCAGTCATTGGTTTCAGTGAGGCTTTTAGGATGTCAACATCACTTGGGGAGTTAATAATAGCTCCCAACTTACAATTGTCTTTCTCAGCCAGAGTCCCTTCGTGTTGGTCTGGACTTTAGAGAAGTAAATAAACAGGAGAGGACCCAGGACCAAACCCTGTGGGACTCCACTTGTGACGGGTCGGCAGTCTGACTTGGAGTCAGCTACTTTCACACTGTGGGATCTATCTGTGAGCCAGTTTGCAACCCACCTAGTGATATACGGGTTGATGCCTAGCTTAGTGAGCTTTTCTATGATTCCTGAGTGGGGAATGGTATCAAAGGCCTTGGCCAGATTAAGGTAGGCTGTATGAACCACCTTGCGTTCATCCACAGCTCTAGTGACTGACTCAAAGAAGTCAACCAGGTTGAGCAGGCATGATCTCCCCTTCACAAAACCAAACTGTGTGGGATCCAGAGTTTGGAGATTCCCTATATCCTTGTTTATTAGGTCCATTTGTGGCAGGTTGGCATAATTGTTAAGGTGTTTACCTTATAGACACAAGGTACAGGGTTTGATTCTCACATGGGGTAATTGGCTATACTTAAAATGACCCACAAAGGCAGTTAGCCAAGCATTAATCTATGTGTCACTGTTAGACAGAGGCACAGTATACTAACCTCGAAAAAGGGCATAGCAAAATAAATTTAAAATGGGTGGCGAAAGCCAAACACATTCTGGCTAGGCTTATAAATGCCCTAGGGCAGATAGCCTAGTATGAACCTATGAACCTATGAACCTATGATGATGCATTCCATAGCTTTGCACATCAGACTCATCAGGCTAATGGGGCGATAGTTCCCAGGGTCTGTAATCGCTCCTCCTTTATGGAGAGAGATGACTGTAGCAGTGCACCATTCAATAGGGACAAATCCTGAGGTAAGGCTATGGTTGAACATGGCACACAGGTGAGGTGCTAGTTCACTCTGTAGTTCATGTAGAACACAGCCAGGAATATTGTCAGATCCCATAGAAGCTGTATTCTTGGCCTTGGACAGTGCTGTTTTAACCTGGGCAGTAGTAATACTAGGTGCCAGGCAATCTACTGGTATTGTGATTGGTCCTTTGGTGGGGGAGAGAGGGGAAAAGTTGGCACTGAATCTGATGGCCAGTATATTGGCAATATCTGTTGGCTCGGTATAAGAGGTACCATTGTGCAGTAGCTCAGAGCAAATCTGTGTATTGCCGTGGAGATTCTTTAGATAACTATAGAAGGCCTTGTGGTTGTCTTTACTATCTGCTTCAATCCTGTTTTTATAGCTAGCTTTAGAGGATTTGATGAGGAATCTCAACTTTTTGTTGAGGCTGATAAGAGACTTTTTCCAGTCTTGGGACTTCACCTTATTCCGCATCAGTTTCCTCCTTCTGTTGTAGAGTTTGTTTATGGCAGAGGACCACCAGATTGGCTTCCTTTTTTTGGAGGAGAGCATCTTGGTTCTATTGGGTATGGTGAGATCCATGCATTTGTGTATGTGTTCGTACAGTGCATTGGTGTATGATTTGGCGGTCATGCAACTATTCTCCATTTGCATGGATGCGTGAGGTTAGCCACCTCTGTTTTTAGGAGCCGAAAGCTAGCTTTGGAGAAGTTTTTCATGGTGGTTACCTTTGCGGGGAGGGTGAGGGATGTGTATTTCCAAGGGGATTAGTTTGTGATCAGATCTAACTAGGGAGGAGTTGACTATCAGTGTAGAGCAACGGTCACCCATGTTAGTAATGACCAGGTCAAGGATGTTG
Organism: Protopterus annectens; assembly: GCF_019279795.1. Taxonomy (NCBI): domain Eukaryota; kingdom Metazoa; phylum Chordata; order Ceratodontiformes; family Protopteridae; genus Protopterus; species Protopterus annectens. The sequence goes on from NC_056743.1 coordinate 1,738,735,733, forward strand.
CTACTTCTAGTGGGGGTAAGAATGAACTGGTCCAGGGCACTGGAATTAATGAATTCCAGGAAATGTTGGGCAAGTGTATTGGTACATGAGTAGTTTTCCAGTTAATGGAGGAGTAGTTGAAATCGGCCATTATGAGAGTGTTAGGTTGACCCCTAATATTCTCCAGGGTGCTTAGGAATGTGGAGTGTGAGTCTTGGGACATAGTTGGGGACCTATAGCAGGCTACGACCTGAATCACTGTCTTATCCAATGTTAGCTGCACCTGAAGTATCTCTGATGCGTTATGTTGGGCTACCAGTCTGGAGGTGTGCACATCCTTTATGAATATGGAAACACCACTGCCTTTGGAGCTTCGGTCCAAGTTCTGGGGCCAAAAGGTGTGGAATGAGTTATAGTCTGGTAGTGCAGGGGTGTGTTCTGCTGCCTTATACCAGGTCTCTGTTACAGCACAAATGTCGATGTTCTCCATTTTAAGGAGTGCTTTGAGCGAGTGCATTTTGAGATTTAGACTTCTAACGTTCAGCAGCATGACCTTCTGATTGCATTTGTTTGTAGCTGTTATGGTGGTAATTTGGTCTTTGGAAATACCACCTAAAAAAGGCACTATAGAGGTGGCAAGAGCCTTGGCCAGTATCCAGAAGCCCAGGGGTGACAGATGCAGGCCATCTCTGCCAAAGCATCAAGGTCTGTCAATCATGTCATCCCAGGCAGACAGATACTGGATCCCCTTAGAATGACACCAGAAACTTAGCCAATTGTTGAAATCAATCATTTTCTGCTTGTACTGTGGTATCATTCTGGGTGATGGTAGGATGCTGCTCAGGGCTAGGGTCATACCCGCCTGGGCTACATAATCCATGAGCTCCTATGTCTCTTTTCATGTAGTCCAAGGAGGTACATCTCAGGTCATTCACACCCACATGTATAATGACAGAGTCATATTTGTACCTGTTGTTGAGGGACCTGAGTGCATAGGTTATGTGGCGGATCCTAGCACCAGGCAGCTGACTGTAACTTTCTCCTTATTCAGCCTAGTGAGTGGGACATCAGTGTCCCTCACTATCGAGTCACCTATGACTAGTGTATTGGGCATGCGTTTTGACTTAGGGGCTTTGCTTGAGTGACACATTGTTTAGGAAAGTTATGTGCCTTGTGATTAGTGTTGTGTTGTGGTGGTCTGGTGCATTTCTGCCTTGGAGGTCTCTGCTGTTTGGGTAGATTTTTATTGAGAGCCTCCACGAAGGTGGGTGTGTGGTTTGTGTTTTTATGTGAAGGCAGTGTTGGTGTGTGTTCTGGAGGGCTATGTGTTCCATGTGGTGTGGCGCAAGTGCTGACCTTCTCCTCTTAACCAGCTATTCCAGTCTTGGCTGGAGAGTGCATGGCTTACAATTTGGATATAGGTTCATAGGTTCATAGGTTCATACTAGGCTATCTGCCCTAGGGCATTTATAAGCCTAGCCAGAGTGTGTTTGGCTTTCGCCACCCATTTTAAATTAATTTTGCTATGCCTTTTTTTGAGGTTAGTATACTGTGCCTCTGTCTAACAGTGACACAGAAGTGATAGCCGGGGTAAACCTACGATCTCCCATCCACTCATCAAGATTTCTCTTGAAGAGAGTCAATGTGGGACTCTGCCTAACTTGGACTGGGATTTTATTCCAGAGTGAAGGGACTGGGTTATGAATCTCTCCCTCCAGCATGTCCTATTTATTTCAGTGCTGAGGTTCAAGTCTCTCGAAGCTCGATGGGATTTGGATTTTCTGAGGTGCAGCATGTCCATTAATTCGGGTTGGACATGGCTTTATACGTCAGGCACAGATCGCCTCTGAGCAGGCGGTATGCCACTGAGTAGAGCTGGAGTTTCTTTAACCGGGCAGCATATGGCATCTGTTTGAGCCCTTTGATCCTCTTGGTGAGGTACTTTTGGGGTCTTTCCAGTTGCTGCAGGTGTCTGGTAAGGTACATCCCAAAAGGGCATTGTACTCAATTATGGGCCTGATGAGGGATGAGTAAAGAGGCGATGACCTCCCTGATCTAGATGTGAATCCCTTCATGATTAGGTGGGCTATATAACATGTTTTCTAACCACTTTGGCCGTGGTTGTCAAATGAGAGATTGCTATCAACTTGGGTCCCCAGGTCCCTAATGACTTCTTCTGTACTTAATGGATTACCACCTATGTGGTAATTTGTGGGCACTTTGTTTTGCCAAAGGGATGACTATACACTTTTGGCATTTAGCTTGAGGCCATGGCTCTGGCACCAGTTGTCTGTTTCTATGAGGCCCTTTTGGAGGATGCTTGTGTTGGCTGGAGAGTTGATTATGGCGCCCAGTTTGCAGTCATCTGTGAACTTGGTCAGCCACAGTCCTTCCGTGTTGGCCTGTACCACCGAGAAATATATACCGAACAAGAGAGGTCCCAGGACTGAGCCTTGTGGGATGCCACTTGTAACTGGTTTGGAGTCTGACATGGCTCCAGCAATTCTAACCATGTGGGTTCTGTCCTTGAGCCAGTCTGCAACCCATCTAGTGACATAGGGGTTTATATTTAAGCTGGTGAGCCTATCTATAATGCCCGAGTGGGGTATTGTATCGAAGGCTTTTGCGAGGTCCAGGTAGGCTGTGTGGACCACCTTCCCCTCGTCAATGGCCTTGGTGACTGTTTCAAAGAAATCGACCAGGTTTAAGAGGCAGGATCTGCCCTTAACAAAGCCAAACTGGGTAGGATCCAGTGTCTGTAGGTCCCCAATATCTTTATTTATGAGGTCCATGATGATCCTTTCCATAGCTTTGCAGACCAAGCTAGTCAGGCTTATGGGGCGATAGTTTCCAGGATCCGTTGAGGCACCACCTTTGTGGAGAGTGACCACTGTTGCTGTATGCCACTCTTTGGGTACATATCCTGTAGTAAGGCTAAGATTGAACAGTAGTTTTATGTTTGAGTTTAGCTCTTCTTGGAGTTCATGTAGGACGCAGCCCGGGACACCATCTGGTCCCATTGATGCTGTGTTTTTTGCTTTGGAGAGCGGCTCTTACCTGAGCATCTGAGATGTCAGGGGCAGCACTCTGTTGGGATAGATATTTGCCCTTTTGGTGGGGAGAGGGAGAAGTTTGCACTGACCCTGTCAGCTAGGATGTTGGCAATGTGTGTGGGCCCGGTGTAGTTTTTGTCATTTTGGACTAATTCTGAGCATATCTGGGAATTCCCACCCAGGTTCCTAACATAACTAAAGAAAGCCTTGTGATTATCCTTAGTGTCCTGTGCAATTTTTCTCTCAAGCTGGCCTTTTTATGAGTGCCCGTAGTTTTTGCTAATACTGATCAGAGATGCCTTCCCTTTTTGGGATTTTGCTCTATCATGTAGTAGCTTCCTCCTTCTATTGTATAGTTTGTTTATGGCTGGGGTCCACCAGACAGGACGTCTGCCTTTGGAAGATTGGGTCTTGGTTTTATTTGGGATTGCATGATCCATGCATTCCTGAAGGTGTTCATAGAATGCGTTTATAAAGGATTCTGTGGTCTGGGCCAGATTTTCCACAGGCCTGGGGCTTTGAAGGATTTCGCCGGTTTTGAGGCGTGTGAATTTGCTTTAGAGAAGTTTTTCACTGTGCTTTTCTGGGCAGGCGGTGGGGTCGGGATGTGAATATCCAGTGAGATTAGTTTATGGTCTGATCTTACCAGTGAGGGATACACTTCTGGTCTGGAGCATAGTGTCCCCATGTTGGTGATGATCAGGTCCAGTATGTTTTCCCTCTTGTGGAGTGGTAACAAGTTGTTCCATAGCATTTGAGTTTATAAATTCTAGGAACCTTTGGGCTAGGGTGTTGGAGCTAGAGTAATGCTCCCAGTCTATGTTTGGGTAGTTGAAGTCGCCCAATATAATGGTGTTTGGAGAGACCTTCATATTTTCAGTATTCTCAGGAAGGCCAAGTGGGGTCTGTGTGTATGGGAGGGTGGTCTGTAGCAGGCTATAAACTGGAAGGCAGTTTTACCCACAGTTAGTTGCACATGGATAGTCTCTGATGCTTCTGTGCCACCAACCTGGAAGTGTGGGTATCTTGGACGAATATTGATACTCCCCTCCTTTTGTGGTTCGGTCCAAGTTTTGGGGCCGAAAAGCATGGTATGAGGTATAACCTGGTAGTGCTGGGCTGCTCTCGGAGCCTTGAACCAGGTTTCTGTTACTGCACAGATATCGATGTTCTCCATGCTAAGGAGAGTTTTGAATGCGTGCATCTTGAGGTTTAGACTTCTGGCATTGAGTAGCATTACTCTTAGTTTCTTATCCCTTGTGATACCTATGGAGGTGGGTTTGTCTTTTGAGCCTTGCCTAAAAGGCACTATGGGGGTAAGAGCCTTTGCCAATATCCGAAGCCCAGGGTGACAGGTGCAAGCCGTCCCTAGTGAAGCATCGTGGCTTGTTGAGCATGTCATCCCAGGCTGACAGGCATTGGATCCCCTTTGAATGACACCAACACTTAAGCCAGTTGTTGAAATTGATCATCTTGTCTTCATATTGTGGCATCATTCTTGGTGAGGGTAAGATGCTACTCAAGGTCAGGGTCATACCGGCCTGGGCTACATGCTCAGAGAGCTCCTCTATGTCTCTTTTCATGTAGTCCAGGGAGGTACGTCTCAGGTCATTCACACCAGCATGGACAATGACTGAGTCATATTTGTACTTGCCTTGGAGTGGCCTGAGTGCTTGTGTTATGTTACGGATCCTAGCGCCCGACAGGCAGCTCACCATGACCTTCTAAGTATATAAGTGCATCTCTTGCAAGTTTGAGTGTTGGGAGGTAAGAGGAGAGGGTTGTCAGTGTACATGAGGCAGTTGCCTCAGGATGCCCAAGTTCACTAGGTTAATAGGAGAAAACACAGGGAACTGACCTTTAGATATGCCTGGAGGGGTGGGCATTAATAATAAGTACTGGTGCTGTTTTCTTTTAGAAGGTTTAGTGCTGGTAGCACTTTGTGTGCTACAATAATTGCAACAAGAAGTCTGGTAAAGTGCTAGACTAATAAGCTAGTAAAAGTGCAGGAGAAGAGAGAACTAGCAGATCTAAGGGAAACATTTGAAGAGCAGACTTTGGCACCACTCAGAAGCTTACAAACAGTCCTGGATACAACAAATCTGTATCCGGACTAGACTAGTTACAGGAAAGGTGGGAAACAAGCACAAATGAGGGCTTTTAAACCAGAAAGTTGAAAGAGATGGAGAAACTGCCCAAACGGCCAATAAAGTACAATTTCTGAGCCAGCAACCACTCCTCTTGTGGTAGATAGGCTACCTAGTGCTTACCACTCCCATTGATAAGCTAGGAGGCTTCTCTCCAACATAGAAAGGCTTGGGGGGCTCAAAGGCTTACAAGCAGTCCTGGATATAGCAAATCTGTATCTGGACTAGACTAGTTACAGGAAAGGCAGAAAACAAGGGCAAACATGAGCTTTTAAACCAGAAAGTTGAAAGAGATTGAAAAACTTCCCAAACGGCCAATAAACTACAATTTCTGGGCCAGCAACCACTCCTCTTGTGGTAGATAGGCTACCTAGTGCTTACCACTCCCACTGATAAGCTAGAAGGCTTTCCTCCAACATAGAAAGGATTGGGGGGCTCAAAAGCTTACAAACAGTCCTGGATACAGCAAACCTGTATCTGGACTAGTCTAGTTACAGCAGGAAAGGCAGAAAACAAGCACAAGTGTGGGCTTTTAAACCAGAAAGTTGAAAGAGATAGAAAAACTGCCCAAAAGGCCAATAAACTATAATTTTTTGGGCCAGAAACCACTCATCTTGTGGTAGATAGTCTACCTAGTGCTTACCACTCCCACTGATAAGCTGGAAGGCTTCCCTCCAACATATAAAGGCTTGCGGGGCTCAGAAGCATACCAACAGTCCTGGATACAGCAAATCTGTATCTGGACTAGACTAGTTACAGGAAAGGCAGGAAACAAGCTTAACATTGTTTTTTAAAGAAAAGCAGCTAAAACAGCACTAAAAACAATTTAAGTGCAGTGCAAGTTAACACACTTGAGTGTGTAGCAATATTAAAGCAAATACAGTTTAAATAAATGCTATTTATTCAAACTTTATTCTGAACTGAATTCAATTATTGTTTTATTATTCAACTCTGAACAGTTAAAAAGTGCCAAAAATTATACTTACCAGCTGAGAAGCACACTCAGTAAGAAAAACCTAAGTGGGTTGGCCTTCTCAAATGTTCTCTCTGTATTAGGTAGAATGAGCTAGTAACACTGGATTGGAAGGAGTGTCCCAGATCAAATTTATAGTAGGGTGGGCAACTGCAAAGCTACCAAGTATTCTGTAAGCTAGCACTGAAATTATGCTTTAATACAAGATGAGACAGAAGTCTCAGAGCAGTCTGTTTTTGAAACCTGGCCAAGAAGGAAGACATCTCACCTACTTCATCTTGCCTTGCTCTAGTAAGTAACCATGGAATACTAATTCTTTAGATCAATCATGAAAATATAGTGAGATTAATTAAGTACTGTTTTTCTGTATCCATGGGAATCTACTCATCTGTGTTATTTTTAATATTTTCTGTGATTGAAACTGTGGTGTATATTGTAAATAAATATTTGTGATGTTCATGTTATTTTATTATTTATTATTAAATATATTTACAATTTTCATTGTGACTGGTCTTTTAGAGAATATTTTAACCTTTGAGAGTACTTATATTTATTTAGTGACTCTGGGCCCAGTTCTCAAAGGCTTGCTGCATTGGTCAAACACTACCATTTATATCAGTATTAATTTTGCTCAATATAATTGGGGTACCCTTGTAAGAGCCTTAGAGTAGCTGGATGGTGGCTGTATAACTACCTTATAGTCTGGGTAAAGGTAGCAGAGCTAGCAAATCTGTACCAGCCTTTCCCATGTGTGTGTGTGTGTGTGTGTGTGTGTGTGTGTGTGTGTGTGTGTGTGTGTGTGTGTGTGTGTGTGTGTGTGTGTGTGAATCAAATCTCAAAGAGTGTGTGTTTCAGCTACTTGGAGCAGGGACACAGAACACTGGTTTCATAGATAGGGTGGTGGAGGACTTGGCTTGGAACATTCAGCTGAGGACTCAACTCTACAGCTGTGCCAGTGGGGAGTCTTACTGGGGGCCTAGAAAGAGATAGGGAAACCCAGCCCCTGAACAGAGTGGGCTCCCTATGTGCTATTAAAGAAAATTGTGCTTAGTACAAACAGCTGTATCTGGAAATACATTGTGTATCCATTTTTGTTCCAAGTGAACATCTCTCAACGGTGTCCATGGTGAGGATTGAGACTCCTTGATCACTGGCCCAGAGCAGAGACTCACAATTCTATAATTCATCATTACTTGTTTTCATTCAAGGATTTCAAAGATTTTTTGACTTAACTACATAAGGATTGGATAGTCTGTAGTCATTATTGCAGGTACCAGAAAAAACGTATAACTAATAACTGATATGCACTGCCCAGAAGGTACAAGCTGCAGCCGTAGATCAGAATAATCAGCATACATAGTATCAACTAAACAACTTCATACTAACTTATGTTGATACTATGACTTAAAGTTAGTCCTGATATATTCAGGAAGACTTAACTAAATGCTACCCACTCTGAAACCAATGCTTGAAGTCCCGAATATTCCAAAATAAATTCCAAAATAAACTCCCACAAAGATGAATGATAAAAATACACAGTTTATTAAAATAGGTCAAGTGCTTTCTGCTCGATATATGTAGGAACTTCTTCAGAACAACTTACTTAAAAATACAGCAAGTTTATATAGGCTTCTTAAATCAGATTAGAGAATAAGCAACTAATTAATAATTAAAACCATTAAGCTGAACAAACTAAAATGGCCATCAATTATAAATCTATAATGCAGAACTTAAAATGCAAATCTTAAGATATGACGTAACCACTATTAAGTTATGCAAAAATTCAGTGGAAAAATATTATTTAAAAATCTTTCAAAAATACATCATCCAGAATGTATATAATTTGAACATTGTTTAACATTCTTTATGTTCATAACATTTGATATTTGTCATATACGCCTACCCAGATCCCTAAATATAAAAATAACTTATGAAGAAATTTAACAACCTCATAAAAATGGTTCTGTAAACACCAAACTGCTGCAAACCTATGCTCTTGTTGGTCTATAACTCCTGTGCCTTAATCTTTAGGATAGGCAAAATAGATACATTTTCATTAAGTCCTGGTGGTTTGGTGGCACTCCCGTTACTCTAATTCCCACCAGCCACCCCTAGGGTTCTTAGGTATAATATCCAAAATACCAAACTTAACTTTTATAAAACCCTGGCAGTTTAAACTGTGTTTAAATAAGGCATTGTTTGTATTCTCCCTTGCAATAGCGTAAAGATGCTTATAAGTCCTCTTCTTCGATTGCCTTTCCGTTTTACCTACATTAAAAAAATCCATATTTTGAGCATATTGCAATATAAACAATGCCTTTAATGTTGAAATTCCCATTCCTCAAGAAAATATCAAATGTTATATTATGTAAGGAAATTCTAGATGATTCCAAAATATAAGAACATTGTTTTAGTGAAAGAACTGAAAGCTAATGTATGGCACCAGAAACTATTTAAAGCATATAGCACAAAGAAATGTTATCTTAGGGGTTTAAGGATATGGATGCAACCTTTTGTAGAGTCGCCAGATGACAAACTCATGATAGAATGGCAGGGGGCTCTACAGGATACATCTATGATGTTTGTGAATGTTCTCCATACTTTTTATGAATGTAGAACCAGTGAATTGGTTTCACAGGTCAGACATCTTTGTGACAAACTCAGAATATATGAGAGTGAAACAGTGTATATGGATCAATTTGTGCAACTTACACAAGATCTTATTAGTTTAGAAAAGGAATTAAAGACATGTATGCTTAAGAAATTTTCACGGGATTCTAGGGATTACCAACATGGAAAGCCACTTATTATCCAAAAGAATGTTAAGTTTCAGGACAATAGGCAGGTACCTCAACCACAGTTTAGGTGAAAAAGGAAGAAAACAATACTTAAGAAAAATGGGGCAAGTTTAGGAACTTCAGGCACGTCCTGGGATGATTTTTCATCCAATACAGATACGGAGTTTGGTACCCCTACTACTTCACCACTGCCCAAGAAAAAGAACGACACCTTCCCTTTAGGCGATCCAGGAGGGGAGAACATAAACATTGTAGGTACCAATCATACCCTAGAAACACTGTTGCAACTTATGACCAAATAGTTAATGATCAAAATGTATTGAATATTTCTTCCTGTGTTCTTAATTCTGATGAAACACAATTGTTAAATAAAGGACTTGGATTTGTATCTAGTTATTTGGTATCAGAGGATATAGTTGCACAGGATGTGATTAATTTATGTAGATTATTAAATCTCAAAATATTTATCAACATAAGGAAAATGAACAACAATCTAGCAGGTTTAGATTCAGAGCATCTTATTTCTCACAACCACCAAACAAAAATGTCATGGTCTTTCAACAATTAGTGCTAAGAGAATTACATTTCAGCTACAGCACTTCTTTAAAGATTTCACCACATAATTTGCCTATTTTACAAAAACAGGCTTTGGACAATCTTAAGAAAAATAAGAAAATAGTCGTTAGTTCAGCAGACAAAGGAGGTGCTGTAATTGTATGGGATTGGGAGATGTATGAGATTGAGGTCCATAGATAGTTAACGGATCAAGGGACCTGGCTACCAGAGGATGTTTTTGGATCCAACACCAGAATTTAAGAAGGAAATTGACCAGTTTTTGGAACTGGCAAGAGAAGAAGGCATTATCAACAAAGCCACAAAGATGGATCTAATGGTTAAGGAACCCATGAGACAATATTTTTACATGCTGCCAAAGACCCATAAGAACAAAAAACAACCCCCGGGCAGACCAACCCATGAGACAATATTTTTACATGTTGGCAAAGACCCATAAGAACAAAAAACAACCCCCGGGCAGACCAATAGTTTCGGGCAGTGTGTCACTTACAGAACCGTTACCTGCTTATTTATCATATTATTTGAAACCACTTCTACCATATGTAAGATCTAGAATAAAAGATAGCACTGAATCTTTGTATGTTACTCAAGATACTCAGTTGGAATTTGGTTGGTACATATGTATTTTGTAACATCTTTATATACCAACATCCCTCATTGGGCAGGTTTAGAAGCATTAAACTATTGGTCGAATAAGCAATCTTTATATAGTCCAGGATTTAATAAACTATTGGTATGTTTGGCTGAACATATATTGAACAAAAATGTATTCTATTTTCAACAAGAATGTTATTTACAATTAAGGGGAACAGCTATGGGAGCATCATTTGCTCCCATATATGCAGATTTATTGATGGGTTATGTGGAGATACAACTAATTTATGATCCTATGCATAATTTGTATCTAGAATCCATGGATATATGGTGTAGGTAACTTGACGATTGTTGGTTGGCGTGGCAATCAGATGTTGAATATTTGAAATATTTAATGATAATGTGGGGATTACAGTTTACATTAAGTTATAGTTGCACACAGATAGTATTTTTGGATGTGGAAATTTATACACAACAAGATGGTACTTTATTAAGTCAGGTACATAGGAAACATCCTGAGGTGAATTCAATGCTACATTCAGATAGTTGTCACCCTAAACATATTATTCGGAATATTCCGAAGTCTCAATTTATGAGAATACGAAAAATATGTTCAACAGATGAAGGGTTTGAGACACAGAATCAGGAACTAATTAACAGGTTTTTGAATAGGGGATACAAATTTGAACAAGTCATGGATTCTAGTAAATATGCTCAGAATTTGAATAGGCATGATTTATTAAAATATCAAAACAAAAAATCAGTTTCTAAAACTCAGTTGAGGTTGGTTACCAACTATGGTAGTAACATTTTGGTTTTGACCAATATTATTAATAAGTATTCGAGTATTTTGACTTCAGAAGATTCATTGAGACACATTGCCCCCCCCCCCCCCACCACCACCACCATTCGTCTTTTTTCTTATAGATGAGGAAAAATTATAGGTGGATGGTTAAATCACTATAAATGACCCTCTATGGACAGAAATATAATTCAACAAATGACTTTAGGGGTGGGGTGATAAGGGGTTGTCAGCCTTGTAACCACTGCAGATTTTGCAAATATGTGAATAAGATTAAAGAGTTTAGTTCAAAAAATTCATCTCGTGTTTTTGACATATGTGTTTATGGAAACTGTACCTCAGATTGGGTTATCTATTAGGTTAACTGCAATTGTCAAGCATTTTATGTTGGTCAAACTGCTCAGCCTTTAAAAGTGTGCATTTCTGAACATTTGAGTGATGTCAGATGTGCTCAAGTGTCCAATGCATTGTACAAGCACACTAAGCAACATTCCTCGGCCCAATTTAGATTTTCTATTATTGACAGGATTATGTCTAATGATAGGGTCAAAATAGGATGGCATGATATTTTGAATAAAAAAGAAAAGAAAACGATCATATTGTTTTTTGCACCTGGTTTGAATGAACAAATGTGATGAACCAATCAAAATAGACAAGTGACTATATAAATGGTGGGTGAGTGACAGTAGTTATAAGCACTGAAGAAGGCTTGTTAGCCAAAACCAGTCTGTTTGTTTCTGTCTTGTCTATTTTTTATTAAATGCTATTGCATTATTATTGCTGACTAATGGTGCTGACCTTTGGGGGTTTTTAAATTTCTGATTCCCCATCAACTGGTCCAATTTATGCTTGAACTGGGTTAGGGAAGAAAGTACAGTTGTGTAAAATATTGCCATAACACTAGATGCCTTTCTCTGCATGCTCCCTGTGCAAGGTGTAGGGCATAAAGGTGATATATGGTTGCACACACCTCAGAAATGAAAAGCCCGAGGAGGAACAGAATACCCCTAGGGACCAGGAAAAGCATGTATCCACAAAGAGGAAAATGGAAAGAATCCCTGGCCAAAAAGGCAAAAAGAATAGGGCAGCGCAGAGGTGATAGGGAGAAGTGAGCGAATACAGCAAACGTGAAGAGAAGAACATCTACTTGTTATGGTAAGATTTTACACAACTGCACTATATCCTTCCATATCACTTTTGCAGTATTACTTACATAAGGAAAAGTTCAAAAGCTCAATGGAAAACCTGGGAGGAGGAAGGCACTGAAGAGCCTTCAATAAACTCATGCAGTATAGCTCTTGCTCTGGAAATAATATCCAACTTGTAATGCTTAGTGAAGGTATGGACAGAAGTCCAAGTAGCAGCCTTGAGGATGGAACTGGTATCCAGTCTTTTGAAAAAGGCTTTAGAAATCCAGGAAGAGGTGGTTTGTTTAGAAACTGCCAAACCCAAAGACTTGGAATGAAAGGAAACACAAATTTGCTCAGATATGTGAATAGCCTTAGTCTTATCCAAATAATATTTCAGCTGCCTATACAAATCCAAGGTATGAAGAACCTTCTCACTGGCAGACTGCAGAGAAGGAAAAAAAGGAAGGCAAATTAATAGACTGATTAATAGACAGCTCATTGACCCCACTGGGCATAAAAGGATTAATACGAAGAGGCACTCTGTCCGTGTGGAAAACTAAAAAGGGAGGAAAAGCCATGAGAGTCTAAAGCTCAGACACTCTCTTAGCTGAAGTAAGGACCAAAAGAAGGACAGTCTTCAAAGAACAATGTTGCAAGGAGGCTAAAGCATCAGGCTCAAAAGGAAGGCTTTGTGGGAGGTCTGATATGAAGGAATCCTTTAAGAAATGGTTTGACCTCAAACTTAGAGGTCAGAGGAGGAGTTAAGGGCAGACAAGCAGAAATTGCTGACAGGTGAGCTTTAGCAGAAGAATACACCAATCCAGCATGGATCAGATCACACAAATAAAAGAGAACCATAGGAATCTGCAATGAAAAGGAATCCTGATTACAAGAGAGGCAACAGACAGAAAATCTCTTCCATTTAGACAAATATGATTTCCTGGTAGTGGGTTTCTTGGCCTCTTACAGGACAGGAAGCCAGTCCTCAGAAAAGAAGTGCCTAAAAGGGATCAAAACCCCATCACTGACAGTGTCATTTGAAGAGTGGACATGTGAGGATGGATAAGAGACCCCTTGCCTTGTGTGAGAAGGTCCACCTGGTGAGGTAACTTGACCCTGTGTGCTGACTGACCCTGTCCTGGTGAAAAAGAAGGGGGAACCAATGCTATCTGACCTAAAGGGAGTCATCAGCAAGATTTAGGGGGAGTCTTGTCTGATCTTGTGCAGGACCCACAGAAGCAGAGGTGAGGGATACAGAAACATCCCCTTCTAAGGAAAAGATATGGTGTCCACCTTCCAAGCCAGAGGACGTAGGACTCAGGAACAGAAGAAAGGAAGTTGTCTGTGCAGAGGGGAGGCAGAAAGATCTACCTGAAGAATACCCCACCAATGGGCAATGTCCAGAAACACATCTCTATGAAGCATCCATTCTTGAATCTGTGTGCTGGACATAGATGCCGGAACCATAGAGCGAGGGGGAGGAGGTGCCCCCCTACTTTTACAGCTGCAAGACCTGTTTTTAGGACCCAATGGAAGACTCATGCGTGTGTCGCATGAATTTTAAACACAGACGTACATGGGTTCCCAGTCACGTCATTGCTGCCAGAGTTACCCACAGTAAGTATTGCTATTTGCGGGCTTGTATACCTACTATTTCATTTCTTTATGCACAATTTTCTTTACTGCTTTTTAACGCTTGTGCACGTGTCTTAAGTTTTTTTTGGCCAGTTGTTCAATTTTTTTGTTAGCAACTATTCCACTTTGGAAACTGCCGTAAAATACAAGCTTTCTGAGTTCTGAATCTCTGAACACACACATCTTACATGCATTTCTCAACAAATTGTTCACAGCTTAAGTGATGTACCTAGAAACGATTCTCAGATGCAATTTCAAAGGGATATCCAATTTTCTAACTGGGATGGGGCAGTTTTTGAAAGAGTATATTTTCTTTAGAGGGCCAACAAATGGAGAGCATTTACAAACCTTATAATTTCAAGCTACACCCCTGACCACAGCATCACAACTCCGCATTATGTGCTTTATATGCCTCAGGTGCAGAGCAAATAATAGGGAATCTACTAACTTCATAAAGTTATCCATTTAAGCAATCTCAATATTGGGATCACATGCCAGCTTCTCTCTCAGTTCCTTATTTTGGTTCCAGGTTTTTGTAGTGACCACACAATGGATCACATAATTTGATCAGCAGTCCTTGCTGTGGAGATTGTTTACAATTTCATCAAAGTTTAGTCCCTTTTTTGAATGGATTATATATGCCCTCCCTTGTCAGACGTTCAAATAAAATGTTTTTCTCTTCATTGTTATGTATTGCATAACCTCTTTGCTTGTAAAGTGCAGCACTGGCTCTACCCTGGAAATGTATTTAAACAAACATACACAAGTAAATGAATACTCCACAAGCCAACCACTTCACAGAAGCCTCCTTGCTGAGACCCTGTATTAGAAATACAAGAATTTCACCCACCATTGATTTACTTTCATTACTTTTTTCTCAGCCTTTCGTTTTTTTCTTAAATACATTTATATAAATGCAGGGCAAAGACAGAACAGGCCACCCTGATAGCTGATGGTTTTGTGGTGTGGTGCTCATTGCAGTTTCAGTATGTTTGCATTCTGCACTTTGCTAAAGGCATTTTTGCAAGTAAAGAGGCGTCCCAGTGGGGTTAGACATAGGTATGCACTGGAACTGGAAACTATTTTCTCTTAACTACCTTTGTACTTCAGAATTAAAAGAAAAAGTTTGATGGTGCCATGACAAAATAAAAATAATAATTAAAGTGCGGGGTGCAGGCTTATATTTCATCTCCTTTTTGGTGCATTTTACTAACTGTTTTGTGTAAATAATAATACTTTTCTTTAGCATACATGGCATTTTCCCATCTCACAAGTCAAGGATGACAAATGTAATCTGATTGTATCACAGTGTCAAAATATCAAGCAAGGTCTTTGGAAGATAAAATCTCGAGTGTAGTTTCCATTGCCTTCTAAATTTCGGGATACACATTTCCTGTCATTCTTATAACACAAAGCTAAACAAGTTCTAGTGATTTGTAGCACTAAGGTGTTAAATAGGATGGAGTTGTGGTGAATGCATGTTGTCTAACACGTCACATATATAGTTATACATAATCTCAAACAAGTAACTGCAGGTTAAGGCTTAGGTGAGGAGAGGAGAAACAATATAATGTCTAAGCACAAAAAACAAAGATATAGCTGTTGTACTTATCTGAATATATTTTTTGTCTAAGCATTATTTCAGAAACTTTACAGACTACTCAGACCCGATCTACAACTGTGTAAACAAAGGAATACTCATGTCATAGATCTGTTCATAGCTTGTTTAGAGAAGGGATTGTTCATCTAAAAATAATCATTTTTATAGTTAAAGGCACCACTGAAATGGTCTGCACATATTTTAGACATACAGGGTCCAATTCCAAGAGGCTTGTTCTCAGTGTAAGTTACCATTTACACTGAAAGCAGGCTGAGAGCAGTCCCTGTAGTAAGACTGTTTATAGAGAGGCCTTACATCAAAGCAAGTCAGTTATATAGAGAGCAAGTCTTTCAAAATCAGAACAGAATTTCACTGGGAGCAACTCTTTTGTAATTTAGCTCACAGGGAACAATGTTTGGAGAAAAGTGTACCTTGTTTTATGTGAGAGGATGAGGTTGTGAAAATAAAATTAGCATGGTGGCTAATTGTTAATGTATTACAAAACAGAAATTTCTGACACTACTGCTGGCAGTGAGTTGTTTATTCTAAGATAATTTTAACTTTTAACAAACTTCAACAGGCTTAAAAATAAATAAAATTCAAGCCAATGTACTAGGTTGAATTTTTTTTTTATTTTTGGCATATGAAACAATGACTTGTACTTTTATTGTATGCCAGAGACATTAATGGAGACCAGACATATCATCTGTGTCACAAACATTCATATTCATAGAGCCAACCTTCTGTTCCCTTAATCAATCACCATGGATGTTATAGGTTTTCCCAAAACAAATCCTCTTCTTAGGAATGTGTTTCAGCTGCTTTCTGTAAGCACAAACTTTATGTTGTGTCAGTTAATTCAGCTTCTTATTCAAGACAGGTAGGCTAGTACCAAAGCCCTATTTTCAGCTATGACACTGTTTAATTAAAAAAAAAGTAATACAGTAGATTCAAAGCAGTACAGCTACAATATCACTACTTAAAAACTACAAATTACAAAGCAGACTGTGACAAAGGGAGATACTGCCAGCACAGCTATCTGGAATTTTGTAAATAATTTTATGTCATTTGTGAATATCAACATGATCATATAAGATGCTTGTGTTACAACTGTATTAGAACTGTATGTCGTGTATATCAAACCTGTTTGTACAGGCATGTGTGTTGAAAAAGGTTTTTGCAAAGTGCTCAAAATGTATCCTTAGTGTGCTCTACTGGAATAGAACAGAAATGTACATGCACTATTGTGATTGTTTAAATGTATATATTTTAACAGTGAAAACTGGAACATAGGAGGTTAACTTCAGTCCAGCAAAACCGGGCTCTGTGTTATGCTGAAACTGCTGCCAGACTCTGTGTAATGCTGAAACTGCTGCCAGGCTCTGTGTTATGTTGAAACTGCTGCCGGGCTCTGTGTTATGTTGAAACTACTGCTTGTTAGACACTATAGTGAAACTCATCATCGAGCATCTGATATCAGTATACAGATTTAAAGGGAAAATATGAACACAAGATTTTAAAAGATATTGGAAAAACAAAGCACAAAATCAGAACAGAATAGCATCCCAGCACAGCTTTCTTCACACATGAATTTTAAATAGTGCATTTGCTGGAAGGATTTCCTGTTACAGCACAAACATTACATTCACACTACCACTTAGGAGAAATATACAATTAAAGATGAATATAAAAGAGCAAATTAAAAAAAAAAGCCTTTGCTACTTTGGGTAGGATACAGTGCTACACACACAGAAAAACACAAGAGGATTTTTTTTCTCTAGCACAGCTCAATTCACACAATATAGCTGGGACACTGGAATGATTCACACTTTATTTAAAAGAGAAGAAGCAAATTCTTGCAAACTGCCTGTTAAAAGGCAGCATCAAAAGCAAATAAATAGCACCACACAAGAGAAAGGAGCAGCATTTCTCTTTCACAGCTTGTTTTACACACTATAGACTTTGTGCTTCCCAGAAGTCCCTCCTTACATGCACAGGCTCAGATGACTGAGTTTATCACACCAACA
This sequence comes from Protopterus annectens, assembly GCF_019279795.1. Lineage (NCBI taxonomy): Eukaryota > Metazoa > Chordata > Ceratodontiformes > Protopteridae > Protopterus > Protopterus annectens. The sequence goes on from NC_056743.1 coordinate 1,738,753,047, forward strand.
CCCACCACTGGAAAAACATAGCTCAGTTCTCACTGTATTTGGTGCAGGTAAGTTTCTTATATGCAGAAACTCAGAGTAAGCACATCACATTCACAACTCCATTTAAAGGGAGAAGCAGACTCAGACAGACAAATATGAAGAGTACACATAATTAGGTAAAACAGCACCCCACCAGCTTATAGGAGTTCCATCAAGCAGAGTGTTTTTTATTCACTAAAAAACATAGAAGATCAGGAAATGAACCTATCACTATATCACTTAAAGAGCAAATAAAAAACACAAGGAAAATTAAAGTGGAAGAACTACTCTGGTTAAACTGTAACAGTACATCAATGCATGTGTGTGTTACTTATTCCTGGTGGTTAGGATGACCTAGGCTCAAACCCTGAGCCTTAGGTACAACAGCCTGCATTCTCTACCCACACCACATCTGATTCAGAAAGTCCATAGCTCTCAACCATCTAGATTAATCAGTGAGAACAGAATTCACTAAATAATGATAGTGCTTTAAGCTTCAGTCTTCCTGTCTTTTTTGAAAACACATGGTAACACAAAACACTGTTTTAGCAACTTTCTAAGACTATACAAGCAATATTTAAAGTGCGTCCCTGGTTTTGGCCCTTTGCCCCCCCCCCCCAATAAATTTTGTTTTTTTCCAGATTTCTTCTGCTGTGAAATTGAGAGATTTAGTTGTGTCAAGTGGGATGGTGCAGTGGTTGTGGTGTTGTTTCATAGCAAGAGGTTCTCTGGTTCAATTTCTGGCTGGGGTACTTTCTGTGTGGAGTTTGTATATCCTCTCTGTGTTTGTGCGGGTTTCCTTTGGGTGCTCTGGTTTCCTCCCATGTTACAAAGGCATATGTCTGGAGCATTTCTCCCTGCACCTCTGCTGAAACTTGGCTTTGTTCCAAGTTGGATTTTCCTGGTAAACAAATGTTAAATAAATAAAACATTTTACAAGGAGCTGAGAGCTTCAGGGGAAGAGAAGTTTAGTGCTGCTTATTCCAAGTCTGTTTGCATTGTTAGCAGCACAACAGATAGTAGCCTTACTTTTGATGTAGAAGACTGTGTGTTCTACTCCCACAGTATGCAGATGGATTGCTGATACTGTACTGTGTTGTACTTTAAAGGGAGTGAATGCTGCAGTCCTGTGAATGTCTTCCTTTAGAGGAGTTACCTAGTAACTATGAACCTGTTGTCCGTTTGCCATCCATTCCCTATTGCAATATTACTAGCTTATCATTTTTAATGTAACATAGGTAATTCATTCTTCAAGGGCAACAGCAACTTTATTTGTAGATGAAACAATGAAATATAAAGTTATTTTCTAGCAGCAACCTCTTCATTAGTTAGCGATCCCTTTAATGTGGAATTATTTAGATGACTGACTTCTGCAGACATCTTTGCATATTTACTGAAATTGGTGGATTGTAATGACAGAAGTTTGAGTGGCCTTTTATGGTTGAAATTTTCTGAAATGGGTAGTTTTGTCATTATTGGTTCATACATTTTGTTTCATTGTTCACTAGAAGACTGTTCAAAACTACAAATTTAACAACTGGTGCTGTATTATACAAGGAATATAATTTAATACAATCAGGAAGGTAAATCAAAGAATGCATATATGCATGCATGGCCCTAAAATGTGTTTGAAAACAGCCCAGAAGAAAGTGTGAAAGGCTCAAAATCATGAGCAAAGTTTAAGCTTTACTCTTGTTACCAAAGCAATGGATGAAGGTAAAACAGTTCACACCACATTACCTTGACCTGGCCAAGCTTTTTGACACAGTCCCCTACTCAGGTGTGGAAGAAAAGATGAATAATGTAGACACAAACACTTACATCATTAGCTGAATTGCCAACTTGCCCACAGGATGCAGGAGGTCAAAATAGGGGAAGAGATCAGTCACCAATGGAGTTCCCAGGGTTCGGTGCTGAGAATTTTTCAGTTTGGTATATACATCTCAAAAGTAAAAGGAAATACCAAAGGGCTTTAGCTGGCTAAGTTTGAGATGACTGCAAGCTAGGAGCAGTTATTGAATCCCCAAATGACTTAACCATCATGCAGGAAGGTTTGTCCCAAATAATAACTGATGTCAAAATCATGAAAATGCCCTCTGAGAACTGACCCAATTGCTTGGCATTTATGAGCTTGTGTGTACGGTGACCTAACGTTTGACCAACATGTGCCTAGAGTCATAAGAAAGCCTTTCTATATTGTACAGCTTATAAACAAATTGATTGTGACTATATCTAGAGATGTTGTTGTCCCCCTTTACAAAGCTCTCATTAGATCAATCATTTTGTATAATGCCCACTTTGGCATGTATCTGTCCAGCCCCATGCAACAATTGGAATCCCTTCAGAGATACCTTACTAAAAGGATACAAGTCCTAAACAATAGGTCTTGCATGGGCCAACTCAGAGATTCATTACTATACTCAGTATCCTACAGAGTGCTTAGAGGTGACATGTCTGGCATACAAGGTATCCACCGACCTAATACAGGTGGACCTACTGAATGTCAGCAAGTAAAATGGCATCAGAAATACTCAGTCCAGGTATCTAAACTGAATGTTGTGGAGAGATGGATATATATCACAGAGGCTACCACTGTTCCAGAACAGACAATCCATAAAAATAAAACAAAGCTCATCCGTCCATATTCAAATGCAACTTGGATCTAAGGATAGGTAATAGAAAATTGTATTCCAGGATTGCCCCTCATGCCACTAATGGATAGAGGCAGTTCCCAAATGCTGCATCCCTTACATGGGTCCTGTCAAATTATCTATGGTATGATCACAGTTATTCTCACTAGGGCTAATATACAATTATCAGCCATGGGATAGGTAAGACCAATCAGAAAATGTTAATTCAAGCATCAAAAGGGAATTGGTTAAGCTTAAAATGTCCTCCAAGTGAACCTATGTTGTGGTACTAAACAGTTATAAAACATTGCCCTTTTTAGATAACTAAGTGCCCCTCTCACCCTCCACGCCCCCCCTCCCAGTTTTCAACAGCTTCCGGCGCCTATGGTGCTGGACATGCTCAAAGAGTCTACCACTATATTTTGCTGTAAAGGAATGTATACAGCTTGAAGAGTAATTTGATACTGGACAGCTAGATTCCAGACCTGAAGAGCAAGCTTGCAAAGAAGGTAGGTCCGTGTACCCCCTTGTTTGCTGACATATCACATCACTATGGTATTGTCTGTAAAAACTTTGATGGGTCTGGGATGAAAGAGATTATGAAAGGCCTGAAGAGCTAGAAGGAAAGCTCCCATCTCCTTGACGTTGATGTGGTCTGATCTCAGATAAAGAGGCTTGAGACCATGGTTCTTGACAGAACTGAAGGAAGCTCACCACTCCCTGTCTGAAGCATTCAAAAAAGCTCTTGAGACAGGACTGGAGGTTGAAAAGGAAGCCCTGGGTTGAGAGAAAGCTGAAGAATTCACTACTGAAGCTTGAGCTTGAGACAGGGAAAGAAGGAAACTAGGATATCCAGAGGATGGCAGTGTTGAAGCCACATTGACTTGAGGTACCACTGGAGCTTTCTCATATGGAGCCTGACCAGAGCCATCATAGGAATGGTGGAAACTCTAAATCCAAGGACCCTGAGAAAATCCTTGTCTGTGACTGAACCAGATGAAGAACAGACTGGAAGAAAAGCACTCAGAGACAGAGCTTTGGAGGACAGCAGGGATACCAGCTTGGGAATGGTCCAAGTCCTGCAACTGAGAAAAACATGATCCTGGGAAGGAACCAGGGCTGATTTTTGAAAGACTATGGTGAACCCCAGGCTTTGCAGCAGAGAAACAGTAAACTGGAGGTCCTGAATTAGAACCTTGAGGAATGAAGCCTAAACAAGCAAGCTGTCCAAATAAGGAAATATCTGAACTCCTCTCATCCTGCAAAAGGCAATGACAGGAGCGAGGCATTTGGTGAGTACCCTTGGAGTAGTAGAGAGGCCAAAGGGAAAAGCAGAGAACTGAAAATGCCAGAAAGAAACAAAGAATTTCTGCAAACATTTCCTGAAAAGGAGATGTGAATGTAGGCATCCTTGAGATCCAGAGATACCAGAAATGCCTTGAGAAGAAGAAGAGGGAACAAAAATTGAATGGACAACATCCAAAAAGAGTGGACCCTTAGAAATGTGTTGAGCTGAGAAAGATCCAGTATCAGTCTCCAGGTGCCTTCATTCCTAGGCCAGAAACATTCTGGAATAAAAACCTTTCCTTCCTGGACAGGGGGAACAACTTGAATGTTGCCCTGGGCCAACAGAACATGAAGCACCTCTGGAAAGAAAGGAATCTGTACCTGATCAGGTTAAGGGATACCCAGAAAGGAAGAAAGAGATTTATACACCATGAAATACTCCTGGGAGATGATGGACAGAACCCAAGAGTCTTTCTTATGCGACTTTTAACCAATTTGGGAGGGACAGGAAAAGATGAAGGGACAAGGAAACCTGGCTAAGGGAAAAGGGAAGTAAAATGTCAGATGGAGTCTAATTTGTCCTGAAAGGAGGTTTCTGAGAAATAGGGGTCTGAGTAGACTTAGCTGGAGGTACATTCCTAGAACCCTCTTTACCTTGGGTGGAGTGCAAGACTGTCTACAAACAAAAGCAGATTTGGAAGGATAATTCTTCTGAAACACAGAGATAGGAGAAAAAAATGTTTTAACTCCTGTAAGGCCTCGCCCTTATCATGAAGGGATTTAAAAAGTTCAGCATCAGCGCAGCCAAAAATATTTTTATTATCAAGAGGAGCATCCAATAATTTGGCATTAATGTCATCAGTCAAAGTCTGAAGACAAAGCCAAGAGTAAAGCCTCAGAACAGAACCAAAAGCAGCAGTCCTAGAGGGAGCATCAGCTGCACCGTAACAACACTTAATGGAGTGGCGAGCCACTTGAGAGGGTGAACCCAACAAAGAAAGAGCTAAAACCTTCCCTTCAGAATCAGGAAGATCAGAAACTACCTGAGAAAGAAGGGCTGAAACATACCTACTAGTCATATGAGTCTGGTAACTGATAGCCCTAAAAGCCAGTATGGCAGCAGTATAAACCTTTTTGCATAGTTGTTCCATTGCTCTACTATCCTGTGAAGGAAGCAGCTTAGTAGAGGGCAACAGCTTAGACGATTTGTCAGAAGAGAGAGAGACACTTCAGAAGAAAGACATTTATACAGAAATTTACAATCATCAGGCACCTTGTAAAATGTGTCAGGTTTCTTGCAAGCTGGGGACTGAGAATCAGGGGCTACAGAAGCTGCTGAAAAGGTATCCAGCAGGGCAGCCAAAACTAGAGAGTTTGGTAGATTCCATCTGGAGGAGCTCATAATACCTTTTCTGAATATCAGAAACCCGAGAACAATCCCAATTGAAAATTTTCATCATATGTGAAACAGTGTCCCCAAAGGAGACTTTTTCCAAAGGAGAATCTGTTCTGATACAACCCTCTTCCTCAGACCACAGTACATCCAAAGAAGGGGTATCAGAAGAGTATGTCAAGGACCCTTCCCCAGAATCCAGATCCTCATCAGAAAACTCCTGTTCCCTAGGTCTCTTAACAGGAGTGGAAGACCAGGGAGGGGCAGGAACAGAGACCCCATGAGTAGGCTTTAAAGCCATTACAACATCAAAACAATACCCAAGTAAAACCCTGCCATTCATGTTGAGGATCTTTAACAACAGGGGAAATATGCTTGGTTTTCTGTTTGTTCTTTTGCGGAACATATGCATGACAAACCCTAGGAAGGTTGAACCCTTGCCCGCACTCTACCAGCATACTAGGAATCTTGTTCTGAACTAGAATCTGCAGAATTTCTCTAGGTCCCTCAGAAATAATTAGCCAGGGTTTCCCCCTCAACATCTGGAGCAGACGTTTGAAAAGTCTCCAAGGACATGCAAGAAATTGGATCCATGCTGGCCTCTAACAAGATTGTGGTAGAGAAATCTGAAGCAACAACTGGATGATCTACTGTGCTTTCATCAGCCTTGAGAGAGATGTCCAGGGGAGGCTGGACAGCAGCTAAATCAAACCTGAGTTTTTTGGAATTTTTCTTGGTTGATGGCTGACCTTTGGGATGGGAAGACTTCACCATGGTACCCTGCACCATGATGATTTCTAGGTAAATAGACAAGGAGGAGAGATGACTAAGCAGGGTCTTAAGGACAAATACTAGGCAAATGTAACACTGTGTATGGTTGTCAGAAGTACCCAAATGAAGAGACACTGTTTGTGATGATCTTTATGGGGAATCTGCCTCTCACACAGATATTTTCCCTTTCGGGATGACATGAAACTAACACTAAAATAAAACAGAAGAAAAGAAAGAACCTTAATGGGCCACTTCATTGAAAATATCTCGGTAACCAGCACATAAGAAGAGTGTTTAGACTGATATTGAATGATGGCGTTCAGACTGGTGGCAAAGACGTTCTAAGATGTGAGCATCCTTTCATCACCCTTATGCCCTACATCATGCACAGAGAGCATATGCATGATGTACAATGCCTGTGAATTCTAAAGGCACTGATATACTGGCTGGATATTGGTTATCCTTGGTAGGAGATCCCTTACATAAGGAATACTGCAACAGTGATATGGAAGGATATCTGTGCTTTACATGGATGGGAGGCCTGTTCTAGATTAGGGGTAGTCTCTAAGATATATAAACTTGTCCCTCCAACATGTCCTATTTATGTTTCAGATGAGGTTTAGGCCCCTAGCTCAGGTAATTGTGATACTATTTGTATCACATAGATTTCCTCTCAGCAGTCTGTAGGAGACCATGTACACAGATAGGGCATTGAGACAATCTGTGTAGGACATTTATACCCTGTATTATTTTGTAAGGAACTTCTGTGGACACTCCAACTGTTGCATATGCCTTTTAAGGTGGATATCATAGGGGGTGTTGTACTCATTGATTGGTCTGATGAGAGCAAATTACAGAGGAACAATGACATCCATAGACCTGGATGCATACCCTTGTTTAGAAGTTGCACAACATGGAATGATTTCCTTATTACTGTAAACACATGATGGTCAAAAGCCAGGTTCTACATGCATTCCTAAATCCCTGAGGACTAGGTTGTCTCTTATGTGTATTTTATCAATGTTTTAGCTTCCAGGGATAGTTGTCTTACCAAAGGACACTATTATGCATTTCTTGGTATTGAGTTTTAGACTGTGGCTTTTACACAAATTGTTGGTCTCTGTCAGGCCTTCTTGAAGATTATTTATGACTTTGGGGAATTCTGTGATTTAGCCTAGATTGCAATTATCTGCAAACCTGGTTAGCCAGAGGCCCTTGAGATTGGCCTTGACTTCAGAGAAGTAGATGCCAAAAAGGAGTGGCCCCAGCACACAGCCTTATGGAACAAACTGGGCTGAGACTGAAATGGGTCCAATGGGATCAGTTCTCTACCCTAGTTAACACATTTAAAATAAAATAAATACAAATAAACACTGCTAGTGACTGCATCTTTTTGTAGAGGGAGACTCCCTTATCTTGACTTTTCGGGTCCTATGAACCAGTAGGCTATCCAGTGGGTGACACAGTGGGTCTATACCTAATTTTGTGAGTTTGTCTACAGTGCCTGTGGGAGGTATTGTGTTGAATGCTTTGACCAGGTCAGGATAGGCAATATGCACTGTTTTGCCCTCATCCATTGCTTTGGTGACCTTCTCGAGGAAGTCCACCAGGCTGAGTAGGCATGACCTATCCTTGACAAAGCCAAACTGTGTTGGGAGCAAGAGTCTGAAGATTTCCTATGTCATTGTTTATCATTTCCGTGATAATTCTTTCCATGGATTTGCATACAAGACTATTCAGACATATATGTGCATAGTTTCCCAGGTCTGTAGATCACCCATCCTTGTGTAGAGGGATGACAGTTGCAGTCCTCCATTTGCTTGCCACAAAGCCAGTCTGAAGGCTATGGTTAAATAGTGATGCTAATGGTCCTAATGAGACATGTTTCATGCTACTTGGGATAATAACAGGGCTCTTCAATGCTGTATTCTTGGCCTTGGAGAGTGCACTGATGACTTGTTCTCTAGTGGTAGATAGTGGAGTTATGGTTGAGGGTATTTCCTGAGGGGTGGCTGGGGAGAAAGAGGGTTAAAATAGGAGTTAAATTTGTTGGCTAGTAGATTTTCTACATCTTTTAGCTCAGTATAGATTAGCACATTTTTATCTATTGTCTTTGAGGTTGCAGACAAGGCTAAAGAATGCCTTGTAACTGTCCTTGGGCTAGGAGGCTATTTTTACCTCACATCTGGTTTGGTAGACTTGATCAGCCTCCTCAGTTGCTTGTTTAGATTGATGATAGAGATTTTACCTTGCTGAACATTGCACTTCCTAACTTTTGCCAACATTTTCTTTCTTTCTTTTGTTATACAACCTATTGATGTTGGGCGTTCAATAAGGTGCCTTGTTTTTTTTTTTTTTTCAGTTTGTCCTGTGCATATTTGGGGTAGATACAGCTGTCTGTATGCAGTTTTTAACAAGATTGTAGAGGATTTTTGCAAACAATTGCACACAGCAGTGTTCTCAGGGTTTGGTGGGTATTTGAGCACCACCAGGTCAGCACCACCACGTTTAAACAAATACTAAAAAATCATCTCAACTCTTCCTGGCTATGTTCCTGCTCTATAACCTAACCTCTTCACTCTCCTTATATGATAACTAAACTCCTGCGTCTTTTGCTACTAGTGACTGATGATACTTTCTCCATATTTATTTTTTATTTTTATCTTCACTTGTTGATACTGGTACAGTCTTCTTCTTTCGTCTTTTTTCCAGTTAGGGGCCGCCACAGCAGATCACCTGTCCACTCATGATTGGCAGTGGAGTTTTACAGTGTCGAGTTGCCAGCCCAGCACCCAACCTTCCACAGAAGGCACACACACACATGCACTCACACCTAGGGCCAATTTAGAGTGTCCCATCCACCTGCAGCATGTCTTTGGGATGTTGGAGGAAACCGGAGCACCCGGAGGAAACCCACGTGACCACAGGGAGGACATGCAGACTCCACACAGAAGGCACCCCAGCTGAGGATCAAACTGGAAAACCTCTTGCTGTGAGGCAACAATGCTAACCACTGCACCACCGTGGCCGCCCGTTGATATTGGTACAGTAATACTGATTAATATATCTTGTTTATACCTCTCTGATTGAATTCATTGAATTCTGCTTTAATGTAGATATTACTGTAATCAAACAAACTAGATTCCTGCTTTTATGTATATATTTTGTATATGTTACTGTATTTACTACCTGTAACACTATTTCTACTTCTGCACTAATTAATGTTTATATTGTTTCTGTATCTATGTTCTTGTTGGAGCTTTTCTCTCCGAGCCTCCACTGAAAATGGGCTCTTTTAGGCTCAGTGGACCTTCCCGGTAAACAAATGGAATAAATAAAATAAATAATTTGAAATTTTGCTAGGGTGTCACCTAATAGTGGGAAGTTTGCCTTAGAGTAACTCCTAAAAGTTCCAGGGTTTGCTGGAGTCTGGGGTTTTATTTATTTCAAAAGAGACTGTTTTAATGTCCAACCTGACCAGTCAGGACATTACACTGGGGGGATGGGGGTGCAATGTCCTCTCATATTTGTGAGGATCAGGTCAAGGATGTTAGCACCCCTAGTGGATATACTACTAACTGATTCAGAGTGTTTGGTTTGCAAAGTCCAGGAATCTCTGGGCTTGCAAGTTTGAGGTACTGTATGATTCACAGTTTAGAGTGGGGCAGTTAAATTCACCCATGAATATGATGTTGGGTTGTCTCCAGTATCTTATGTTATGTATGTGTTTTGGGTTTCCTGGGTCATAAAGGAGGACCTATGGTTTACAAGTATATGGTATAAAACTTTGCCTATGGTAATTTGGACATGGAGAAGCTCAAACCAGTCATACTGTTTGACCAGCTTTGAGATGTGTTTGTTTTTGATGTAAACTGAGACACTTCTACCTTTTGTTTCTTCTTGTACAGTAGCTGGTGCAAATATGTGGAAGGCACCATTGTCCTGCACTGCTAGGGTGCTCTGTGTCTTTAAACTATGTCTCAGTGGCTGCACAGACATCTACATTCTCCAGAGAAAGGAGAGATTGTAAGGAGTGGAGTTTCTCATTTAGACTTCTGCCATTAAGCAGTAATACCTTTAGATTTTCTTAGACTGGTTTTGTCATGTTGGAAGGTTTATCAGGTTGGCAATGCCTAATAAAGGCACTGTGACAATGGCCAAGGTGTTTTCTTTTTTGGCCCCCTCAGACCTCATGTTTACCTGTCCTGCCCCAGTACCCACTGTCCACTCTGGATCTACCATCTACTCTCCAACCTTCCTGGACTTACTCCATTTTCACTGGGGCCAGTTGTGGATTCTGAGGGTGTCCTGGGCACTCACCTTGTCTGTGCTTCCATCAGGGGAGATTTTTTATGACCTGTTGTTTTGGTAGAGTGCTTTTGAGGATACTTATACAATATCTGGAAGGCCTTTGGGGTGTAGGAATATTACACTTAAGAGTCTAAGCACATTTGGGTCTGCATGTCTAGTCCATAATATGTGTGGGTGGGGGTGGGGGGGGTGTTTTTGACAAATGGCACAAACAGAAGGCAATTCATCTCTTCAGCCTTCTCAACCAGTTTCTACACCAGTTAAGAGAAGGAGATCCCCTCTTCCTCAAAGGAAGAGGTTCTTTCTGACTGTAATGTTGAGGGTCAAGACTATACTTTGCTATTATCTCCCCTACTCCTTATAAGCATGAGACAGATAGATAACACTCTCTTGTCTCAGACTTCCTCATGAAGCAATTTCCTTCCTTTGAAGAGACTCTCTCTAAAATGAAGTAATATTTCAAATGGAAGGGTAAAAAAGTGTCAGATTCCAGTAAAACAATACAATTTCCATGATTCTAGGGTTTTTAGAGGATGCATTTGCTTCTGTCTATGTTGCTCCAGATTCCCAAACCTCCCTGCCCCTATCAAACCTGATAGATTTTACAGGGTGCATAACACACACATTTCCTTATTGAAACTCTGCAGAAGACCCTGCTATTATTTCTGTGTATGGGTTCATTACTTCTGACATTTTATGCATATTCCAGCCCTGTTCCAAGTGACAAAGGTAACTGTTCCTTTGACAGAGTTTAGAAAATGTTTATACATCTTCCATTCTAGCATTTAGAGCTATTAACTGCCAGACTGACACATCCAATATTTTTGCTAACACAAAGCAACTGTTAACTTTTTTTCCCCTTACCCTGGCATCAAATCTTCTCTGTTGGACATGTTAAACTCTGCCTCACAAGTCATTAGGCATTCTATTAAATATGCGTATGATACAGTGAAGGCTGTATCCAAGGCTGTTACCATTGGTACTATAATGCATTGTAATGCACTGCTTAGACTACAAAATGTCCCTGATGATGTTAAAGCTCATGTATTTTAATGTTCCCCTTCACAGAGACAATTTGTTTGGCAATTTTTCAACATTAGTGTTAAAGAAACTGGAATAAAGGGATACACTGAATATAGGAGTCAGACTGCTCTTTTTATCTTCTATCTTAAATAACAAATTCTTCTTCCTCTGGATCAGTTTGGGTCCAACATCTTTATCCATTATCTTTTTAAATTACAGATCCAATTTCATCAAGGAACTTCTATGGTAGGCCAGTCAGCTCTTACTAAATATAGGCCTTCCACCCCCACCCCCCAGAAACCCCCCCACCCCAGCTAAGCCAGTGAGTCATGATAGATGTTTTGGACTTTGCATGGGAGGCAGGCTCTCAAGGCATCAAGGTTCAGGGCATGTGGGAACCTCATTTCAAGAATTATCATATAAATCTCAAGGTGATTATGGTTCTAATAAAAGCTATGCAAACACTACACCAGCTGTGGAACTCTGCACCCCTGTTAGTGATAATAAACATCACAATAGTTATGTGGTGCATAAACAAACAAGGGGGAACAAAGTAATGTCCCCTGTGTAGGCTAGCCATGATTGCCTGGAAACTGCCAGTACAGAACAACCTCACTCTACAGGCCACATACATTCAGTCAGAGTAGAGCACACTAGCACATAATTTAGATCAGATCCAGGATAGACCCTCACCAGAGGATGTTTCACCCACAGGTGTTCTAGGAAATTGCCCACATGTGAGGAACTCATCAAGTGGATCTGTTGGCCGCCTGTCTTAACTGACAACTAAATCAGTTCTATTCCAGAAAACCAATCCAAAAGGTCTGGAAAACAGATGCGTTTTTTTTTCCATGGATGGGAATGTATCTCTATGCCTTCCCCCATCCACCCCACCTTTCCTCTGATATCCAAAATTCTAATGAAGATCATGACAGACTCGACAAAGATGGTTCTGGTGACTCTTTTGGCCCAGACAACATTGGTTCTCCCTTCTACTGCATCATTAGAGGCAAATATCAAACACTTCTTCACAGAGTGAATTTACTCACACAGAACAGGGGATCCCTAATCCACGCCAACATTCAGAATCTCCAACAAGACATTAAGGATCATAGATTTTTGATCCCATTTAAGCATCTTTTTTTCTGGGGATGTACAACAAGTATTAAAGGAATCTAGGAAACCTGCAACTAAAAAAATTATACTTACCCAAATGGAACAGATTTACTAGATTGTGTCATAAAACAGAACAAGATCTACCCTTAGCTGGGGCTCCTCTATTTCTTCAGCACCTGTGTAGATTTTGCACCTCAGGCCTAATGTACAGTTTTTTAAAGTACACCGCTCAGCTATTTCTGCTTGCCTATCTTTGAATCACCATCTTTTCTTCCTTAAATTTATCCAGTTTTTTTTTTTTTTTTTTTACATATTAGGCCACATAGAAAACAAGTGGTGGCGGCTTGGAATCTTAATTTTTTTATTGGAGAAGTTAATGGTTTCACATTTCGAACCTGCAGCAAATTCCTTTTTGAAATTTCTTGCTCTGGAAGATTGCTTTGCTTTGCTTATTGTTCTGATTTCAACTAGACAGGTTTCTGAATTACAGGCCCTAATGTCTACATAACATTTTCTGATTTTCTGCAAGGAGAGGGTGGAGTATTCAAACTAAGCCTTCCTTTATAGCAAAGGTTGTTTCTGAGATTACTTTAAATCAGAGCATTCAACTTTCTGTGTTCTCTTCTGGACCCCAAAACAGAGGAGAAAAATTATTGCATACTTTGGATGTCCATAAACAGTTGAGATTTTACTTGGACAAGACCAAGAATTTTAGGAAATCTGACCAACTTTATGTTTCCTATGAAAATGAAAAAAGAAAGGACCAAACAAACCATTTCCAGATGCTTATCTCAGGCAATCTAGTCTTGATACACTCACCATGGTATAAGGCCCTCTCAGCAAGTCAAAGATCTTTCTAAGAGAGCTGTGGCTACTTTTGAGGCTTTTTGGAAAGGGCTGGATTCTAGTTCTAGCCTGAAAGCATTTAAATTAGTCCCCTGTACACACCCTTTACTAGGTATTACAAGCTAGTCTCCAGAGTTGGCTCAGGATTTGCAAAAGTCATACTACAAGGAATTCCAGCCTCCATAGCCTCTACATCACCCCATTTTTCGTAATCTACAGCAATTGTCCCATATAATTATCTTTACTACAACAGTAATCTAATGAAGAACATAGCACTGTTGTATAAATAAATTCACTGTTCTGGCATTGCCATCAGCACCACCACCACCCTTTTTTCTTTCTTTCCTACTCTTGTCATGGCAGGTGCAATACTCTACTTTTATCTTTCCCTCCTGACATGATAATCTTTTTCTCGTATAAATGAAATTGCTGCAGAGCTTTAGCTTGTCCTTTGAACAAGAGAGTTCTGATTTTCGGCCCGCCCACTCTTCTCTTATACTTGCATGTATTCTCCTGCTAAAGACTGAAGGACGGCAAGTGAGAAAGGAGCCCAAAGCATTGTAGGCTGGACAGATATCCAATCTTTGGCAAGGTATGTCTACTGTAATTGTGGACAGTGAAACAATGATCTAATCAAACACCTGTGAGTACGGTAAGTTATTCAACTGTAAATTCTAAAGAGATGACGATCATGATATCTGACATTTTTTTTCAGGACTTTGTAATGGTGAAGGAAGAGCCACAAGAAAGTATCACAATGTGTCAGACTATGCTATTTTACGCCAAACTAGCCTCCATTTGTGTATTTATGTATATAAGAAAATCTAAATTATTCAAATGCCATTCTGCTAAATGTACTACCTTTATTTCTGTCACTTGCACAACCATTATTTCGGTTTGTAGTGCCTCGTGATTTTTTTATGGCTACACATCCCTACTGACTTTGCAGTGATTATTCACACTGAATTTATCCAAACTTCATAACCATAAAATGCTAAGGAAAACTGTTGTTTACCAGTAAAAACTAGTCAAAGGAAAAGTAATCATTTTATTGTAGTTGCAACTATTTTAAGCCTTAAATAATCTGAATTCTGTGTGTGTGTGTGTGTGTGTGTGTGTGTGTGTGTGTGTGTGTGTGTGTGTGTGTGTGTGTGTGTGTGTGTGTGTGTGTGTATATGTATGTATATACATACATACATATATATATATATATATATATATATATATATATATATATATATATCTATATATATATATATATATATATATACACACACACACACACACTGGAGAGCTACAGAATCCTGAAAGACCAAAATCTTGAAGACCAAAATCCTGAAAACTCAAAGTCCTGAAAACACACAGGATACCAACACTTGCTATATTCCAACACAAGTACATACAGAAACAAATAAAACAGAAACCATATTACTCTTCTCCAAGTATAAGCACAAGCCCCCATGCATCCCTCCTGCTACTTAAATATATAAACTCAGAGATTGTACTTAGTGTAGTGAAGTGCAATCTCAGAGTTGTTATATTTAAGTAGCAGGGCAGTGTGGGGGCACAGCCCCCCCCCCACATGGGGGTGCAGGGGGGTTTGCCCCCCCTTCTTACAGTTGAAGGGTAATGTGTTTCTGTATGTACTTGCACTGGAATATAGTAAGTGTTGGTATTCGGTGTGTTTTCAGGATTTTGGGCTTTCAGGATTCTGTAGCGCTGCCATACACACACACACACACACACACACATATATATATATATAAGTATATATATATATATATATATATGTGTGTGTGTGTGTAGTGTGTATTTGGTGCGACTGTTTCTTTACTTGCAACAGGAATCATTCACTTGCTTAGTCCATTCATATTTCATCATAGAATTAGCAATAGTTTTGTGTAAGATCAGTAAGCAGCAGGTTAAGGAAGTTTCTCCTTTCCCCCCTGCTATCTCAGAGTTGGTATAGTTAAGTAACAGATGGTGTGGGGGTGCACACATTGGCTTTCTTCTCTGCAAGAACACTTGCTTTGATACTTACTTGTTGTTTGAAATAAAACATTGTTTAAGCTGACCGACAGAATTTTAGTCTACATTCTAAATTTACAATTGTGTGTCTATGTGTAAGACTGAGATATGCATACATTTAAATATAGCATTTTTGACCAAAGTTACTTATTCACTTCACTGATTGATAAGGGGAAGCTTAATCCATAATCGTGGAAGGCACAGACTGTGTAAGGTATTATATTTCTTTTCCATCAATGATATTTACTTTTAGTATTAGATTTCCTAATCTGATTGTAGTGCCCCCAGCATCATGTTGCATGGAAACACAACATTAACATGTCAGCCAGACAGAGGTTACTTCTTTGCTGTCTATAAAAATGGCATATTAAAGTCATTCTGGGCAGTTGCTTACAAATCTTATGATTCTTCTACTAAGGGCTCATACATTTGCAAACTACTTCAGGTAGCTTGTTTGAATTCCACAAAGCACAAGGTTATTTTCAAAAATGGGGTATATCAGTAAGATACAAAGTAGCAAAATAAACTAATTGGAAACCCCCCATCACATTAACTTTAAGCAAAGTAAACTAATTGGAAAAAACCCCCATCACATTAACTTTAAGCAAAGTAAACTAATTGGAAAAAACCCCCATCACATTAACTTTAAGCAAAGTAAACTAATTGGAAAAAACCCCCATCACATTAACTTTAAGCAAAGTAAACTAATTGGAAAAAACCCCCATCACATTAACTTTAAGCAAAGTAAACTAATTGGAAAACCCCCCATCACATTAACTTTAAGCAAAGTAAACTAATTGGAAAACCCCCCATCTAATTTAAGCAAAGTAAACTAATTGGAAAACCCCCCATCACATTAACTTTAAGCAAAGTAAACTAATTGGAAAACCCCCCATCACATTAACTTTAAGCAAAGTAAACTAATTGGAAAACCCCCCATCTAATTTAAGCAAAGTAAACTAATTGGAAAACCCCCCATCACATTAACTTTAAGCAAAGTAAACTAATTGGAAAACCCCCCATCACATTAACTTTAAGCAAAGTAAACTAATTGGAAAACCCCCCATCACATTAACTTTAAGCAAAGTAAACTAATTGGAAAACCCCCCATCACATTAACTTTAAGCAAAGTAAACTAATTGGAAAACCCCCATCACATTAACTTTAAGCAAAGTAAACTAATTGGAAAACCCCCCATCACATTAACTTTAAGCAAAGTAAACTAATTGGAAAACCCCCCATCACATTAACTTTAAGCAAAGTAAACTAATTGGAAAACCCCCATCACATTAACTTTATAATCGGATGGCTTGTAAGATATGTTTTTCTGTCTTTGGCAGATAAATTATTGTCTGGCACTGTCCCTACATCTTTAATGATGATAACATATATTTTGATTAAGTAATTCATTTTGTAATCATAATTTATGTCCTTTTTGCCAAGTCTCTCTATGCTAAGTTTATTGTTGCAAAGGGTGAGGTCATTACTGCTGCATCAGGTATAAATTTTCTTGTAGATCATCAGGGATAACTTTGTCATTATTTACTGAAGAATTATGTTACTCAGTTTGAGTAGCAATATTTTGACATCCACAGTGGATTTCCCATATTTATGTCTGAGAAGGCTAGCCCAAATGGAAGTGGCCTGGGAACAGAGGTCTGTGAGGCATTACTGGTAAATACAATCAGGAGAAGTGGGGTGAACCCTAAAATGTGTATGTTGTTGAATAATTAGTGTTTAACTCACTGAAGCATGTATGAACTGAAACTGTATACTTCATTATTTGTTAATTATTCCCTTATGTGGCACATTAATAAATGCCTTAGCACGGCCGAGATAAGCAACATGCACCATTAGTTATTCAAGTGCTGTTTTACTGCTTCAAAAATACAGAAGGCAAGATCTTCTAGTAACAAACCCATACTGTTTTGTATCTAACAGTAGTAGGTTCTCTGTGCCATTCTGGATAAGATCTACTTAAGCTCATACCATGATCTTAACAGAATATATGTTAGGCTGAAGTCCATACCTCTCAACTGTCCAGATGTTTGCCTCAAATCTTTGGTCTGTTCTTAAAAAATTGTGGTTTTCTGACAAATCACTGGAAGTATTGAAGTCAGAAAATAATGACACACATTTGAGTTTCAGACTTTATATCTCTCTTAATATCTTATAGCTTAAACCTCTTTCCTTTTTCTCATCCCTTCAAAAATGTGATTGGACACCACTAAAGTACCTCAATCTAGAAGAAGTCGTCCACTTCTTCAATAGCACCTTCCTAAACATCCTAAACACACATGCTCCCCATAAGAAATGCCAGAGTCAAAATACAGTACTCCCCTTGGCTACAAAAAAGCACCAGGGCACTAATGAAATCAGAGATAAGGCCTGGGAGCACTGGCGCTTAACAAAAACCCCCTCCTCTAAACAGTCATTCCTAGAGTTGCGCAACAAGGTCAAAAAGCAAATAAAAGATGATAAAACCCAATATTATCAGTCTGCCCTAAACTCCTCCCATCATAACCCTAAGCAGTTCTGGTCCAGAATAAACTCCATTCTCCACCCAGGTAAAGTAGGCACCCCGCAACCTACCACTCCCCCTTCCTCCAGCAGTAATGCTGACTCATTCAATAAACACTTTAATGAAACCATTCTGTCTTTGACTAAAGAACACAACCCTCTACCCACCCTCCCTACATCAAAATCAAATACTCTGCCTACAGTCTTTTCTTTTTCATCAGTACCTACCTCCTATATAAAAAAAAAACTTCTATTCAAACTTAAGCCTACAAAACTTGCAGCTGACAATCTCTCCTCTGAATGCCTAAAAATAGCAACAGAAGCCCTAGCTTATTCTGTACTTATTTTGTTAAAGTGTTAGGTTACTTCAAATCACTTGGTTTCCACTAATTATTTAATTGGAAGGAAAACGGTTGTTAGCAGTGATTCGTTTAACAGTGTTTAAAATGTTTAGGCTTGTGATAGAATTTTATGTCTGTTGAAGCATAGGAGTACTACATGAAAGCGCTTACATGTTTTTTACTAAATACATTGTTTGGTTTTATGCCAAGTGTGTCCTTTGCCTGCTTGGATTTCTTGCATTTCACTGGAGTTGTTTCTGTGGATTTTTCTAAAGCAATTGATTTCATTGATGAAAAGAGCCTGATTTGCAAGCTGACATTAATAGGTTTTGGCAAAGGTCCCACTTGCAAAGTACATTCACAACCAGAGAGATGGTGATGGTCAAAGACCACAGCTCTCTACTGAAATGTCTGGACTCACAAAGCTAAGTTCCAAAATGTTGAAAAAAGATGAAAAATTATAGTAGAAGAATGAATATTAAACATTATGTTTTGTCCTTTCAATCAGGTTTTTTGCAAGGGCAAGCCCCGCACTTCTCCAAATGTACCTATACCACTTCCAAGATCACCATACCCTGGAGAAAATGGAATATTCTGAAAAAAAAATGGCAACCTCAGACTTAGTATAGATAAGTTTGGATTTTTCAGTCATTCAATCTTTATATCCAGGAGATGGCATTGCAGGTCTCAGCAATTCAAATGGCTACCAAAGAAAACACTTAAAAAACTTACTGCAAATGAAATACAAATATAATAGGTCAGGAGACAATTGCAAGCAAATTATGAGTGGTGTCACAATTACTAATGAAACAGTATCAAGATTTTATAAAAAAAGAAAAACATTTACTTTCTAAAGTAGAAAGAACACAGGAGGGAAAAGTGAAGAAATCCAAACTAGGGGTTTCAACTCTTCCACAATGAAACATTTCTCAATTTTATGAATAGTATATGTGCATCCAAGACTGAATTGTTGAATCACTTCAGAAGTTCAAAATCCATCAATAAAACCATGGTACATACCCTCTATTGTTGTCAATAATGATGACAACAGAGAAATGTGCCTTTTTCTCATACATTACAAGTGGGGATTCCCCAGTGGTTTCATCAGAAGTTTTTGCTTCCTATGGTATTTGCAAATGACCTTCTAATCTCCCCTACACACACACACACACACACACACACACACACACACACACACACAAAACTTATTATGCACACCATGATTTGAATCTGCCTCACAATAACTTGAAGAAACACATAGGTCTTCCTTACTCCCATGTGTAAAGCTCAGTGGAAGCATTTTCTTTAGTGACCAGAACACCATGGCTCTATATTCTGGATCCCAGCCCCAAATTCTACAATGTAGACCTGTCATATTCTATTTTATACCCCTGCAAGGAAGACTTTAAATAGCTGAGGGTATTACTAGACCCTAAGTTGTCATCTGATATACACACAGTCATGGGAAACAAAAAGTTGCAGCATGTTTAAGGGTCAGGTACTTAATGCTAAATGAAGCCGATATAGCCATAGGTTGTGTAGATGTCTACCAACTCTAGACTTCCACATTGCAGTCATTTTGTGTACCTTTAAGAATATTTTTTGTGATTCCACACCACTTCAGTAATATGTGCTTGACTTCTTCACTAATAAACACCACAAGCAAATGGCATACTGGTAAACAGCTGAAAGTTTAGCTGTAACACAGCATGGAAAGCTACACCTGCAATCCTTTGTTCAAAAACAGTCTATCGTCAGCCTACTGAAGGCTGGATAAGGTAGCATTCATGTCCATTACTAGGAACTCAGGTTCAAATGCTTTTTCCAAGGGAAGCTGTAGACTAAACTCTGCTTCTGGCCAAGATCAGGTAAAAGACTTGTAGATCAAGGAGTACACACAGCAGGCCTGCATATGACCAGGTGGTACATAAAGAGGAGTTAGTGCAGTTCATAATTAGCACAGCTTGAACCTCCTTACGGGGTTTAAGGCATAAAGTAGTTTTTACAATTGCACAAGGAAGGTCCTAGCTGCCCACTTGAAATTCACTGATATGGACAGCTCAGACCAGGTAGCCCTAAAAGGTCTTTCTCCTCTAAAAAGGGAGACCCCCCAGTGGATATATTGAGGTATTACTTTAGACAACAGAGAACTAGTAAGATTAGTGGGAGTATCAAGTGTAATCAGAGATCAGAATCTACAGAACTGAAAGTCCAGAGAGAGTCTGTCTTCCTCCAAGACAGAAAGCTCAGATCACCATATTTACTTCAGCTTACTGTACAGAACAAACTCACAGCTACATGACAGGGCTTTGTCTGCCTCATTTTTTTTCCAGGCTTACCCACACCTCTCTCTGCATGTCACTTTTACTTACTATTTCAATCCGAACTACCTGTAAATATTTCCTGAATGCATGCCCACATTCGCTTTTCATTTATATCGTAACCACAGAAACCTTCTTGTTTTGAGTTATTTATGTAACACAATTAATTCTGGTATTTAAACAGTAAACACCTCTCACCTCCATTCACAATTTTATTCCAGCCTTTAATTCTGTAGGTGCACTGTTAGAATATTACTGCAAAGTTATTTCAGCTTCTTACAGGATTACTGTGCTTTATCTGAAGTTTGATGTTGAATGCAAATATAAGTCAACGTTTATATGAAATTAAATATTTTATTGGGCTTTTGAGATACTGATTTTTTTCTTATGTATTAACTCGTAAATTCATGTTATTATCTGAATACTTGTGAGTTACGACTTAAATTAGTTCATTACATTTTTGTATCTGGATATTAAAATATATTTTATTTAGTACACACATTACCTGTTTTTCCTAATCTGTAAGACTTTTGTTTGAATTTCACCTAATTTATAAAGTTGTCTCAACCAAAGTTAATGACTAATAACGCCTTGAAAACATTACTTATAGAAGCTGTTTTTCTTTAAAAAAACAAATTCCACTGTGAGTATAGTGGGAAGCTCTGACCTTCTACACTCATCCTAACATGTATAAACAAACCCCAAGTCACAATCTATGGAAAAGAAAGGGAAGAAAAAGAACTTTTAAAATCTCCTCGCTTTGAGGAGTTGCATCTGTGACAACTTTGGCCTTAACTCACTGATCTGAAATGCTCACATTTCTCTGACAGGTACGCTGATATTATATACACATTGATGCCTTTCATAGCGTTTACCTGTACTGTCTTACTCAGTGTGTGATGGAAAGGAGCATTAATGCACTCCACCTGCTTAACATATAAATACATTTTGTATCAGTTGTTTTGAGGCTTTTACAAACACACACACACACACACACACACACACACACACACACACACACACACACACACACACACACACACACACCTTGCAAATTTGTGTCCTGCCTACTATTATTGTTAGTAATGCTTTGGAGTCTAGAGTATGTTCAATATACACTGCAGAATCATGAAGTCTCACATCCCTATCATTTTATCTTGCAAATTACAGACTGTCTTCTTGGGAATGCTTTCATTATATTATACGGATTGCTGGGGGAGGTGGGGGCATCTGCACTAATTTCCAGAACTACAGGTTCAGTGGTAGCTACTAGGCATGCTGTCCACAAGCCCATGGGGAAACCTAAATCAGTTTACCAGTTGCCCCAGGGCACTTCCCAGTTAAATGACTGTAAGATCAAGTTTCATTTAAATGTAATTTGTTAGGCATAAATACAGTATTCTCTCTGCAAAAGTTTAGAAATGCAACCATATTAAGCATGTCAATATATTTTACATTTTGCATGCAGTTTCAGTGAATGCACTTTGAAAAGAAGGGAATGTTTCAGTGAAGGATACACATGAAATAACTTTTAGTCATGAATAAAATGTGCAGTACACTGAGTACAAACAGATCTTGTTTAGATAGTGCAACGTTTCGGAACCAAGGTTAAAGAGATGTGTAGAACTTGTAGAAAATTTACAGGATTTTAATATTATTAGGAGAGATAATCATAAGTGGACAGATGATCCGCTGTGGCGACCCCTAACCAGGGAAAAGCCAAAAGAAGAAGAAGGAGGAGAGATACTTCAGACACAGGAAACAGTAACTTAGTTTGAACAATAAGTCACTGCAGTGCAGTCCACAGAGGTTCAGTACACACAGAGTGAATGCAGAAGTCAGGTGAAATATCTAGCATTTCGGTATATTAATTCTGTCATTCAGGTAATTCCGAGTACAGACTTTATGGACAACATAATGACTGCAGAAGCTATGGCCATTATAATTCAGTCTATTTCGGTTTATCAGTACTGTTATTGAAGACAGTAAGATTTGATTTGGATACTGTTGACATTTATCTCCACTGTACTGCTACTACACAATACCTGTTCAGCACAGTTTCTAAGTAATAAAAAGAAAAACATTCATTCCATTTTTTCCAGTTATTTCCAGTTTTCTACAGTCCTATCAGTTCTTACATCAGCTTGATTAGAGTCCCACAGTACCCAAATGAAGGCTGAGGGAATAAAACCACAGACTACAGGAAACAGCTCATAGCCATAGGCCACTGCACTAAATACCACATATTTAATATTACACAGACTTCTATCTAATCAGGCCAAAAAACTGCATATACCGTTAATGTAATTTAACCCAAAATGCAGTGACCTTGAAGTGTAAAATACATGGAGAATGTCAGTAAGGAGGTAGGTATGTGTGGGGCTGCTACATAGGCATTAATGCTGCATATGAGCCTTACTTTCTATAAATATGAATAATACTAAAGGCATTTACAATCATTTCTATTTATTCTGATCCATCCATCCTGAGAACGCAGTTTTACCTGTGGGGAGA
>NC_056743.1:1738781165-1738802253 GCF_019279795.1 Protopterus annectens
TACAAGTTAGCACTATTAAACCATAAGCACTACTTACTCTTATAATCTCTACGATTACCCTGTCCTCTATTGGTCCATCTTAAATTCAGTTTCCCTATTACTCTAGCATGTCCAAAGGTCAGTCAATGGTTTCCTCTCCAGTCCAGCTGGTGAATCTGGGAATTTTGAGGCAATGTTACAACTGTCTCATGTACACGGACAACCCTCTCCTCTTCCAAACAGGTTCAAATATATGTGAGAGATGCAACTATTTAGCCAAACTGGAGGCTGAGCTCTCTCATCTCAAAACTGGTGTAACCAGTCAGGAGGAGAAGGTAACCTCACACAACACAATTCCAGTATCACATAGTCCCACCACATCAGCGAACCAAACACATAAATACACAAAACATACTCGGAGGCTCTAAATAAAAATCTACCTAAGCAACAGAGACCTCCAAAGCAGACATCCAAGCAAATGCTACCTCAAAACAAAACACACACAACACATAACCCACAAAGTCAGTGTGCCAAGCAGCCACAGCCCTTAAGGCTGAATAACACACCTGATACTCTTGTTATAGGTGACTCTATTGTCAGACACACTGACGTCCCGCTCACCAGGCTGAATAAAGAGAAGGTCACAGTGAGCTGCCTGTCGGGCGCTAGGATCCACCACATAACGCAAGCACTCAGGTCACTCCAAAGCAAATACAAATATGACTCAGTCATTGTACATGCTGGTGTGAATGACCTGAGACGTACCTCCCTGGACTACATGAGAAGGGACATAGAGGAGCTCTCTGATCATGTAGCCCAGGCTGGTATGACCCTGACCTTGAGCAGCATCTTACCCTCACCTAGAATGATGCCACAGTACAAAGACAAAATGATCAATTTTAACAATTGGCTAAAATTTTGGTGTCATTCAAAGGGGATCCAGTGTCTGTCAGCCTGGGATGACATGCTCGACAAGCCACGTTGCTTCGCTAGGTACGGCTTGCACCTGTCACCACTGGGCTTTCGGATATTGGCAAAGGCTCTTGCCACCCCCCATAGTGCCTTTTTTAGGCAAGGCTCAAAAGTCAAACCCACCCCCATAGAGAGCACAAGGAACAAGAAACTAAGGGTAATGCTGCTAAACGCCAGAAGTCTTAACCTCAAGATGCAAGCACTCGAAGCTCTCCTCAGTATGGAGAACATCGATATCTGTGCAGTGACAGAAACCTGGTTCAAGGCTCCAGAGAGCACCCCAGCACTACCAGGCTATACCTCATATCATGCTTTTCGCCCCAAAACCCAGACCGAACTACAAAAGGAGGGGGAGTTTCCATATTTATCAAGGATATCCACACCTCCAGGTTAGTGGCATTGCACGAAGTATCGGAGACCATCCATGTGCAACTAACAGTGGGCAAGACTGCTTTTCAGTTTATAGCATCCTACAGACCACCCTCTCAAAGTCAGGAATCCCATTCGGCTTTCCAGAAAACATTGGAGAACATGAAGATCTCTCCGAACACCATTATATTGGGCGACTTCAACTACCCAAACATTGGCTGGAAGCACTACTCAAGCCCCAGAACCTTAGCCCAAAGATTCCTGGAAATTATAAACTCAATTGCTATGGAACAACTAGTCACCACTCCCACAAGAGGGGACAACATACTAGACCTGATCATTACCAACATGGGGACTCTATGCTCCACACCAGAAGTATATCCCTCATTGGTAAGATCAGACCATAAATTAATTTCACTGGATGTCCACATCCCGACTCCACCCCCAGCCCAGAAAACCACAGTGAAAAACTTCTCAAAAGCGAACTTCTCACTTCTCAAAACCGAAGTGGAATCCTTCAAGGCCACAGGGCCAGTGGAAACTACAGCCCAAACTGCAGAATCCTATATAAATGCATTCTACAGACATCTCCAGGAATGCATGGATCATGCTATCCCAAACAAAACCAAGACCCAATCATCCAAAGGCAGGCGTCCAGTCTGGTGGACCCCTGCCATAAATAAACTGTACAGCAGAAGGAGGAAGCTACTACATGATAGAGCAAAATCCCTAATAGGGAAGGCATCTCTGATCAGTACTAGCTAAAAATTAGAATCCCTCATAAAGTCCTCCAAGGCCGTCTTCGAGAGAAAAATTGCACAGGACACCAAGGACAATCATAAGGCTTTTTCAGTTATGTTAGAAACTTGGGATGCAACTCCCAGACTTGTTCTGAGTTGATTCTAAACGACAAAAAATACACTGAACCCACAGACATCGCCGATATCCTGGCAGACAGGTTCAGTGCGAACTTCTCCACCCCTTCTCCCCCAAAAGAGCAAATATCTATCCTGGCAGAGGGCTGCCTCCCAAACATGTCAGATGCTCAGGTGAAAGCTGCCCTCTCCAAAGCAAAAACACTGCTTCCATGGGACCAGATGGCGTCCCAGGTTGCGTCCTACATGAACTACAAGAGGAACTAATCCCTCAAATAAAACAGCTATACAATCTCAGCCTCACTACAGGATATGTGCCCACAGAATGGCGTACAGCAACAGTGGTCCCACTCCACAAAGGTGGAGCATCTACGGACCCTGGAAACTATCGCCCCATAAGCCTGACTAGCTTAGTCTGCAAGGCTATGGAGAGGATCATCATGGAGCTCATAAACAAAGATATTGCGGACCTACAGACACTACATCCTACCCAGTTCGGCTTTGTCAAGGGCAGATCCTGCCTTTTGAACCTGGTTGACTTCTTTGAAACAGTCACCAAAGCCATAGATGAAGGAAAGGTAGTCCACACAGCCTATCTGGACCTTGCAAAGGCATTTGACACAATACCCCACTCGGGCATCATAGATAAGCTATCCAGCTTAAATATAAACCCCTATGTCACAAGATGGGTCGCAAACTGGCTCAAAGACAGAACCCACAGAGTGAGAGTTGCTGGAGCCATGTCAGACTCAAAACCGGTCACAAGTGGCGTCCCACAGGGTTCTGTCCTGGGACCACTCTTGTTCGGTATATACTTTTCCGAGGTACAGGCAAACATGGGAGGACTATGGCTCACCAAGTTTGCAGACGACTGCAAACTGGGCATAATCAACTCTCTAGCTGACACAAACATCCTTCAAAAAGGTCTCACAGAGACAGATAACTGGTGCCAGCGCCATGGTTTAAAGCTAAATGCCAAAAAATGTATAGTCATACCCTTTGGCAAAACAATGTGCCCACAAATTACCACATAGGCGGAAACCCATTAAGTACAGAGAAAGTTATTAGAGACCTGGGGACCCAAGTTGATAGCAATCTCTCCTTTGAAAACCACATTGCCAAAGTGGTTAGAAAGACCTTCTACATAGCCCACCTCATCACGAAGGGTTTCACATCTAGATTAAGAGAGGTAATCGTGCCCCTTTATTCATCCCTCATCAGGCCCATCATAGAATACAATGCCCCTTTTGGGATGTACCTTACCCGACACCTGCAGCAATTAGAAAGACCCCAAAAGTATCTCACCAAGAGGATCAAGGGTCTCAAACAGATGCCATATACTGCTCGGTTAAAAACTCCAGCTCTACTCAGTTGCATACCGCCTACTTCGATCTATGCCTGACATACAAAGCTATGTCAAATCCAGAATTAATGGACATGCTCCACCTCAGTAAATCTAAATCCCTTAGAGCCACACGCTCGAGGGACTTGAACCTCAGCACAGAAATAAATAGAACTTGCTGGAGGGACAGGTTCATAACCCAGAGGCTCCCTTCGCTCTGGAATAGAATTCCAGTTCATGTGAGTCAGAGCACCTCACTGAATCTCTTCAAGAAGAATCTCGATAAGTGGATGGGGGATCGTAGGTTTGTCCCAGGATTACTCCTGTGTCACTATTAGACAGAGGCACAGTAAACTAAACCTTAAAAAGGGCACAGTATACTCAAATCAAGGGTGGCGTAAGCCATACAGAATCGGGCTAGGCTTATAATTGCCCCAGGGCAGATAGCCTAGTATGAACCTATGAACCTATGAACCTATATATATATATATATATATATAGACACACAGTATATATATATATATATATATATATATATATATATATATATATATATATATATATATATATATATATATATGACTGATAATTTTTTTAGAACATCTCAACCCTTCCCTTCCTTCAGAATTTTTACCTGTGATGGTAATAGAAATATATATACAAACATACATATACTAACAATACTATATCTCAAATTATTGTGTTAACTCTCAAAATATAATATTACCTAGTTAACTAAGAAGTCAGAAACTTACATATCCGAGTCAAAAGAAGTCAGATATCACAAATATGAACACATTTTATAAAAATGCATACACACATTAATGTTTAAGATTTTTCAACTTCAGTGTACAATAATATAAAAATTGTCAGTCATATTTGTTTTTATAAAATGTTTTAAGTAGCAATAATGTGGATGTGCCTTTAAGACACAAGATTTTAATTAGAAGTGTCATGTGACCAAAAGGGTGTGTATATATTGTTTGTGTTGAAGTTTGTTCAGTTTCTGATGAAGTCTGGCCATATGTGCAAGACGAAAAGCGCTTCATTAAACTGAAAGAGAATTAAACTGAGAGAATTTGTTTTGGTGTTTCCAAGCTGTCTTTTTGTTTTTCGCTAGTTTGTCTTACTTTGGTTCCTGTCTGTTGGAGTTTGTTATGGCTTTGGACAGTCCTTGTGGAACACCAACTATTCTTGACTTGACCCCACCACAACTAGATGGAGTGGGGTATTTGACACAGTTAATAGAACAATTATCTCAACGTGTGAGCCAGTTACAGACCAGAATGGATGCCATTCCTTCTGTTCCTGCCATTGTTCAACCTTCTGCTTCTGCGTTGGTAATTGGAGGTGGTAGGCATCCCGATACTAGCTCAGTACCTTCCCATCTGAATTCACAAACCGGAAGTGTGATACCAACTGGAAGTGATGTCACACGAGCTGAACAATCGCACCAGAGGAGTAGTCCAGGTGGCGAAAGGGCGCCGAATGGCAGAGAACCTACAGGTTCAACAGCTTCAGCATCTGGTTCAACAATTCTACCTGTTTTTTCCAACCATCAGCCAGGTAGTGTCAACCTTACTAACAATATAATAACTGACAAACGACTTAATATGAGAAGTCCTACAGGATTTAATACCATGAAAGACTTGCCAACTTTTACTCAGTGGTTGGAAACGCCAATTTCTTTATTTCAATTGCAACCCAACCAATCAACACCTTCTGAAACAGAGGACTCAGGTAACATAGTTTCATTATTACAAGACCTTGACAAAAAACTTTTCAAATATAAAAAACTTTCTTTAGAAGTTACTTACTTACGTCAATGTGTCATTGAAAACATTGTTCCCAAAGGCTTGCGTGTCCACCAATACCCTACTGGGTTAGAGCCAGGTTCATTGTTTCATAAAGAACTTATTGAGTTGTTTAACATTCAGGCACTTGTCTTGTTGAACCTGATGATTAAACATTATAAGACTTCTATTAACCTTTTACAACAAGAAGCTACTAGCTTAAATGCTGCTATTAAGGGTCATGTAAACATTTTAAGATATGCTTTTGATTACAACAGAATTTTTGACAGTATAGACCAACAAATGATGAAATTTAGAGAAATTAAAGTAAAAAAACTAGCTAGAGATCGTAAAGCATATGGTGAGGGGAATGCTTACCCCCACCCCCAAGTTCACAAGTAGCAAAATCCAGCAATGCTGCTATGAATGTATTTTTGTGTAACACAACAAACAGAAATGAATCAACACATGGTCCAAACAGAAATGAATCAACACATGGTCTAAACAGAAATGAATCAACACATGGTCTATCTGTCTCAAATGATAGTAGTGCACTTCCATCAGGTGAGGGACCTATGTTACCCCAACAGACAATTGTGAATAATACATCAGCTAACGCCCAAAATTTTCAGCATCAAGCCAACCAATACAATCTGAGATCAAAGAACAAGAAATCTCATTCCAACAACAACTACAAAGGGAAGAATTGGAAATGCAGGAGATGATACCACCTCTTATTGCACCAGCTTCCCCGACAACTAATGCTGCAGATTTTGGACTAAGGAACATCTTTATGAATAATGATAAAGATTTTAAAATTTACAATTTTTCTGATGTTACTATAGATCAACCACTGGTGGAACTATGAGCCAAGGGGTACACTTCTGTCCCCACAAGAAAAGCAGACTTAGTTAAAACTTTAATTGATTTAAAATTATTTGTGCGTAAACTCAATTTGTCTATGCTTTTTGTTGACAATATTATGGTTCAGTCTAGTACATTACATCCTTCAAGTACTTTTTGTCCCCCTTTACACCCAACTTTACAAAGTTTTGAACTCATTTGTGAGTTGGATTTATATAATGTTTTAGGGGTGGGTAGCAATCATAAGCAGAATAAAAGGAAGAATGTTTCATCTGTAAATGTTACTAGTGAACAACTGTATTTATTACAACTAATTCAAGAAGTCCCAGTCCGTATTATGGCCCCAGATAAGGGAGGGGGGCTTGTTGTTATGAATGTGGAGGACTATGTCAATAAAATGGATCAAATAGTCTGAAGTCCCACATATCAGTTGGTTTCACATAATGAGTTAAATCAAGCATATAGTAAAATAAAGTCTCATTTATATGAAATGTTGTTAGAAACCAGGATTACTACAGACTTGTTTAGATATTTATCTATGCCTTCCCCAAGGATACCTGTTTTGTTTGCTATCCCTAAGTTACATAAAAATGTGAATAATCCACCTCTGCGACCTTTGGTGGATGCTAGGGCAAGTATAACTTACCCTTGGGCAAAATAGGTAGACCAAAAGTTGAAGAAGTATGTAACTCAAGAGAAATATATATGTAAAGATTCTTGGTCGTTCTTGTCACAAATCAAGAATTTAGAATTCAATGCTGACCTCAATTTTCTAACAGTGGATGTGGTAGATTTATACTCTTCTATCCCCCATGTGGAAGGCATCGAACGAGTCAGTAGTTACCTGAGAGCTAAAGCAGTAGCCTCTGATGAGGTGGCTTTAATAGAGGAAATGCTTGACATAATTTTGTATAATAATTTCATTTTATGTAATGATAAGTTATATGTTCAAAAGACCGGTGTAGCTATGGGGTCACCCTGTGGGGCAAGTTATGCCAACTTGGTAATGGCCTCATGGGAACAAGAATTTATCTTTGGTAAACAAGAAGTGAAACAGTACATCCAGTTCTACACACGGTTTTTGGACGATATTTTATGATTTTGAAGGAAATAAGGAAGCAGCTAGTAAACTAGTAGATTATCTTAACAACACTACAGATTTCCTTTCCTTTACTTATGTATTTGAAATTACCAGGATTTCATACTTGGATGTGGACCTTAGTAAAGATATGGAAAGGAACACATATGTAGCGAAAATTTATAGAAAGGCCACATATTCAAACGCTTTATTACATTTTAGCAGTTGCCATCCATGGCACCAAAAGAAATCAGTGGTGAAGGGCCAACTCATGAGAGCTGCCCGTATGGTCATGTTGGACCAGGATTTCATGGATGAATGTAATAATTTGAGGTCAATGTTTGTCAGGAGAGGTTACCCAGTAGACTTTTTTGAGTGTCTACTGGAAGAAGTAAAATACAAGAGAGAACAGGGGTTATATAAACCCATTTTATCCATTGGTTTACAAAGTGTTACAATAAGTGACAGAGAATTACAACAAAAAGAAGTATGGAATTTATGTTTAATAACACCTTATAGTAGTAATGCAAGGGAAATAATGTCAATTTTGAACAAAAATTGGGAAATAATTAGGAGAGATCCTCACCTTTCTTACAAGGTCAAAAGCAAACCCTGGATTATTTATAAGAGGGGGGCTAATTTAAAGGAATTATTACAACATAAAAAAACACCCCACAGTGGAAGTGTGGCATGTACAAATGCGAAATGTGTAACTAATGTAAATATATGAGTACAGGACAAGACATTGAAGTTAAAAATATCAGTTTTAAAATCAAATTGAAGTACACTTGTCAGTCTAAGTTTGTGGTTTATGTAGCTCAGTGTCAATGCTGTGCAGCGTTTTACATAGGTAAAATGGATAGAAGGTTAAAAGAACGAGTATACGAACATCTATATAAAATAAAGACCCTTAACAGAGAAAATGCACTGGCTAGACACATTATTTCCTATCCACAACATTCATTTTTGTTCAAAGCAATTGATTCAGTTGTTGATGATAGCGGGGGGGCCCGCTTACACTTTTACTTGAGCAACTCGAGTTAAGTTGGCAAATACGCACTGGGGCAATGTTTTACCCGGGTTTGAATGAGACAATATCTTTAAACAGTATACTGAAGTTGAAAAATCTTAAACGTTAATGTGTGTATGCATTTTTATAAAATGCGTTCATATTTGTGATATCTGACTTCTTTTGACTCGGATATGTAAGTTTCTGACTTCTTAGTTAACTAAGTAATATTATATTTTGAGAGTTAACACAATCATTTGAGATATAGTATTGTTAGTATATGTATGTTTGTATATATATTTCTATTACCATCACAGGTAAAAATTCTGAAGGAAGGGAAGGGTCGAGATGTTCTAAAAAATTGTCAGTCATATTTGTTTTTATAAAATGTTTTAAGTAGCAATAATGTGGATGTGCCTTTAAGACACAAGATTTTAATTAGAAGTGTCATGTGACCAAAAGGGTGCATATATATTGTTTGTGTTGAAGTTTATTCAGTTTCTGATGAAGTCTTGCCATATGTGCAAGACGAAAAGCACTTCATTAAACTGAAATAGAATTAAACTGAGAGAGAATTTATTTTGGTGTTTCCAAGCTGTCTTTTTGTTTTTTGCTAGTTTGTCTTACTTTGGTTCCTGTCTGTTCAAATCCCAATAAAGTCAGAGATGATTTACATGTTACATAGTATACCTTAACCGCAGCTTGCATATATAGGTAGTATTCCACAGAATAATAAACATTTTGAACACACAACCGCTGAAATGTGCGTTAATCACCCTTGCACTACCAGTGCCTGCTCTGAGAGGTAAAATGACCACTGCCAGGATTAGAACATGCAACCATGTACTCAATCTTCACAATAACCTACCACTAAGCTACCTGTGATGTACCAACAGCAGTTGTGTATTCTGACAGGTTGAAACACAAAAGGGAGTAATGTGTTGAAATAGGACAAATCGCCATGTACCCAATGAAAGGTGTAAGCTATATATATATATATAAATCAACATATATTATATATATAGAGAGAGGGTTATATGTCGATATGTAGGGATATACATATATATGTAGATATATAGATAGGTTAACAACATCTACACAACCATGAAGGTACATATAAATGGGATACCTACCAAATACCGAATGCTTGACATAATGACAGGAGTAATCACAAGGTTTAAAGACTGAAAGACCACAGTACCGAAACACCTGTTCAGGTAGGTTACTTTGTGTAAGTGTGTTTCTGAGGGCTGTAGTGTGTAAGTGTGTGTTCTTAGTTTGGTGTGTGTTCCTGGGGAACTGTAATGTGTATGTGTGTGTGTGTTTGCTTTGTGCGTCTGTTTGTGTGATCTCGGAGGTAGAATATTAAAGTAGGGGGGGTGTGGGGGTGCAGCCACCCACATGGGGGTGTAGGGGGGCTTGCCCACCTGCTCATACGTAGTGTAGGATGGTTTGTTTGGATGTGGTGGGTAGCAGTGTTTCTGTGTGTGTGTGTGTGTCTATTGTATAGATTGTAATGTACAGTTCTTGTCCGCCCCTCACTGGTGATGTAGATGCATTCCATTCCTGTGGTCCATCTGATGTTAGTGTACCCACAGACTCTAGCAGTGATGATGAATGTATGGTTGAGGCACAGGCAGGGTTGTCAGGGGCTGAATCTGTGCCATTGGTTGCCATTCCACCTATATCCCCCTCATCCCCGCACACAGTTCTCATGCCTACACATACCCCATCACCAGCTCATTGGGAAGCAGTAATACACGTTCCCATGCCAGGATGCGAACACACAACTGCACCCACACACTCAGGTATTTACACACATGTATTCATAGACACAGTAACACACCCACACACTCACGGATTCACCGACACAGTAACACACACACACACACACAGTTGCTAGTGTTGAGGTGAGGACCCCTGCCTATGTGCAAATCATCATTACAGTACTGTGCACCTACATGACGCACCACAGAGATTACACATGTACAGGTAGTCAGTATGGCCTAAGATCGGGGAAATCAACATGGACAGTAGATTGCATCGCCTGGATGGGGGAGGGGTCTTATCAGTTCACTATGGTAACATACATCCTCACACCAGGGACCAGACAGCCATACATACATACATACACACACTGTGGCATTCACTATTGAATACACCTATGTCACGCACATACAGATACCTCACATGTGTGAGATACGCAACCCTGCCTATGTCCTGCTTTCTACATTGCAGTCTGTACAGATGTCTACAACAGTGTACAGGAAAGTGAGTAACAACTGAGATGTATTCTCCACCATACGTGACATATATGGACACACATGCAACCACACATGCCTGTACCGTGAATCAAACACCTGCCTATCTCATGATATGTATGACAGACTTACAGCAGTATTGCACAAGTTACAAAGTGTACTGACGCTTCCTTTGGGAACTGTGCTGATATATGCACACGGGAGGTCTTAACTGTTACAGGTGTCAAGTGATTTACCTTCAGTGTCACCCTGACCGCTGTCTATGTTGTAAGTGTTCCACTTCAATTAACAAAACCATAGCTTAGCAGTTACACAGGTTATTGTAGGACCGCTTGTGACACACCTGTGAGCTGTCCTCAGCAAACATCCATCTGCAAAGATGCCCCACTACTTAGTTATGTCCACACATCTGTCCATACCTGAGGTACATCTTTCCGTACTTTCAGCATATTACCATATACAGTTGGCAATGTTGAGGCTGCATTGCAACTGCATGATGTACTAAGACACACGTCACCTGCATACATCAGCAACTGCACACACATGGTATCTGAACGCACACCACTACATGTACATGTGTGTAGGTCCTACAATCCTGTCATCTGGGCATGTTTGTAGGCATTGCAATTGCTGGACATGTGTAATGACATACATGACACATGGACTGTTGTATGATATGATAGGTGTAATGGGTGACCAGTACAGAGGGAATGTTACCTCTGTCAACATTGATATCACACCTTATGTACTGTTAGCATTCAGCAGACATGGACCTACATTCCATGTACATGTGTGTAATGGCTGTAGCCACCTGTCTGCACAAAGGACAATAACAGCTATGCTATTTGCATATATATCGTATGTGTGTGGCATGTACATATCCAGGGCAGGTACATGTATGTCATATCCAAACATGAGGGTGTTTACTGGTGTACAACAACAGTCATCTGTTAATGCTGTAAATAACCTAGGGCCCCTGGTATGTGTACAGCTGACCTAGTTACAGACAGTGGTATTATTGCATTGCATAACACATGATGCAACTGTGTCAGTACATGGGTACTCTGCATAGTTGATGTAGAGCTTGGTACAGTCCACTGGTCAAGGGTCACATGGTGGTGTACTATTATATGTCCTACCACATGTATGGATGTGTGTTGGTGGTCCGAGGGCATGGTGGTGTCTGAAGGTTACATCCTAGAATGCAGCTTTTGACATTGTGTTCTGCACCTGACTCATCTGTGATGCCTTTTGTGGGAGTACTGGTCAGTAAATGTGAGTGGCCTTTATGTATGTGGGGACACCACCATCTGGAGCGGTCGATACCTGTGTTATGGCCCACATGTCTGGTTCTGAGGTATATGGTGGTAGTGCTATTGTGCACTACAGAGCCTTCAGCCAGGTGTTCCTCACTGCACAGATGTCAGTATTCCCCATTGTTGGATCTACAGTGAGCAGCTGTGATTACGGACGCTACACATTTATTTTATTTATTTATTTATTTCAGTTTGATTACTGGGGAAGTCCACTGGGCCAAGAAGAACCCATTTTCAGTGGAGGCCCGGGGAGAAAAGCTCCAAAGGCAGTACAACCAATACAATGTTTAAGAAGAATACAAAAGATAATACAAACAGCAAGAAAACAAAGTAAGACACTGCAAATTCAAATTTACAATAGAATGTACACACAGTAAGAACATTTTAAAAATGCATATTTACAATAGAATGTAGACACAGTAAGAACATTGAAAATGCAAATTTACAATA
This sequence comes from Protopterus annectens, assembly GCF_019279795.1. Classification (NCBI taxonomy): domain Eukaryota; kingdom Metazoa; phylum Chordata; order Ceratodontiformes; family Protopteridae; genus Protopterus; species Protopterus annectens. The sequence goes on from NC_056743.1 coordinate 1,738,793,474, forward strand.
CACTGCAAGAATTCATAGGACACAGCAAAAGTTAAAAATTAGTAGAATTTTTTTTTTTTTTTTGTTAACTATTCAATATTGTCATCCATACAGTGAAGTTAGAGCCTGCTAAAAACATAGCTAGAGTTTGAGTGTATAAAGGTGCAGGAGTACAGGGGCTTAGTCTAGGGGAACCTTGGGATTAAGTAGGGTGAAAGCAAGAACATTTCCATTTTGAAGATAGGTGTAAGAAAAGTTGGGTTTTGAAGTAGTCTGAGTTAGGTATGGTTCTAAGAGAAGGAGGGAGAGAGTTCCATTTCCTACCTAGATAGAAGAATAGAAGATGTTGACCAGTGGGATGTTTTGGTCTGGGGATGGAGATTAGATTTTGGTGTTCAAATCTTAGAGATCGGTTGGGAATGTAAGGGGGGAGGATGTTGGATAGAACAGGGCATTTTTCTGGGTAGAATATTAATTTATGAGTGGCTGTTAGTTGGAGATAGTCAAGGTGGTTTGGGAGTTCTAGCCAGTTTAAAGATTGAAGGGAGAGGCATTGGTAGGTTGAGTTTTTGGATTTGGTGGTGAATTTAGAGATTTTATTATAGCAAGCTTCACGTTTAGAGGTGAGGGAGGCAGACAGGTTAGTTAGGAGAGGGGCTCCATAAAGTAGAGAGGGTAGGAGGAAGCAGGTAGCTAAGGTTTTCCTGGAGGATTTGGAAAGAAATAGATTATTCCTGTAGAGCATGCCTAGTTTTTGGTGGTTTTTTTTTATATTTTGTTGAATGTGGAGGTCAACTTTAAGATGTTCGTCTATGGTTATGCCAAGGAGTTTAGCGTAGGGGACCACTTCAATAGGAGTGTTAGCTTGGCTGAGGATGTTGAAAGAGTTTTTGTCCAAGGAAGAAGTCTTGGAAGGGAGGAAAATTAGTATTTTGGATTTATTGGAGTTGAGGGAGAGGTGGTTTTGGTGCATCCAGTTTTCTGTAGTGGAAAAAGCTGTTTGAGTTTTAGAGAGAAGTTCAGTAAAGCTGGGGGTGGCACAGACTAAGGTAGAGTCATCAGCGTACTGGATGACTGTAGTGTCAGGGAGAGCAGTGTGAAGGTTGTTTATGAAGATGTTGAAAAGTAAGGGACCGAGAATGGATCCTGAGGAACGCCAGTAAGAGTAGGTAAGAAGGAGGAGGTAGAGTTCTTCTATCTGACAGCCTGGGATCTGTCAGAGAGGTAGCTGGAGAACCAGGCAAGAGTATTAGTGGAAAGATTAAGGTTGGAGAGGTGGCAGAGTAGATGTGAATGGGAGATGGTATCAAAGGCTTTAGAGAGGTCCAGCAGAACAGTGGATACTAGAAGTCCGGAATCTCTGGCTTGATTAACTGATTCTAAGAAGGAAAGTAGGGCAGTTATAGTGCTGTGGCCTGGACGGAAACCATGTTGGGTGGGTGTAAGTAGCTGATTCTCTGTTAAGTAGGGTAAGAGTTGGCGGTGGACACATTTCTCTAGAATTTTGGATATAGGAGAGAGTAGGGCTATAGGGCGGAAGTTAGAAGTAGAGTTATTTTTACCTCCTTTATGAAGTGGTAGAATGTAGGCAGAACGCCAGAGTTTGGGAACGTATGACTCTTTTAAGGATCTGTTAATCAGGATGCTAATATGAAGAGCTATTCCTTCGGCTGCGTGTTTGAGGAAGGAGGGGGGGATGTTGTCGGGGGTGTTGGAACAAGGTTTTAGTTTGGTTAAGAGCTTTTTTATGAAAGTTGTGGAAACTGGTTTGAGTTGAAACATAGGGTGACAGTCCTTTGGAGAGTTTAGGAAGTTGGAAGGGTTGTTGTCAGGGAATGTTTTGATTAGTTTGGCTATAGAGTCAGTAAAGAAAGTGTTGAAGAGTGAGCTTAGTTCATTGTCAGTTAAACTAGGGTCAGGGCAGGGGTTATTTTGTGACCCAGGATGGAGAAGAGAGTTAACAGATTTCCAGAAGTGTTTGGGGTTGTTAAGATTAGTAGACTGAAGTTTGTTGTAGTAGTTTTTTTTTGTCTCTGATGATTAGTTTTTTTACTTGGTTGCAGAGTTGGGTATATTGGAGCAAGGCAGAAGGCTGTTTGCTTTTCTGATAAAGCTTCCAAGATTTGTCTCTGAGTTGCATGGTTTGTTTAGTCTCTTTGGTCAGCCAAGGAGCAGAATTGGCTTTGATTCGTTTATTTCTAAGGGGGGCTAGAGAGTTGAGAGTATTTAGGAAGATGGAGTTAAAATGTTCTACGGCATTGTCGAGGGACAGAGTTTGAAGGATTTGCCAGTTGATTTCTTTGAATATGTTGGAGAAGATTGTGGGGTTGAAGTTGCTAAGGTTACGAGTTTGGATATAATGATGTAGGAATTGAGAGGGGTTAGCTGAGTGATGAATGAAGGCAGGTAGATGGTCACTAAAGGAGTCAGGGATAGTTCCTGATAGAGAGATTTTGTTAGGATGGGAGACTAAAATCCAATCTATGGGGGGTGTTTTTTGTTGGGCCTTGTTGTAGAATGCATTAATTGAGAGAAGTTGAAAAGGTTGATAGCTAGGGTGGGGGAAGGTGTGTTGATTTTGCTCCAATCAATGTTGACGTCACCTAGAATAAATGTTTCATATTTTATTTCAGATGAGGCCCAGTGGAGAATATTCTTTAGGGTAGAGATGTTATCGCCAGGGGAGATGTATAAAGAAATGATACAGATATTTTTATGTTTATTGAGTTGGAGCAGACAAGCAGTTATTTCAGTATTTTTGAATAGAGGGGTTGAGATTTGCAGAGGGATTATGGAGAGAAGGTTAGAGTAGATAATGGCAGAGCCTCCACCTTTTTTGTTTAGTCGGTCACTCCTGAGGATGTTGAAGCCAGGAGGAAGGATTTCTGAGTCAGAGATATGGGGTTTTAGCCAGGTCTCAGAAATGGCTAAGATGTCAGGTTGGTTGTGGTAAATCCAGGCGTGAACATGGTGAAGTTTGTTGTTTAGGCTTTGGGCATTAATAGTGAAGACCTTAAGGGTGGTAGGAGGGGTCTTAGGAGTAGAAGGAGAGGGAGGGAGAGGTGTATTTGAAGTGTGGGAGGAGGGAGAAGGAGGGAAGGAGTTGTTTGTACTGAGGCAGGGGCCAGGATTAGGGTGGATGTCTCCAGATAAGGCTAAGAAATTATATGGGAAAACTTTAAGTCTTTTAAGTTTGGAGAGTAAGAAGTTGTTTGGGGTTGGTGGAATGTAAGAGGGAGGATTTTTGTAGAGGAGGAGAGTATTTTGGGATGGAAGAGGTGTAGTAGGTTTATTGGGATAATGCAGGGGGAAATGGAGTGGAAGTGAGTGAGTGAGTGAAGGAGGATGTGGGTGGGAGAAAGTGAGGGTGTGAAAAGTAGCCAGGTAAGGGAGAGTTATTGAGCAGTAAGAAGTAGCGTGATAGAGAGGAAGAAGACAAATGAGAAGAGAGAAGGGAAATCTGAGGGAAATGAGAGTTTGGGAGTACATGTTAGAATGGGTGGGGTAAGGGATGAAGAAAAGATGTAGTTGGAATAGTGTGAGTTAGGAGAGAAGTGAGAGAAGAGTGGAAGGAAGATATCAAGTAGGAGAGGAGAGTGTAGGGTTAAGTGTAGTGAGAAGTGGGAGGGGTAAGAGAGGTTGGAGAAAAGAAAGGAGGGTTTAGATTGGTTAATTAAAGTAGGAAGTGGTGGGGGAGGGAAAGAGTCTAATTGGTGGAAAAGAATGTAGGGTGGAGTTGGTGATGTATAAATGTGGATGTGCTGGGGGCGGGTGAGATTTGGGGGCAGGGTAGGGGATCGGAGTGAGCCCGAAGGGCGAATGGAGCGGGAAGAGCCAGAGGAGGTGAGAAATGCAGAAGACAATCAGTTACAAGAGAGTATTTAGAAGGTAAGTTTAACAAGTTTATCAGAGTTGTGAAGGTAAGAAATGTAGGTGAAGGAGAGGAGGGAGGGTACTGAGATGAGCAGAGAAATTGGGTTAGAGTGTAAAATGCTAAGGAGAAGGACAGAGGGAGAGGAAGAGACTTCAGACAGGGAGTAGAGGAGGGCTGAGTAAAGGAAAGGAAGGCTGAGAGTTCTGGGCAGCAGAGAGGGGGACAACAGAGGAAAGGTGGTAGAGGTCTGTAGAAGGGGAGATATGGAAGGAAAGGGGAACAAATAGTGAGTGCATTAGGAGGTAGCACTGGTTAGCATAAGCATACAATGCAGTTGTCCTCTAGGTGTCAGGGTGTTATCCTGTGTTTAGGACATTTGCCTTGGAATGGCACTATATGGGCGAATGCGACCTAGGTATTATCCCCACTCACTTGAATCATGGATGCATGTGATATGTGACAAAGGCCTGTCTACTTTCAGTCATGTCATCCCAGAATGACAAACACTGGACAATGTCGTAATTACAGCAGGACATTGGCTCATTGTGTTGGTCAAGCAGTTGCCACTCCTAGCAAGACATCACTGTGAGTGGTAGTATTGTGCTTGGTATACAATGGTATATCTAAGGTGGCGGACAGCAGCAGATGTTGTGTTTAAGACCGGTGTCAGATATATGTAGTGCAGCGTTACTGCTAACAATGACAACTACTAACACTGGAGTCCATTACGATGTGTTCTTTATGTCTAACTGTAATAGCATGGCCACTGTGGCCTTCCGTGTTTAGAATCAGGGTGCAACCCAAACAGCCCTGTGCTACTAAGTGTATGAGCATGCCCAGTATAACCTTGTGCAGATGGACACATACTGCATTCTGAACAGCCCTGTGCTACTAAGTGTGCGAGCATGCCCAGTGACACCTTGTGTCGGTTACGTGCCTCTATATGTATGGGCATGGCCATTGTACCCTGTATAGTGATAGTAGTCGTCCATTCCACAGATGGGCATACTCCAGCTCAGGATGGATTCCTACTTTAAACACAGAGGTTCACAGGTATGTACATCTTAACTGCCAGCATCCCTGTTGATATCCGCATTCCTAGAAGGTCATAATGACAGACTTGAAATGTGTAGTCTCTGTGGCGTGACTCCTAACTATGTAGTATTGTAATAGTGATCTGTAGATAGGGAGGTGTTCTGTTCCCACCACTGGCATGTGTGTGTGTGTGTGTGTGTGTGTGTGTGTGTGTGTGTGTGTGTGTGTGTGTGTGTGTGTGTGTCCGTCTGCCTGAGGACAGAATAATGCTTTTAGACTGCTCACACTCCATACAATTCCTATACCCACCTTTGTCAAGGCTGATGATGTCACCCACATACACCTCTGGGAGTGCTATGACCCAGTAATCTCGGTAGCACGTTCTGTAACTGTGTAATGCTGTAGTGTGATAAAGTAGTTAGGTCGCTGTTCTAATCCCAGATATGCCAAGAGTGTGTGTGTGTGTGTGTGTGTGTGTGTGTGTGTGTGTGTGTGTGTGTGTGTGTGTGTGTGTTTGTCTCCATCTGCCTGAGGACTGAATAATGCTTTTAGACTGCTCACACTCCATACAATTCCTTTACCCACCTTTGGCAAGGCTGATGATGTCACCAACCTGGAAATACACCTCTGGGAGTGCTGTGACCCAGTAATCCCGGTAGCATGTTCTGTAACTGCATAATGCTGTAGTGTGATAAAGTAGTTAGGTCAGTGTTCTAATCCCAGACTTGCCAAGTGTGTGTGTGTGTGTGTGTGTGTGTGTGTGTGTGTGTGTGTGTGTGTGTGTGTGTGTGTGTGTGTGTGTGTGTGTTTGTCTCCATCTGCCTGAGGACTGAATAATGCTTTTAGACTGCTCACACTCCATACAATTCCTATACCCACCTTTGGCAAGGCTGATGTCACCCACCTGGAAATACACCTCTGGGAGTGCTGTGACCTAGTAATCTCGGTAGCACGTTCTGTAACTGCGTAATGTTGTAGTGTGATAAAGTAGTTAGGTCGGTGTTCTAATCCCAGACTTGCCAAGTGTGTGTGTGTGTTTGTCTCCATCTGCCTGAGGACTGAATAATGCTTTAAGACTGCTCACACTCTATACAATTCCTATACCCACCTTTGGCAAGGCTGATGATGTCACCCACCTAGAAATACACCTCTGGGAGTGCTGTGACCCAGTAATCTCGGTGGAGTGTTCTGTAACTGCGTAATGCTGTAGTGTGATAAAGTAGTTAGGTCGGTGTTCTAATCCCAGACTTGCCAACTGTGTGTGTGTGTGTGTGTGTGTGTGTGTGTGTGTGTGTGTGTGTGTGTGTGTGTGTGTCTGCCTGCGTGAATCAAGTACAGTGCTTTGTAGAGTATGCACTCTCTGTACAAATCACATGACCACCATTGTCAATCCTGCTGTTGTCACCCACCTAGGAATACACCTGTAGGAGTGCAGTAATCCAGTATTCGTCGTAGTGCGTGCCCTAAAAGTGTATTGCTGCAGTGTGATACGGTTGATAGGGGTTCGAATACAGGACATGGCAAGTGTGTGTGTTTGGCTGTCAGAGCCTGTGTAGAGGTGGTTGTGTGTGTCAAACCACTGGACATGTTGGGGAGCGTATTTTGTAGTTTTCCTATATGGTCTCCTTCTTATGACACATTGGCCACCTCACAAGAAGTACAGCTGTCAGTCAGCCACAGGACTGTGTTGGCAAGCCATACCCCTACATCTGGCAAAAGGCCTGGTGAACAAAGTATGCAACCCTACTAGTACCTGGTATATGTTCTGCACCCATGTGCCATACACAAACACACTTGCCTAGGATATCCCACTATGTTGCTAGTACCATGCACATTGATGACAGATAGGCATGGTGTGAATGCAGTGGGCTGCAGAGGACATGGCACCCAGTACAGCGGTATAATAGGCACATATTTGCGGACAATGTGCCTTCACTATGTTCCCCACTGGATGCCTGCAACATATGTGGTGCCATCAAATGTGATCCACAGAGGCCATACAATGCTGTACACATGTGCCGTGTATGGACCAATGCCACTGACACCAGGGAATACCTGTATCATACTATCAATGCAGGTACAGGGTCAGCCCGCTCACTATAAGCAGGTTTCGCCACACCAGGCCAGTATTGGCATATTGGTGAAATAACAGTCTGTGTACACAACATGTGCTTGCCAAACCAGGTACACCTGTATATGTCACTGTACAGTATTGTGGGACATACACATCCCAGGCAATGTCCATGTGAAGGACTATCAAACACAGACATGGCATGCATTGCAAAGCCATGGCCATACGCATTGGTAACCAGGATGTCAGGGCAGATCATGCAGTACCCATCTGTGTGGGACATTGCAGACACTACACCCCTGTACCACACCACACACCATTTTCAGGTGATGCAATGCCAAGGATTACCCCTCACCCAGCCTTGTACAGCCATCATGCACAGCCAACCACTACACAACCATGAAGCAATGCATACATGCATGCCAGTACTGGCACCTTGGATCTGCGTGTGGGTTATGATGCTCCCAACCACAGTCACTCCCAATATAACCCTCACTGGCATACCAACAGCTGTCAAACAATTTCACATGCCCTAGCCCATAGAACCTCCAGATATCCCCTGTGGTGCATGCAGTCCTGTGCATTACTGCAGTGTGGCAAACTAAGTAGTTAGGTTGTGTATTTGTGGCCCTGGCAAAGTGTGTCAATGCGTGTCCATTAGAGAGTGTGGTTGTGGTGACAATGGCATCCATTCACGTGGACAGCCATGTGTGCTACACCTAATGTATGTCTACAATATCTCTGTTGCACGTCTCTCACCTACACACGTATATGTTCTTGCAGCATAGCAACATGTCGGCTTTGTGTCACATGTAGTAACGTCATGTACATGTAATAGTAACGACTAGTCAGTCAGGGGTTTGACCCCTGTACTGCTAGGCATGTGGCAGATGATTCTTAGGGTTTAGTCTCCAAGCCCTTCTCTGGTGTACTTTGCCTGTCCCATCCACACACTCTCTGGTGGATGTGGAAGTGTACACCTGCTCAGAAGCAGCATGTGTATTGTAAGTGATGAACATGATCAGGTGATGGCCTCTGCACCTATTGTAGTCCTCCTCTAGCTGATTGCATGTGGAACAGCTGTGATGGTGTTCCCATAGTGATTCGCATGATAAACACAGTACACTATCTAGGAAAATCATGTTGGTATTTGGGCATAACAGTCGCTGTGAGTGGTACCTGGATGTGGTGTTCTGAAACGGCATCACAGATGATATCTGGATGTAGCTCAAACATCATACACAGTGGGAAATAGTCTAAAGGCAGGAGGGTAATGTGCCACACATGACTACAGCATGTACTTGTAGCTATGCTGCATTGCGACTACTGCCTGTTTAACATGTGTGTGGTAATGGCTATTCTGCATGTTTTTATACAGACGTGACAGTACTCTGTTCGTGACGGCCCCCATCTGTAGGGCCATCTGTGAACTGGTCAGTGTGTGGAACCATTTGTGTCCTGTGATACACACTGAACACACATCTGTGCACAGCAGGAGCATAGTTTGAGGACTGCAGACAGTACATGATGATAGGGATGTGTTACTGCTATCGCATCCCTGACTGGACATATGTCACATGAAACAGTGGTATGACAGACACTGTCTGGGGTTCCCAGTGTCAAGCCAATAATGGGCAACTGTTCATAGCTGTGGTCACAAATCTACTACACATTGTACAGATGTCATGCAGTATATATGCATGTGTTGTGCTCCCTCTGCAAATGTATACCATCTGTTGTGTTGGGTTGATGGTGATATCTATGCATACTGTTGTAGGTAATCCTGAATACTGTTGTCTATCACTAAGCCATATGTGGGTT
>NC_056743.1:1738802753-1738861415 GCF_019279795.1 Protopterus annectens
TTCTTCGAATCAGTCTCCAAAGCTGTGGACGAGGGTAAGGTGGTCCACACAGCCTATCTGGACCTCGCCAAGGCCTTTGACACAATCCCCCCACTGTGGAATCATCGATAAACTTACTAAGCTGGGCATAAATCCCTATGTCACTCGATGGCCTGCCAACTGGCTTACTGACAGAATCCAGACTGTAAAAGTAGCCAACTCCAAATCCAGCTCCAGGCAAGTGACAAGTGGAGTACCTCAGGGTTCAGTCCTGGGGCCGCTCTTGTTTGGCATCTACTTCTCTGAAGTACAGGCCAGCACTAAGGGACTGGCTAACAAAGCTTGCAGATGAATGCAAACTGGGGAACCATTATTGAATCCCCAAATGATGTGGATATTCTACAAAAGGGCCTTACAGAAACAGATGCTTGGTGCCAGAGCCATGGGCTCAAAGCTTAATGCCAAGAAAAAAGAAGTTATGTCTTACCATAAAGTTCCATCAGAGTTGATCTTCTTTCAGTCATCACTGATGGGTTCGGTTCCGAGCCCTCGGAACCGAGTTGGCCTTATACCAAGCTTGTGTGCACCAAAAACTCTCGAGCTAAGCTGCTACCCACAATGCCCTTGACTCAGTTACCTCAGATCGAGTCTGCATGCAACATATAGAAGAAGAAATAAATCAGAGGCCATCACTGCGCAGAAACCATAATACACCACAAAGACCAAGAAGGTCCGCCAGGAACCTTAGGAGGGGGTCAGTGGGAGGATGTGATGACTGGAAGATCATCAACAACTCAGATGGAATGTTATGGTAAGAAATAACTTCTTTATCTAAAGTTGTTAATCTTCTTCCTATTCATCACTGATGGGACAGAGTCCCCAGCTACTTGGAGAACCTGAGTGGCCCTTATGGAAGAACATTCCAGAGAATTATTGAACCAAAGGCCGCTCTTCCCCCCTGGAGATCAGATCCAATTCGTAATGCTTGATAAAGGTGTGGGGCTTAGCCCAAATGACAGCTGCACAAATGTCATCCATGGAGGCCCTAGAGTGGAATGCAACAGATACTGCAATAGCCCTAGTTGAGTGAGCTTTGATTTGGCCAGGCTTAGATCCCTCCGTAAGTGAATATGTGAAGGCAATGCAATCCCTGAGCCATTTGAACAAAGTAACTTTCGATACTGCGCCTCCCATTCTAGGACCTGCAAAGGAGGTGAAAACCTTGTCAGACTTACGAAAGGATTTAGTTCTGTCCAGATAGAAACGTAATTGTCTATGAACATCCAAGGAATGTAGGCAGTATTCTCCCTTGTTAGAATAATTTGGGAAGAACACAGGGAGCTCAATGGACTGGTTAATCGAAAAGTCAGAAACCACTTTGAGGAGAAAGGATGGGTTAGTACAAAGTGATACTCTGTCCTTATATAAGATCAGACAGCGGCTCTTGATACATAATGCTTGTAATTCAGAAATTCTTCTGGCTGAAGTTATAGCCACCAGAAATAAGGACTTCCATGACAGGAATTTTAGATCACATGTCGCAGCCAGCTCAAAAGGGGGCAGAGAAAGATATGGCAGAAACCAGGACATATTCCATGCCTCCACCAGCTGTTTGATGGGAGGCCTGCTGTGGAAAATACCCTTGAGGAAGGTCTTGCAAAGATGAGAGGAAATAAGTGGGACTCCATCTTACCCGTTATGAAAGTTGGAAACCGCTGCTAGACGGACTCCAATGGTGGAAGCTGAGGCCCCATTGTCGAACAGTTCAGCCAGATAATGAAGAATAGCGGCTATGGGGGCTGTGAACGGGTCTAGCTTCTGATTACGTGACCAAACAGAGAATTTTTTCCATTTGTCCCTGTAAAGTTTCCTGGTGGATGGTTTATGAGAGGCCAAGATAATATCACGTACGGGTGAAGAGAGGGTTTTTCCTGCCTGGCAACTAATGGAAGTGGAGAAACCAAGCTGTCAGCTTGAGAGTGGACAAATTCGGGGGAGTCAGCCCTTGTGTGTGAGATATGAGGTCCTGATGAGTGTCTAGGATCCAAGGAGGTTGTAACAGATGAGGTTGAAGGAAGGGAAACCGCACTTGATGAGGCCAGAATGGGGCAATGAGGATCACTTTGCTTCTCAACCGAATAATTTTCCTTAGAACAAGGGCAATCAGAGGAATCGGAGGACAAGCATAAAGGAGACCCGTGGGCCAATCGTGGATCAAACAGTCTCTCAGTGACTCCCCGAGAGGAGGAAAGAGGGCAAAGCAGCCGCTGCATTTTGTGTTTGAGGGCGAGGCGAAAAGGTCGCAGCATGGCTGGCCCCAACGGCTGAAAAATTTCTGCCTGCACACTCGGGTTGAGAGACCACTCGTGAGGATGGAGAATGCATCTGCTCAGCCTGTCCGCAATCACGTTGGAGCTCCCCGGGATATGCGTTGCGATCAGAAAGCGTTTAGACGCTATCAACCACTGCCAGATTCTCATGGCTTCATGACATAGGGGGTAGGATTTGGTCCCTCCCCATTTATGTACCAGACCACAGACATGTTGTCCGACTGGACAGAAATCATTCCTGACAGAAGGAGCGGATGAAAAGCTTGCAACGCCAATAGCACCACTCTTAACTCCAGGACATTGATATGCAAGTTAACCTCTACATCAGACCATGTGCCTTGGACTGACTTTCCCTGGAAGTGCCCCCCCCCCCCACATCAGGGAAGCATCTGTGGTCACCATGGCGTTGGGCTGGGGAGACTGGAAGGAGCGACACGAAAGATTTTCGTCCATCCTCATCCACCAGAGATCTAATTTGCAAGTGTTGGTGATGAGAATCTGTGAGCTCAGGGGGTGAAGACTGGGTATCCACTGGGCCTGAAGGTGCCATTGTAGTAATCTCATGTGTAGTCTGGCTAAGGAAATAGGGATGGCTGCAGCCATAGATCCCAATGCTTGGAGAACTTCCCTTGCAGACACTTTTCTTCGACAGAGTATCACTTGAACTTGTGCCCTTAGTCTCTGAAACATGTAGACAGGAAGTGAGATCAGGCTTGACTGGGTGTTGAATATTGCCCCTATGAATTCCAGTTGTTGAGAGGGTTGAAGATTGGATTTCTCCCAGTGTATGGTGATGGTGTAGCGGAGAGCCCTGACCAGAAGACGCTTGGTGGGGGCGGAGAGGAGCCAATTGTCTAGGTACAGAAACACGTGGAATCCCTGAAGTGTCAGATGAATTGTTACCACTGCAAGGCATTTAGTGAACACTCTGGGGGCTGTCGAGAGACCGAAAGGCAGGGCTCTGAATTGGTAGTGATTGGCTCCCAACCGGAAGCGAAGGAGGCTCCTGGAGCGCTTGTCCATCTTGATATGGTAATACACATCCCGGAGATCTAATGAGCACATCCACACACCCTCCTACAGAAAGGGGAGGATGGTTTGAATCATGACCATGCAGAATATGGTCTGAACTACTGATTTGTTTAGTTGGCCGAGATCCAGAATGGGCCGCCAGTCCCCTGTTTTGTTTGGCACCAAAAAGAATCTTGAGTAGAACCCTGATCCACACTGATCTGGGGGGAACCTGTTGGATGGCTCGTTTTTGACATAGCTTTTGTATTTTGGAAGCTGCCTCCTCCCTTTGACTGGGTGGAACATCGGGAAAGGATTTCGGAGGTCTTGGATAAGCTATTAGGGGAATATGGCAGCCTCTGGTAATGATTCTCTGCACCCACTGATCGTTTGTAATGGAGAGCAAGACGGCTTGGTGCAGAGAAATACGTGGCCCGACTGCTTCCAGAGGAAAGCAATCGGGCAGTGCCTCAGGAGCGCTGATACGGTCTACCCGAAATGGAATCTCTGGAGCCCTGGTTCCGGGGACCCCCTCTGCCCCGAAAGGGGTGTATTCCATTACTGGAACCCACTCTGCATCTCGGAAAGGACCTTGAGACTTCTTGTGCCACATCTTCCCGCTCCTCTGATTCCTGGAGAAGGAACGCTGAGGTTTGGAAAAGCGTAGGCCAATGGCAGACAAGGTCTTCCCCATCTTGCTCGCACCTGGCTAATGCATCCTTGACCTTAGCAGCGAACAGAGCTGATGGCTTGATGGGGGCATTTAGAAAAGAAGACTTGGAGTCCGCTAGGTCACAAATGTGCATCCAGGTATGGCGTCTCATGACTACGTCTGCACCCGCAGCTCTAGCTGCTCCTTTGGTTGAGTGTGACAGCAACCTCATGGATGAATTGGATATTGACTCTAGGGTGGCAAGTTGGGAAGCAACTTTATCTCATGCTTCATCCGATCCTTGGCCCGCAAGGGTTCCGGAGAGTTCAGAGATAAGATCTCTCTGAAGCCTCGTAAAATGTGCCAAAAAGTTCAGGGTCCTAACTGCAGAGGTCGCTGATACAAAAACTCGCTTCCCTAACCTGTCCACTGCCCGGGACTCTCTGTTGGGCGGGTGAACAGCAGGACTCTCTTCAGCAAGGTCCTTTTTCGTGGCTGCCACACCACCACCACAGTGTCCACTGGCAAACCTCTAGACCAATGGGGTCGATCCTCTGGAGGGGAGAGTACCTTACCTGATCTCCTGGGGATGGCCTCAATGGTGTCCGGGTTCTTCCATGCCCGTTGCACAATGAGCTTAACCAACTCATCGGCGGGGGGGGGGGGGGGTCACCCAAGAAGTAAAGGGCAGAGAGCGAAAGGCCTGCAGGAATACAGATTCCTCCGAGGAAGGGTTGGATGGCTTCCAGTCACCCCTCTGTTTCAAGATTTCCATGATGTCTCCAAAGGAGACATAGTCAGGCGGTGACCGTGGGGACCCTTCCCCATCATCATAGTCCGTATCTTCTGTGAGGGACTCCTCTGGGGAGTCCATGTGTTTCGTCTTACTAACCTGTTTCCGAGGGGATTTTTCAGTGGGAGCATCCGAAGAAAACTCAAAAACGGAAATACCCCGGGTAGGGGTTTCCTGGACTTTGTGCTCTCGGAGTCCTGGAGGATGGCCTTTGACAGCTGCAGCTCAAAAGGAACTGGGGGTAACAAACATAGGAGGATTTCTAGAAGCAAACACCCTCTCCATCACCCGGAAAGTGGGCCTGCCCGAAGGGGAGTGAGAACCCGGAACCCAAGACAAAATCGGAACCAGAGTCACACCCCGCTCCACACGGTCCACCCCTGAGGACGGAGCCTCAAGTAAACTCGGAGCGGTAGTCACTCTCAGATCCAAAGTCGGGACCGACAATACCCTCGGAACCGATACCAGAACCGGAGGTTCCACCCCCCCCAAGCATGAGATTGAGGAAGGGTGAGTTCTGACAGAACCGACACCCAAAGGGGCCTCGGGGCCTCAGACACTGTCGTTATCAGCACCGAGGAAGGGGGTCCTCTAGAAAAAGTTGGATAAATCAGCCTTGGAACCGAGGGAGGAGAGTAAGTAGGGGTTGCTGGAGTAATAGACCCAAAGCCTGGACTGGGATATGGTCTAAGCGGATTTAAAATTCCCCTGGCGGTCAGCAGCTGGTCAAAAAGATGCACCACATCCAATTCTGAAAGGCTCCTGGTGGATCTCACCGATGCCCCTGAGGAGGAATTAGGCCTGTCCAAAAAGGGGCTGCAGGCTTGTCCGGCAAATGAGTTCACAGTCGACGAGTATTGGGCCCATGGTGTATCACAGAATGGCACAGAGGATTCCAATTTAGAAACCGGCAACAACAGTATGGTTGGAAAGCGACAGCCCGAGACGTCGTGGTCTGGGCCCAAACAAGGTATGCAGAGGGAATGGAAATCCTTATGCGGTATTTGCTTCCCACAAGAAATACAATTATTAACTTTTTCTGACATCGGTCTGAGGCAAGAAAAGTTTCCCCAACAGGGTACTTAGCTTTAATGAAGACTTCGGTTTCCAATATTTCCGTAATTCAGGAGCTGGCCGACCGGCACTTGCGAACTGCTTCTGCTCAATCACCTTGGCAAAAGACTGAAGAACATGGCGCCGGCTGTGTCTTATATACTCCGCCTCACTGACGCCAGGAGAAAGCGACAACAACCGCCGCCGGACCTAGACTTTGAAATTCGGCCGACCGAGGGACCGCCTGACGGCAGAGAACCCATCTGTGATTACTGCAGCTGTATGCACGATGAACATAGGGCTCGCAGCCGAGGTCACAACAGGGGTGGATGACAAAAATGATTCCGAGGTTGTTGTCAGAACCGGTATCGGAGAGGAAATGGGCAATGTTGATGCCGAGACAGAAACAGACAAGCTGATCGGAACAGAGGCAGTAGATGGCGCCGGCGAGGTGACCTCAGTAAGCTTCACTGGAGCTGAGCTCAGAACCGATGTAGTAGTTGAAACCGAAGAGGCAGAATGGTGCTCTGAGGAAGACTTTTGGGCCTTGCGTTTATGACTTTTACCTCTGTCACCAGCCGGTGAAGAGGGCTCTGAGCGAGGACGTTTCTTGCCCACAGAAGGAGGGGATGAGACCTCCATTGCAGAAATAGCCTCTGAAAAAGGTGAAGCAAGCAGGCCCTTCAAAATCAGTTTATTCCAACGTTCATTCAGTGTCCGCTGACTGAATCTACCACAAATATCACATGGGGGTTTCGCCGACAAATGCGGAACCCCCAAATAGTACACAAACTCTTCATGGAGGTCACTATTGGGAAGTTTAACCACTGCAAGAAGAGCAGTGTTTAAACCCCGTAATTCCCTACTTTTCAGACATCCCAGAACACACTCTCACGCAAAAGGGAAAGAGTGAGGAAAGTGGAGCAAATGAAGAAAAAAGAGGAAATACCAACAATGGTAACAAGATACCACAAGGGTAGAAAGTTAGAAAATACCAACAATGAAAGAGATACCTGTGGATAGAACTGAAACAACAGAGATATCAAGAAAGTACAGTTTTGTACCTACCATAAATGTAGATGTTCGAGTGCTAATACAGCTGCAGTCATAACAGATGGGTTCTCCTGCCATCAGGCGGGTCCTCGGTCGGCCGAATTCCAAAGTCTAGGTCCGGCATCGGTTGTCATCGCTTCTTCCCTGACGTCAGTGCGACAGGGGTATAAAGGAACCAGCCGACGCCATTTTCTTCAGTTTTTCTTGCCCCAGATGTCAGGTGCCCCCAGAAGGAAGGCAATAATAAAATTGTGTGATAATGCAGTGCAATATAATCAAAATACAGTAGTTGCAAGCAAATACATCATAAATGAAAACCCCAATCAGGTTGTATGAGGATGTGTTAACCTATAGGGCTGTCAAGAGGGGAAGGAGGGAGGAAAACCTGGATTGCAGATGTATTAGCACTCGAACATCTACATTTATGGGAGGTACAAAACTGTACTATGTTCATCGTGCATACAGCTGCAGTCATAACAGATGGGTAGAATCCCAAAGCTAAGAAAGGGGTGGTAGGCACTAGTTGGAACTAGGAGAAGCCAAAATGCCCTGCAAGACTGCAGTGGCAAAGCCTGCTCTAGATTCGGAGTATAATGGTAGGTTGTAGTGCTTGGAGAAGGTATGCACAGAACTCCAAGCGGCTGCTTCCAAAATATCCTTGGTAGGAAGTCCTCTGAGGAAGGCTGCAGAGGTGGCTGTGGCCCTGGTGGAATGAGTTCTAATGCCTGTAGGAACAGTTTTGTCATGAAAGGAATAGCAAAAGCGTATGCAGTGGGCTATCCATTTTGAGATTGTCTGTTTGGAAATTGGTTTCCCTTGAGCTCCTACCGCATAGGCCACAAAGAGCTGTTCTGATTTTTTGAAAGGCTTTGTTCTGTCCAAATAATAACGCAGCTGTCTGTGGATGTCCAAGGAATGTAGTAATCTCTCCCCTTTGTTTTGAGGATTAGGATAAAAAGTAGGTAAATGTATGGCCTGATTTAAAGCTATCCTGGATACCACTTTAGGCATAAAGGACGGGTTGGTTCGTAAGGAAACTCTGTCCTGATGGAAGATGATAAAAGGCTGGACAGCCATGAGAGCCTGTAGTTCTGAAACTCTACGAGCTGAGGTGATAGCCAGAAGGAAAGCTGTTTTCCAGGACAAATATTGCAAATCTGATGAGGCAGCTGGTTCAAAAGGAGGCAAGGTCAATTTTTCCAGAATGAAATTAAGATCCCAAGCAGGTATTGGTTGTTTCCTTGGAGGCCTTAAATTCTTAGCCCCTCTGAGGAACTGTCTTAAGAGAGGGTGAGAGAATAAAGGTGGATCAGTGCTGTATTCTGCAGAAATGGCTGAGGCATGTATTTTGATGGAGGAGAAAGAAAGTCCACTGCTTAGCAGTTCAGCCAAATATTGTAGTATTTGAGGTAAATTCAGTTTTCCAGGATCCTGGCCCTTTTTCTCATTCCAGACACAAAAACGTTTCCATTTTGCGGAGTAAGCTTTTCTAGTTGATGGCCTTCTGGCCTCCAAAATGACATCCTGCACCTCCTTGGAGAGTAGGGCCTGTTGAGATGCTAAGGAATCTTCCAACCGGCTAGATTGAGTGTTTTTAGCTGGCTGTGAAGAGTTTTGAAACTGTGCTGAGTCAGAAGAAGAGGCATTAGAGGCAGGGTCCATGGTGGGGAATGCGTCAGGCTCCTCAGGAGTGGGTACCAGTGTTGCCTTGGCCAGTCCGGAGCAATGAGAATCATCTTTGGTCTGTCTGCTTTGGTCTTTAATAGAACTTTGGGCAGCAGTGGAAGAGGAGGGAAGGCATAAACTGTCATTGATGTCCAACTGAAAGAAAGAGCGCCCACTCTCCAGGCCTTTGGATGGAAGATCCTTGAGCAGAATTTTGTCAATTGAGGATTCTTGTGGGAGGCAAAGAGATCTATGTCTGGCCTTCCCCATTCTTGGATTATTTCTGTAAAAACTTTTGGATGCAATTTCCATTCGTGTGGATCTGTCATATTCCTGCTTAGGTTGTCTGCCAGCGTGTTTTCCTTGCCTGGCAAGTACTGTGCTTGTAGTTCCATTTGTAAGTCCATGGCCATGTTCCAAAGTGACATGGCCAGTCTGCATAGGGGTAAGAATGTGTTCCTCCCTGTTTATGTACCACATGACTGTGGTGTTGTCCGCTCTTATCAATAATTGACCTGGTTGTAGAAGGTCCTTGAAAGCTTTCATAGCATTTATTACTGCTAGCATTTCTTTTGATTGATGTGAAGGTGCTTTTCTTTTGGGACCATTTGCCCTGAATGCACTGATCTGTCATGTGCGCCCCAGGCGTAGTCTGAGGCGCCTGTTGTGATGACTTGATTTGCTTGAGGCTTGCTGAATGGAAGACCTGTGTTTGTTTGACATGCTTGAGCCCACCACAGAAATTCCTTTTGCAGACATGGAATTAGTGGTATTATTGTTTCCAAACTGTGGCTGTGTTGAGACCATATGTTTTTAGGTACCATTGTAGTTTCCTCATATGCAGCTTTGCACATGGGATTAGTAAGATGCAAGATGCCATGAATCCCAGAGCCTGCAGGATTTTCCTTGCAGTTAGCCTGGTGCAATTTGCTAGTGTTCTGAAGTATTGTATTAGTTGCCCCTGCTTCTCTGGCGTGACGTAGGCCATCTGGGTGTTTGTGTCCAAATTGGCACCCAGGAAAATTATCTTCCGAGAGGGTATTAGCCTTGATTTCTTTTTGTTGACTGTGTATCCCAGAGATTTCAATAACATTATTACATAAGCCAGATGTTTCAGAAGAATGTGCTTGCTGTCCGCTTGGATCAGACAGTCGTCCAAATAGGGATATATTTGTATCCCTTGAAGTCTGCAGTAGGCAATTACTGATGCCAGGCATTTTGTGAATACTCTGGGCGCAGTAGATAAGCCAAAGGGCAATGCAGAGAATTGATAATGGGTTGAACCTGCAAGAAATCTGAGGTACCTTCTGCAATTTTGTCTGATTGGGACATGCAGGTATGCCTCCTTGAGGTCCAATGTTACCAGCCAAGACTCCTTGCCCAGCATGGGAAGAAGTTGCTGTAGAGTGAGCATCCTGAATTTTGGTACGAGTAGAAATGTGTTTAGGATGGATAGATCCAAAATAGGTCTCCAATCTTTTCCCTTCCTTGGCACCAGAAATAGCCTAGAATAAAAACCTTGACCTTGTTCGTGCGTAGGTACCTCTTGAATAGCTTTCATGTTTATGAGATCTGTAATTTGCTTTTGTGCCTCTGCCCTTTGATTGTGTGGCAGGTTTGGCATGCCTCTCATTTTTGGAAGGGTGTGAAAATGGAATTTGTAGCCTCTGTTTATAATGTCCAGGGTCCATTTGTCCTTTGTGACAACATGCCAATTTTTTGAAAATAATGCCAGCTTTCCTCCTAAGGGGGCTGCCATTTGAAACCTGGTTGGCATGCAAAGGGAAAGTCATTGGGTTTGCTTTCTGAAAGATTGCACTGTCCTCACCACGTCTCTGTGTAGGAGCGGCCCACTGTCTCCTTCTATACGAGCCTTGGGATTGTCCTCTGCCCCTCGGCCTGTATCTGCCTCTTTGGGGTCTGTCTGTGGCAGGAAAGGACCAGTTTTTGGAAGGCCAATTTCTACTAAAATGACGGGGTTGAACCTGTGGAAATTCTTTCACAGTTTGCATTGATTTAGCCTTTTCCTCCATTTTCCTTAATACCTCCTCAGCATTAGCACCAAATAGTACATCCTTTTGAAGAGGGCGCCTAGTAATTTAGCTTTGACATGATCAGGCAAGGCTTGTTCCTTGAGCCAGGCATGCCTACGTATGACTGATCCTGTAACAGCAGCTCTACATGAGGCCTCTAGAGCATCAAAACCACATTGTAAGGTATGCTTACCCACTTGTTCTGCACTATGCATCAAATCCTGCAACTCCTTCAAGTCTGGTTGTTCAGGTTGTGACATTTTACTTTTCAATTGTGATAACAAAACTGTTGGTATTTTAGCATATGAAACTGACAGTTTAAGGCCCCTCATGGATAAGGTAGCCGAGGTATAAACCTTTTTCCCCACCTTTCTAAGGATCTGGAATCTCTCGAAGGCAATGGATTTTTGGCAATGGAGGCCTTAACTCCCTTGGGGCCCTGTGAGATGGTTTCTGGGTCAGCAGCATGGCTTTTGTAAAGAAATTGGTGTGAGTCAGCAACCCTGTAGTACCTGTCAGGCTTAACTGGAGCTGGAGGTAGAGAGTCCGGGTTAAGGCAGGCCTCCGAGTAAACATCATCTAGGATGTCCAAGACAGGAGGTATAGCCAGAGGCCTATGCTGAGGTAACAAGAGAAATTCCCTGAGCCTTTTCTTGGAATCTGAATAATCCTGGCCTTCCCAGTGGAAGTGTTCCCTTAAGGTATGCAAAGTTTACCCAAATGAGTAATCCTCAGGGGGGGATACAGAAGGGATGGACTCCTCCGCATCAGAGTCTTCAAAAGGGGAGTAAGAATGTTCCTCATCATCAGAGTGCTCTGAAATAATGGGGCCCTGATCAGAGGGGGGGAATCTTCCTCCACTCTGGGCCTTTTGTCCGGTGGGGGCTGAGAGCCTCTGATTAGAGTAATTAAATCCTCAGCCATTTTAAGCATCTGTTTCTTAGGCATGGGGCCTGGAGATGGGCCCTGTGTAGCTGGTCTCTTAGGGGTGCATGGTTGCTTTAGACTTTGTGAAAGCCTTGATGGAGAAAGAAGAGGAAGGTCTGAAGACACCTTGAGTGGAGGTGGACCTGTCCACATTCTGAGTTTCAACGCCAAGAGTGACTTCGGTATCTGTAGTTGGGGTGTGGGCCAAGGAGCCTGCGACCTCGGGCACAGGAGACACCGTCAAAGAAGTGTCGCCGGTAATCAGGGGCCGCGTAGGCTCACTGAGAACCGGACCACGTGTAGTCGGCTTTGGCGTGGTGTCGGTAGAGGCCGCGGACCTCGTGTGTCGGTCCTTGTCTTTGCATTTTTTAGACAAAACCGGAGTCGGAGTATCCGACGACATAGTATAGTTAAATGCTTTTCCAAAATAATGCTGGGTGAACTCTGCCCAACACTTAGTGCGTTTGTTGAATGTAGCACAAAAGCGACAGACCGAGACGTCGTGGTCTGGGCCTAAACAAGGTATACAGAGGGAATGGAAATCCTTATGCGGTATTTGCTTCCCACAAGAAATACAATTATTAACTTTGTCTGACATCGGTCTGAGGCAAGAAAAGTTTCCCCAACGGGGTACTTAGCTTTTAAGAAGACTTCGGTTTCCAAATTTTGTAATTTCAGGAGCTGGCCGACCGGCACTTGCGAACTGCTTCTGCTTCGGGCACCGCGCGGCAAGAAAGACTGAAGAAAATGGCGTCGGCTGGTTCCTTTATACCCCTGTCGCACTGACGTCAGGGAAGAAGCGACGACAACCGACGCCGGACCTAGACTTTGGAATTCGGCCGACCGAGGACCCGCCTGACGGCAGGAGAACCCATCTGTTATGACTGCAGCTGTATGCACGATGAACATCAGGCTATAAAAACAGGAAAAAACTTTTACAAAAACTTGTAAATGTACAAGATAAATCACTTAGCTGGTGAGCTCAGTGAAACGCTACTATATGGCTAGGCGGCAAAAGAGATCTGAGGTAACTGAGTAAAGGGCATTACGGGTAGCAGCTTAGCTTGAGAGTTTTTGGTGCACGCAAGCTTGGTAATAAGGCCGACTTGGCTCCAAGAACCCATCAGTGATTAATAGGAAGAAGATTAACAACTTCAGATTGTAAAGTTATCCCCTTTGGGAAAAGCCATGTACCCATGAATTACCACATAGGTGGCAGTACACTAAACACCGAAAGTCTGAGGAGAGACTTAGGGACACAGGTGGACAGTGATCTCACCTTCAATAACCACATCGACACAATAGTCAGGAAATCCTTCTATGTGGCACAACTCATCACTAAGGGCTTTTCATCCAGAAAAAAAGGAGGTAATTGTCCCACTGTACTCATCCCTCATTAGACCCATTACAGAGTACAATGCCCAGTCTGGTATGTACCTCACAAGACATCTGCAACAGCTGGAAAGGCCGCAGAAATACCTCACTAAAAGAATCAAAGGCCTAAAGCAGATGCCATATGCTGACAGTCTAAAAAAAACTCCATCTATACTCTCTGGCATATCGTCTACTCAGAAGTGATCTCTGCTTAACATACAAGGCCATGTCAAACCCTGAGCTGTTGGACATGCTCCACTTAAAGAAATCCCAATCCCTCAGAGCCACACACTCCAGGGATGTAAACCTTGTCACAATGAACAAAACATGCTGGAGGGATAGGTTCCTGACCCAGAGACTCCCCCCCCCCCATATTCTGGAAAAGACTGCCCATACATGTCAAGCAGAGCGCCTCCTTGGCCCTCTTCAAAAGGAACCTTGATGATTGGATGGGAGATGGGAAATTCACCCCGGGGATCACGTCAGTCACCCAGCTAGACAGGGGTCCAGGGAAGTAAATATTGTGGGAAGAAATATCCAGGAAATTGTTATGAACCTATATAATGGGGAATGAGTTTGGGATTAAGTAGACATTAGTATAAATTTAAAGTATGGGTTTGGGTTTTAAGACGGTAATACCGATAGTTTGTGTTAATGTGGTAGGAAGTTTTGGCGTAAGAGGAGTGGATTATAATGACACATATTCAATGTTCGAAGTTATGTATGAGAAGTTTGGGGTGTTTACTGGGTATGTTTCTATTGGGTAGTTGCTACTGTGTGGGAGTGCAAACGTATTGTAGATAGGTAGTAATTTGCAATGGGAGAGGTTAATTATAATTACTTAAGCAGATTTGGTGGTTTGAACTCTGGTGGGTGTGGCTCAGTCAAGTTTAAATTACAGGTATTGGGGGGCGGGTAGGATATGGGGGCAGGGAAGGGAGTGGAGCGAGCCGAGCATAGCAAGGGGGAACAGAGCGGGATGAGCCAAGAACCAAGCAAAGACAAGTTTGTGTTTAAGAAACAATCAGAATTGACCAAGGACTGCTCTGAAGGTGTAACTCATTTCTTAACCATTTCACAGGTGGAAGAACAGGATAACCTTGTATCAGTAGGCTACTGTGGTCTCAATTTAAGAGTGCTCTCCAGGGGGATAATGAGTATTAGCTCAAAAAGGTAGACACATACACAAAGTTAACTTTAGAGGTTTGTTTTTGCAGACAGTTCAGACCCGGACTGTGCTTTTCTTATAATATATCCACCGGTCAGATAAAGGTGGTACAGCAGCTGAATACTTAGAGTGGTGTTAGGTCTAGAAAAGAAGAGTACAGAGAGGAGTAAGCACTTTAGAGATGGTAAAGATATATTATAAAGATTACAAAACAAACTGAGCAAATAGCTACTGCATACAGGAAAATATGTATTGAATCAACTACTAGTATACGCAGATACTGAGCCAATTGGAAAAACATATCAGTGAGAAGGGACCTCAGCTGACAGGTATGCAGTCATAGATTAAAATATAGCGAGCAGCACTCTGTTCTGGGTCTCTAATGGGATTCTATCCACCACTAACACTACAACTATATAGAAATAACTAGACACCAGTATGAGCTGTCTACGCACAACACATATACAGGAATAATATTAGTTAACAAGGTGCAACTAGGCAGATAGTACATACTATTATTCTAAAAACAACTTGGTGCAGAAAAACACAATGCTAGCATGCCACAGTAACCTCCAGTAATAAAACATAAACGTGTATGCGTACACACACACACACACACACACACACACACACACACACACACACACACACACACACACACACACACAGGGGGTCTACCCTGTCTACACTCAACATGGGGAATGCAAGGGGGCTTGCCACTATGCAAAAAACGCCTTGTTTTAAGATTGTTGAAAGGTTTTCTGGACTATTTTCTTTCTGCTGAACAACATATATTAAGTTGATGCGAATCTGTGGAAGTGAATGACCCAGGACGCAAATTTCTAATGGGAATGCAGAAAGATACATCACCTGCATGGAATGTTCTGACAAATACAGAGAAGACTCTTGGCCTGAACAGAATCCTTCTGTCATAAGAGTGATGCCTATGTACAAAGAAAAGATAACTGGCTTAGACAACTGACTGAACAATTTGTGTCATTCTAAGGAGATTAGGTATGTGTCAGCATGGGAAGAAATAGAGTTCAACTTGCTTCACAAGGAATGGTCTGCACCTCCCATTCAAAGGCTTCCTCCTGCTGGCTAAAGCCTTTGCTGCACCCACTGTGCCTTTTTTTAGGCAGAGTCCAGTTAGTGGACATTCCAATGTAGCAAATAGATGAAACCCAAGTTGGACCACATTAAGGTGGCGCTTCTCAATGCCAGAAGTCTCAACAAATTGTCTAATCTTGAGGTTCTCCTACATCATGAACACATCCCCGCTAGGGGAATCAGTGAAATTTAGTTCAAATGTAAAGACACTCCCTCCATTCTTAGGCTTTGTGCTTACTATGCCTTCATTTCCGATATCTGCAGTGGCATCTTCATATCTGTAAAGAGTCAAATCACCTCCAGACAGATTCCAGGAAGACCACAAACAGAACTTGTAGAACTCCATATCATAATAAGTAAGACAAACTACCAGTTCACAGTTGTTATA
Organism: Protopterus annectens; assembly: GCF_019279795.1. Classification (NCBI taxonomy): domain Eukaryota; kingdom Metazoa; phylum Chordata; order Ceratodontiformes; family Protopteridae; genus Protopterus; species Protopterus annectens. The sequence goes on from NC_056743.1 coordinate 1,738,818,290, forward strand.
AGACACCATCCATGTTCCCAAATGATAATGCTAGCTTCTTAAAAGTATTCAAGTAACTCCAAGAGCTCCATTACTTAGGAAAACTATCTACAGCATCGAAACATCCAACACAGTTTATAACCAAAAGTTCTTACACTTAATTAACAAAGATTCCCTGGAACACAATTAATAAACTCACCAAAGGGTATAATATTCTAGATACGGTCCTCATGACTATAGTCTCTGGCAATAACATTCTCCTAATCTCTCCTTCCCCAGTTAACTCGTTTCCTCCAATGAAGCTCTGGTAGCTTGTACTGTAACTCCCAATGGGCAAAGCCTAAGCTTTTTGATAGCATCAAATTATATCCTCATATTGCAAAGGTACAGTTGTGTACACTTGCCACAAATGTAGATGTTAGAGTGTATTCATTGCTGCAGTTATCACTTGTGGGTTATCCCTGCTGGGTAGCCCTCAGCCAGCCCGAATACCAGAGTAAAGAGCATCCCTCCTGTGTCAGCTGCAGGTTGCCAGGGACTGACATCAGGTTGTCAGTGGTATAAACCAAGGCAGCAGACACCATTACATCAATTTTTCTTGCCTCAAACTATAGGAGCCCTTTCCAGAAGGCCTGAGAAAGGCCAAACAGGGGGATGCTCATAGATATAAATTGGCGTGAAGGAAATAGAGGAGGACGGAGGGAGGGAAAACGAGACTGCAATAGTGAATACACTCAAACAGCTAAATTTATGGTAAGTGTACACAACTGTACTATGTCCTTCGTGTTTCACTGTTGCAGTCACCACTTGTGGAAAGATTCCCAAAGCTGAAGGTAGGGTGGAAGGTAGGAAGGGAAGGAATAGAAGAACAGGCTTGCACTGTTCTAAGCAGAGCCCAGCATGCCCTGCAGGACTGCAGAGGCAAAGCCTGCCCGGGCTTTGGAGTAAAGAGGCAATTATAAGTGTTTGGTGAAGGTGTGGAGGGAAGTCCAAGTGGCAGCTTCTAGGAAGTCCTTGGTAGGGATGCCCCTGAGGAAGGCAGTGGTAGTAGATGCTGCCCTAGTGAAATGGCAGCAGACAGGCTTGGAAGGTATTTTTCCATGGAAGTGGTAGCAGTATTGAATACAGCGGGATATCCATTTTGAAATGGTCTGCTTGGAAATAGGTTTCCCCTCTGCCCCTGGGGTGAAGCTAACTAGCAGCTGGTCAGTCTAAGAGACTGAGTCCTATCCAGGTAGTATCTAAGTTGTCTGTGCACATCCAGTGAATGAAGGAGTCTTTCTTCCCTATTTTGAGGGTTAGGAAAGAAGGTGGGAAGATGGATACCCCGATTCAGTGTCACATCAGATACCACCTTAGGCATAAAGGAGGGGTTAATTCTGAGAGACACCCTGTCTGCATGGAAGACTGTGAAGGGTTCAATGGCCATGAGGGCCTGCAGCTCGGAAACCCTCCTGGATGAGGCTAAAGGCAGCAGGAAGGCAGTCTTCCAAGAGAAGTGTTTCAGCTCTGCTGAAGTGGCTGGTTCAAAGGGGAGTAGGGTCAGTTTTTCCAAGACATAGCTCAGGTCCCACACAGTGGTGGGTGGCCTTCTGTGTGGTCTGATGGGAGGTACCCACTTCTACGCAATTGTTTTAGCAGGGGATGGGCGAACAAAGGTTGTTCTGTATGTGAATGGGTAGAGATAGCTGTGGCATGAATTTTGATTGAAGAGTAAGATAATCCTTTTTGCACCATCTCCGCCAGGTAGTCTAGAATCAAAGTGAGGGTGGCCAGGGAGCTGCCTGTACCCTTAGTTTGGCACCAGGCATTACATTTTTTCCATTTTGCAGTAGGATTTCCTGCTGCTGGGCCTCCTGGCCTCCTTAATGATATCCAGGACCTGTTTGCTCAACTGTGGTCTGGTATCCGCCTCTGAGGTATAAGCCATGTGGACAGGCTGAGAGTTTGCAGACTGGGATGTAGTACTGACCCTTTTTCCTGGGTTAGTAGAACTTCCATGAGAGGCAGGTACCTTGGTTAGGTTGAGTAGCAAAGGGTACCAATGCTGCCTGGACCAATTTGGAGCAATAAGTATACCTCTTGGCCCTTCCTCCCTGATCTTTAGCAGTACCCTTGGGATCATTGGCTAGGGGGGGGAATGGGTAGACAAACAGGTTGCCCCAATTGAAGGAGACAGCATCCACCTTCCAGGCTCCTGGGTGGAACTCCCTGGTGCAGAACTGGTCCAACTGTCTTTTCTATGGAGGCAAAGAGGTCTACCTCTGTGGTCCCCCATAGTTGAGTGATGTTGAGGAAGGTCTCCCTCTGAAGCTGCCATTCATGAGGGTCCAGGACACTTCTGCTGAGGTGGTCTGGTAGGGTGCTGTGCTCCCCTGGGATGTACTGGGCTATCAGATGTAGGCCCATGAAAGAAGCAGTCTGCCAGAGTAACATGACTAGACGACAGAGGGGGTAGGAGTGCCTCCCACTTGTTGATGTACCACATGACTGTGGTATTGTCTGTTTTGATGAGGAGCACCCCTGATTTTAGGTGGTGCTTGAAGGCTGTGATAGCCCTGAGTACCGCCACCATTTCCTTAGGTTGATGTAGAGGTCTAGGTCGCGGAGGTCCCAGGTACCTTGGGTGCATATGTCCCCCAAGTGGCCCCCCAGGCCGCATCCGAGGCATTTGTGGTGATCCTTATCTAAGGGGGCATCTAGGAGTTTGGATTTAACATGATCAGGCAGAGGCTGCTATTTCAGCCATGCATGTCTCCTAATGACTGACCCCGAAAAGTACAGTTGTGTACACTTACCATAAATGTAGATGTTAGAGTGTATTCACTGTTGCAGTCATTACATTTGGGTAATCCTGCTGGCAGGTTGCCCTCAGTCGGCCTGAATTCCAAAGTCCTGGGTCCTGCTTCGGCCGCTGTCGCCCCTTCCCTGACATCAGGTCGTCAGGGGTATAAAAGATGCTGCCGACGCCATTTTCTTTAGTTTTTATTGCCCCAGATGTCAGGTGCCCCATAAAAGGGTAGCCAAAAATGTATATACATAGAAATACATGCACCAATGTAAACATTACCTTCATCTACAAGCAAATACACCAGAGAGGTTGTATAAGTCAGAGAAGGAAAGATAGGTTCCATCAGAAGAAAAGAGGGATGGTGGGTGGGTAACCTGGACTGCAACAGTGAATACACTCTAACATCTACATTTATGGTAAGTGTACACAACTGTACTATGTTCTTCGTGTTTCACTGTTGCAGTCATTACATTTGGGTAGAGTCCCAAAGCTATGGATGGGAGGCTGGAGCTAAACAGCGTTAGGAGTGGCTATTAGGCCCTGCAGAACTGCAGTGGCAAAGCCTGCCCTGGATTTAGAGTAGAGTGGTAGATGATAGTGCTTTGTAAAGGTGTGCACTGAACTCCATGTAACAGCCTCTAAAATGACCTTGGTTGGTACTCCCCTGAGAAAGGCTGCTGAAGTGGCTGCAGCTCTGGTGGAATGTGGTCTAATGCCCTTGGGCACTGGCTTGCCATGGTGTAAGTAGCAGAAACGAATACAGTGGCCTATCCACTTTGAAATTGTCTGCTTTGAGATAGCCTTTCCTTGTGATCCTGCAGCATATGCCACTAGTAATTGCTCTGTCTTTCTGAAAACTTTGGTTCTGTTAAAGTAGAATCTAAGCTGTCTGGGTATGTCCAAAGAATGCAGAATTCTCTCCCCCTTGTTCTGTGGATTTGGATAAAAAGTTGGCAGATTAATAGTTTGATTAAGAGCCACACTGGACACCACCTTAGGCATAAATGTGGGGTTTGTCCTCAGTGAGACCCTGTCTGGACAAAAAATGATAAAAGGTTCCACAGCCATGAGTGCCTGTAGCTCTGAAACTCATCTTGCAGAAGTTATTGCTAGAAGCAGAGTTGTTTTCCAGGATAAAAACTTTATATCAGCAGTAGCAGCTGGCTCAAAAGGAGGCAGGGTGAGTTTTTCTAAGACATAGTTGAGGACCCATGCAGGCATTGGTGATCTCCTTGGAGGACTTACATTTTGGCTCCTCTGAGGTACTGCTTTATTAAGGGATGAAAAAAGATTGTTGGCTCTATATTGTAATGAGCTGAAATGGCAGAGGCATGAATTTTAACAGATGAAAAAGATAGGCCTTTGTCCAGCATCTCAGTTAAGTATTGCAAAATCTGAGGAACATTTGGCACAGCTGTATCAGTCCCTTGTGCCTGGTTCCAAGCACAGAATCTCTTCCATTTTCCAGTGTAAGATTTTCTAGTACTAGGCCTTCTGGCTTCCAAAATGACATCCACCACAGCTTTACTGAGAGGTGTGTTTTGTATGACTACATTATCCGCCATGCTCCCAGGTTAAAAGTCCCGAGTTGACTGTGCAGGATCTAATTGTTTTGCTGGGACAGTAGATGAGGTATTTGAGATAAGGTCCAAGCTGGGTATTGAGACATGTTCCTTAGTATTGAATACCAGTATCAAGGGGCCAGTCTGGGGCAATTAGCATCATCTTTGGCTTCTCCTGTCTGTGCTTTAGGAGTACCTTGCGGTAGAGAGGCAGTGGAGGAAAGCATATACTGATAGGCGTCCACTTTCCATGCTTGTCTGTAATAAATCCTTGTGCAGAATCTTTTAGTTGGTAGTTGTGAGGTATTTGAGGTAAGGTCCAAGCTGGGTATTGAGACATGTTCCTTAGTATTGAATACCAGTACTGGCGGGGCCAGTCTGGGGCAATTAATATCATCTTTGGCTTCTCCTGTCTGACCTTTAGGAGTACCTTGGGTAGGAGAGGCAGTGGGGGAAAGGCATATACTGATAGGGCGTCCACTTTCCATGCTTGTCTGTGATAAATCCTTGTGCAGAATCTTTTTAGTTGGTAGTAGTGAGGGGAGGCAAATAGATCTATGTCCGGGCATCCCAATTTCCTTGTTATCATGCTGAAGACTTGTGGATTCAGCTGCCACTCATGGGGATCCATGAGGTTTCTGCTTAGTTTGTCTGCCAGAGTACTTTTCCTTCCTGGCAGGAATTGTGCCTGCAGATGTACTTGGTAAGTCAATGCTGTGTCCCACAAAGTCATGGCTAGTCTGCAAAGGGGGTAAGAATGTGTGCCCCCTGCTTGTTTATATAGCACATGACCATGGTGTTGTCTGTCTTTATCAGTAGTTGTCCTGGATGAAGTAGGTCCCTGAAAGCTATCAGGGCATTTTGAACAGCTAGCATCTCTTTTTGATTGATATGTAGACGCATTTGGTTTGAGGCCCATGTGCCCTGAATGCATCTTCCTGCCATGTAGGACCCCCAGGCATAATCTGATGCATCCGTTGTTAGTGTCTGCCTGGCTGGGGGTAATGTGAATGGCTGTTCCCTTGTTTTGGTGACAAGCCTTTGCCCACCATCGAAACTCCTGTTGCAGGCAGGGAATGAGAGTAATCATAGTTTCCAGGCTGTGGCAATGTTGAGTCCAAACACTTTTTAGGTACCATTGTAGTTTCCTCATATGCAATTTTGCATATAAAATTAGTAGGATGCAGGATGCCATGAAGCCCAAAGCCTGCAAAATTTTTCTTGCAGATAACTGGGCCTTTGTTGCCAACATTTTGAAATAGGTAGTCAGTTGCCTTTGTTTGTCCGGCGTGAGATAAGCTATCTGGGCAGTTGTATTTAAGCTTGCACCCAGGAATATTATCTCTTGAGAGGGTACTAGTTTTGATTTATTTTCATTGACTGTGTACCCTAGATATGTTAGAAGTCTTTCACAAATGTCAGATGCTGTGGAAGAATGTCCTTGTTCTCTGCTTGAATTAGACAGTCATCCAAGTAAGGATATATTTGTATTCCTCTTTGCCTGCAAAATGCAATTACTGGTGCCAGGCACTTTGTAAACATCCTGGGCGCAGTAAATAAGCCAAAGGGCAGTGCAGAGAATTAGTAATGCATTGTGCCAGCCTTGAATCTGAGGTATCTTCTGCATATTTGTCTGATTGGGACATGCAGGTATGCCTCCTTTACGTCTAAAGTCACAAGCCAAGTGTTCTTGCCCAGCATTGGTAGAAGCTGCTGCACAGTTAACATCTTGAATTTTGGTATATCCAGGAATGTGTTCAGAATAGATAGGTCCAGTATTGGCCTCCAGGCTTTGTCCTTTCTGGGTACCAAGAACAGTCTTGACTAAAATCGTTGTCTCTGCTCTTCCTCTGGTACTTGTTGAATGGCCCCCATGTCCATGAGGGATGAGACTTGTTTTTGTGCCTCTGCCCATTGATTTTGTGGCAGATCTGGCCAGCCGTTTGCCCTTGGCAAGGTATGGAAATGGAACTTGTAGCCTTGTGACACAATATTTAGAACCCACCTGTCCTGGGTTATGATGTGCCAATTTTGAGAAAAGTGCTAATTTCCAGAGGCCTGAGAGAAAGGCCAAACAGGGGATGCTCATGGAGATATAAATTGGCGTGAAGGAAATAGAGGAGGCGGAGGAGGGAAAGCAGACTGCAATAGTGAATACACTCAAACAGCTAAATTTATGGTAAGTGTACACAACTGTACTATGTCCTTAGTGTTTCACTGTTGCAGTCACCACTTGTGGAAAGATTCCCAAAGCTGAAGGTAGGGTGGAAGGTAGGAAGGGAAGGAATAGAAGAACAGGCTTGCACTGTTCTAAGCAGAGCCCAGCATGCCCTGCAGGACTGCAGAGGCAAAGCCTGCCCAGACTTTGGAGTAAAGAGGCAATTATAAGTGTTTGGTGAAGGTGTGGAGGGAAGTCCAAGTGGCAGCTTCTAGGAAGTCCTTGGTAGGGATGCCCTGAGGAAGGCAGTGGTAGTAGATGCTGCCCTAGTGAAATGGCAGCAGACAGGCTTGGAAGGTATTTTTCCATGGAAGTGGTAGCAGTATTGAATACAGCGGGATATCCATTTTGAAATGGTCTGCTTGGAAATAGGTTTCCCCTCTGCCCTGGGGTGAAGCTAACTAGCAGCTGGTCAGTCTAAGAGACTGAGTCCTATCCAGGTAGTATCTAAGTTGTCTGTGCACATCCAGTGAATGAAGGAGTCTTTCTTCCCTATTTTGAGGGTTAGGAAAGAAGGTGGGAAGATGGATACTGATTCAGTGTCACATCAGATACCACCTTAGGCATAAAGGAGGGGTTAATTCTGAGAGACACCCTGTCTGCATGGAAGACTGTGAAGGGTTCAATGGCCATGAGGGCCTGCAGCTCGAAACCCTCCTGGATGAGGCTAAAGGCAGCAGGAAGGCAGTCTTCCAAGAGAAGTGTTTCAGCTCTGCTGAAGTGGCTGGTTCAAAGGGGAGTAGGGTCAGTTTTTCCAAGACATAGCTCAGGTCCCACACAGTGGTGGGTGGCCTTCTGTGTGGTCTGATGGGAGGTACCCACTTCTAGGCTATTGTTTTAGCAGGGGATGGGCGAACAAAGGTTGTTCTGTATGTGAATGGGTAGAGATAGCTGTGGCATGAATTTTGATTGAAGAGTAAGATAATCCTTTTGCACCATCTCCATGGGTAGTCTAGAATCAAAGTGAGGGTGGCCAGGGAGCTGCCTGTACCCTTAGTTTGGCACCAGGCATTACATTTTTTCCATTTTGCAGTAGGATTTCCTGCTGCTGGGCCTCCTGGCCTCCTTAATGATATCCAGGACCTGTTTGCTCAACTGTGGTCTGGTATCCGCCTCTGAGGTATAAGCCATGTGGACAGGCTGAGAGTTTGCAGACTGGGATGTAGTACTGACCCTTTTTCCTGGGTTAGTAGAACTTCCATGAGAGGCAGGTACCTTGGTTAGGTTGAGTAGCAAAGGTACCAATGCTGCCTGGACCAATTTGGAGCAATAAGTATACCTCTTGGCCCTTCCTCCCTGATCTTTAGCAGTACCCTTGGGATCATTGGCTAGGGGGGGGAATGGGTAGACAAACAGGTTGCCCCAATTGAAGGAGACAGCATCCACCTTCCAGGCTCCTGGGTGGAACTCCCTGGTGCAGAACTGGTCCAACTGTCTTTTCTATGGAGGCAAAGAGGTCTACCTCTGTGGTCCCCCATAGTTGAGTGATGTTGAGGAAGGTCTCCCTCTGAAGCTGCCATTCATGAGGGTCCAGGACACTTCTGCTGAGGTGGTCTGGTAGGGTGCTGTGCTCCCCTGGGATGTACTGGGCTATCAGATGTAGGCCCATGAAAGAAGCAGTCTGCCAGAGTAACATGACTAGACGACAGAGGGGGTAGGAGTGTGCCTCCCCCACTTGTTGATGTACCACATGACTGTGGTATTGTCTGTTTTGATGAGGAGCACCCCTGATTTTAGGTGGTGCTTGAAGGCTGTGATAGCCCTGAGTACCGCCACCATTTCCTTAGGTTGATGTAGAGGTCTAGGTCGCGGAGGTCCCAGGTACCTTGGGTGCATATGTCCCCCAAGTGGCCCCCCAGGCCGCATCCGAGGCATTTGTGGTGATCCTTATCTAAGGGGGCATCTAGGAGTTTGGATTTAACATGATCAGGCAGAGGCTGCTATTTCAGCCATGCATGTCTCCTAATGACTGACCCGAAAAGTACAGTTGTGTACACTTACCATAAATGTAGATGTTAGAGTGTATTCACTGTTGCAGTCATTACATTTGGGTAATCCTGCTGGCAGGTTGCCCTCAGTCGGCCTGAATTCCAAAGTCCTGGGTCCTGCTTGGCCGTTAAGCCTTCCCTGACATCAGGTCGTCAGGGGTATAAAAGATGCTGCCGACGCCATTTTCTTTAGTTTTTATTGCCCCAGATGTCAGGTGCCCCATAAAAGGGTAGCCAAAAATGTATATACATAGAAATACATGCACCAATGTAAACATTACCTTCATCTACAAGCAAATACACCAGAGAGGTTGTATAAGTCAGAGAAGGAAAGATAGGTTCCATCAGAAGAAAAAGAGGGATGGTGGGTGGGTAACCTGGACTGCAACAGTGAATACACTCTAACATCTACATTTATGGTAAGTGTACACAACTGTACTATGTTCTTCGTGTTTCACTGTTGCAGTCATTACATTTGGGTAGAGTCCCAAAGCTATGGATGGGAGGCTGGAGCTAAACAGCGTTAGGAGTGGCTATTAGGCCCTGCAGAACTGCAGTGGCAAAGCCTGCCCTGGATTTAGAGTAGAGTGGTAGATGATAGTGCTTTGTAAAGGTGTGCACTGAACTCCATGTAACAGCCTCTAAAATGACCTTGGTTGGTACTCCCCTGAGAAAGGCTGCTGAAGTGGCTGCAGCTCTGGTGGAATGTGGTCTAATGCCCTTGGGCACTGGCTTGCCATGGTGTAAGTAGCAGAAACGAATACAGTGGCCTATCCACTTTGAAATTGTCTGCTTTGAGATAGCCTTTCCTTGTGATCCTGCAGCATATGCCACTAGTAATTGCTCTGTCTTTCTGAAAACTTTGGTTCTGTTAAAGTAGAATCTAAGCTGTCTGGGTATGTCCAAAGAATGCAGAATTCTCTCCCCTTGTTCTGTGGATTTGGATAAAAAGTTGGCAGATTAATAGTTTGATTAAGAGCCACACTGGACACCACCTTAGGCATAAATGTGGGGTTTGTCCTCAGTGAGACCCTGTCTGGACAAAAAATGATAAAAGGTTCCACAGCCATGAGTGCCTGTAGCTCTGAAACTCATCTTGCAGAAGTTATTGCTAGAAGCAGAGTTGTTTTCCAGGATAAAAACTTTATATCAGCAGTAGCAGCTGGCTCAAAAGGAGGCAGGGTGAGTTTTTCTAAGACATAGTTGAGGACCCATGCAGGCATTGGTGATCTCCTTGGAGGACTTACATTTTTGGCTCCTCTGAGGTACTGCTTTATTAAGGGATGAAAAAAGATTGTTGGCTCTATATTGTAATGAGCTGAAATGGCAGAGGCATGAATTTTAACAGATGAAAAAGATAGGCCTTTGTCCAGCATCTCAGTTAAGTATTGCAAAATCTGAGGAACATTTGGCACAGCTGTATCAGTCCCTTGTGCCTGGTTCCAAGCACAGAATCTCTTCCATTTTCCAGTGTAAGATTTTCTAGTACTAGGCCTTCTGGCTTCCAAAATGACATCCACCACAGCTTTACTGAGAGGTGTGTTTTGTATGACTACATTATCCGCCATGCTCCCAGGTTAAAAGTCCCGAGTTGACTGTGCAGGATCTAATTGTTTTGCTGGGACAGTAGATGAGGTATTTGAGATAAGGTCCAAGCTGGGTATTGAGACATGTTCCTTAGTATTGAATACCAGTACTGGCGGGGCCAGTCTGGGGCAATTAGCATCATCTTTGGCTTCTCCTGTCTGACCTTTAGGAGTACCTTGGGTAGGAGAGGCAGTGGAGGAAAGGCATATACTGATAGGGCGTCCACTTTCCATGCTTGTCTGTAATAAATCCTTGTGCAGAATCTTTTTAGTTGGTAGTTGTGAGGTATTTGAGGTAAGGTCCAAGCTGGGTATTGAGACATGTTCCTTAGTATTGAATACCAGTACTGGCGGGGCCAGTCTGGGGCAATTAATATCATCTTTGGCTTCTCCTGTCTGACCTTTAGGAGTACCTTGGGTAGGAGAGGCAGTGGGGGAAAGGCATATACTGATAGGGCGTCCACTTTCCATGCTTGTCTGTGATAAATCCTTGTGCAGAATCTTTTTAGTTGGTAGTAGTGAGGGGAGGCAAATAGATCTATGTCCGGGCATCCCAATTTCCTTGTTATCATGCTGAAGACTTGTGGATTCAGCTGCCACTCATGGGGATCCATGAGGTTTCTGCTTAGTTTGTCTGCCAGAGTACTTTTCCTTCCTGGCAGGAATTGTGCCTGCAGATGTACTTGGTAAGTCAATGCTGTGTCCCACAAAGTCATGGCTAGTCTGCAAAGGGGGTAAGAATGTGTGCCCCCTGCTTGTTTATATAGCACATGACCATGGTGTTGTCTGTCTTTATCAGTAGTTGTCCTGGATGAAGTAGGTCCCTGAAAGCTATCAGGGCATTTTGAACAGCTAGCATCTCTTTTTGATTGATATGTAGACGCATTTGGTTTGAGGCCCATGTGCCCTGAATGCATCTTCCTGCCATGTAGGACCCCCAGGCATAATCTGATGCATCCGTTGTTAGTGTCTGCCTGGCTGGGGGTAATGTGAATGGCTGTTCCCTTGTTTTGGTGACAAGCCTTTGCCCACCATCGAAACTCCTGTTGCAGGCAGGAATGAGAGTAATCATAGTTTCCAGGCTGTGGCAATGTTGAGTCCAAACACTTTTTAGGTACCATTGTAGTTTCCTCATATGCAATTTTGCATATAAAATTAGTAGGATGCAGGATGCCATGAAGCCCAAAGCCTGCAAAATTTTTCTTGCAGATAACTGGGCCTTTGTTGCCAACATTTTGAAATAGGTAGTCAGTTGCCTTTGTTTGTCCGGCGTGAGATAAGCTATCTGGGCAGTTGTATTTAAGCTTGCACCCAGGAATATTATCTCTTGAGAGGGTACTAGTTTTGATTTATTTTCATTGACTGTGTACCCTAGATATGTTAGAAGTCTTTTCACAAATGTCAGATGCTGTGGAAGAATGTCCTTGTTCTCTGCTTGAATTAGACAGTCATCCAAGTAAGGATATATTTGTATTCCTCTTTGCCTGCAAAATGCAATTACTGGTGCCAGGCACTTTGTAAACATCCTGGGCGCAGTAAATAAGCCAAAGGGCAGTGCAGAGAATTAGTAATGCATTGTGCCAGCCTTGAATCTGAGGTATCTTCTGCATATTTGTCTGATTGGGACATGCAGGTATGCCTCCTTTACGTCTAAAGTCACAAGCCAAGTGTTCTTGCCCAGCATTGGTAGAAGCTGCTGCACAGTTAACATCTTGAATTTTGGTATATCCAGGAATGTGTTCAGAATAGATAGGTCCAGTATTGGCCTCCAGGCTTTGTCCTTTCTGGGTACCAAGAACAGTCTTGACTAAAATCGTTGTCTCTGCTCTTCCTCTGGTACTTGTTGAATGGCCCCCATGTCCATGAGGGATGAGACTTGTTTTTGTGCCTCTGCCCATTGATTTTGTGGCAGATCTGGCCAGCCGTTTGCCCTTGGCAAGGTATGGAAATGGAACTTGTAGCCTTGTGACACAATATTTAGAACCCACCTGTCCTGGGTTATGATGTGCCAATTTTGAGAAAAAAGTGCTAATTTTCCCCCTAAGGGTGCTGCCAGGAGATAAGTGCTTGGTGCAGGCAGGGGGAAGTCATTGGGACCTTTTCCTGTATAATTGAGATTTGTCTTCTCCAACTTTGGCGGTAGAAGCACCCCATTGCTTTGACCTGTATGAACCTTGCACCTGGGATCTGCCTCTAGGGCGTCTGAGTCTGCCCCTTTGATGTCTGTGACACAGGAAAGGAACAATTCTTTGTTGGCCAGTGTCTACTAAACCTAGGTGGCTGTACTTGTAAGAAACCTTTGACAGTTTGCATAGATTTAGCTTTGTCCTCCATTTTCTTTAACATCTCTTCTGCCTTAACACCAAATAAAGTATCATGCTGTAAAGGTGCATTTAATAATTTAACTTTGACATGATCAGGCAGATATTGTTCCTTTAACCAAGCATGCCTCCTAATTACAGAAAGTACAGTTGTGTACCTACCATAAATGTAGATGTTCGAGTGTATTCATTGTTGCAATCATTACTCTTGGGTTATCCTGCTGGCAACTTACCCTCAGTCAGCCAGAATTCCAAAGTCTAGGTCCAGCACTGGTTGCTGTCACCTCTTCCCTGACGTCAGTGCGCCAGGGGTATAAAAGATGCAGCCAACGCCATTTTCTTCAGTTTTTCTTGCCCCAGATGCCAGGTGCCCCCAAATTGGTAGGCTGAAAAATATGCCATTAAAAATGCATGCACAAAAATAACATTTCCTTTATCTACAAGCAAATACACCAAATAGGTTGTATAGGATAGAGAAGTGCAGATAAGTTCCAGCAAAGAGAAGGGGGATGGTGGGTGGGTAACAGTACAGTTTTGTACCTACCATAAATGTAGATGTTCGAGGGCTATTACAGCTGCAGTAATTACATATGGGTTTTCAGCCGGCAGGCGGTCCTCGATCGGCAATTCCAAAGTCTTGGTCCGTCGGTTGTTGTCGCTACTCTTCTGACGTCAGGAAGGCTAGAGTATAAAAGACACAGCCGACGCCATCTTCTTCAGTCTTTCTTGCCCCAGATGTCAGGTGCCCCCAAAAGGAAGGCAATACATAAATTAGTGTAATACAAAAGTAAGCAAATAAAACATAGCAGGATAACCCAGTCAGCAGGTATGAATAGTTATTCAAACCCCAAGGTCTTACCAAGAGGGGAAGGAGGGTGGGAAACCTGTACTGCAGCTGTAATAGCCCTCGAACATCTACATTTATGGTAGGTACAAAACTGTACTATGTTCATCGTGCATTACAGCTGCAGTAATTACATATGGGTAGAATCCCAAAGCTATGTATAGGGTGGTAGGTACTATACGGAACTGGGTTGAGCTAGAATGCCCTGCAAAACTGCAGTGGCAAAGCCTGCTCTAGTTCTGGAGTATAAAGGCAGATGGTAATGCTTTGTGAAGGTATGTACAGAACTCCAAGTGGCTGCCTCCAAGATATCTTTAGTAGGCACTCCTCTGAGGAAGGCTGTAGAGGTGGCTGTGGCCCTAGTGGAGTGTGATCTAATACCAGTAGGTACCAGCTTTCCATGATAGGAATAACAGAAGCGTATGCAGTGACCAATCCACTTGGAAATGGTCTGTTTAGATACAGGTTTCCCTTGACCCCCCACAGCATAGGACACTAGGAGTTGCTCTGATTTTCTGAATGGCTTGGTTCTGTCCAAGTAACGTAGCTGCCTATGTATATCTAAAGAATGCAGCAGCCTCCCTTTGTTTTGAGGATTAGAGTAGAAGGTAGGAAGGTGTATGGCCTGGTTTAGGGCTACCCTAGATACTACTTTAGGCATAAAGGAAGGGTTAGTATGCAGGGAAACCCTGTCCTGATGGAATATGAGGAATGGCTGCACCGCCATGAGGGCCTGTAACTCAGATACCCTACGAGCTGAAGTGATGGCTAGAAGAAAAGCTGTTTTCCAGGACAAATATTGTAATTCTGCTGAAGCAGCTGGTTCAAAGGGAGGCAATGTCAATTTTTCCAGTACATAGTTAAGGTCCCAAGGTGGTACTGGTTGTTTCCTTGGAGGCCTTGTGTTCTTAGCCCCTCTGAGGAACTGTCGTAGTAGTGGGTGTGAGAATAAAGGAGGATCCATATTGAATTCTGCAGAGATTGCTGAGGCATGTATCTTGATTGAGGAAAAGGAAAGTCCCTTGCTCAAAAGTTCAGTTAGGTACTGTAAAATCTGAGGCAGGTTTAATTTTCTAGGATCCTGTCCTCGTTCTTCATTCCAACAGCAAAACCGCTTCCATTTTGCGGAGTAAGCTTTTCTTGTAGATGGTCTTCTGGCCTCCAAAATGACATCCTGCACTTCTTTGGAGTAGTGCCTGATGTGAATTTAAAGAATTTTCCATGCAGCTAGACTGAGAGTTTTCAGCTGACTGTGAAGAGTTTTGAAATTGTTCTGCGTCAGCAGTAGAGGTGTTAGAGGCAGGGGCCACGGAGGAGTGTGTGTTAGGCTCCTCAATAGTGGGTACCAATGTTGTCTCGGCCAATCTGGAGCAATCAGTATCATCCTTGGCTTGTCTGTTCTTGCTTTCAAAAGCACCTTGGGCAGCAGAGGTAGTGGTGGGAATGCATAAACTGACCAAGTTGTCCATGTGAATGAGAGCGTCCACTTTCCAAGCCTTTGGGTGGGAGGTCCTTGAGCAAAACTTTTAATTGATGATTTTTGTGGGAGGCAAATAGGTCTATGTCTGGCCTTCCCCATGCTTGAACAATCTGCATGAATACGTGTGGATGTAGCTTCCATTCGTGAGGATCTGTCATATGCCTGCTCAGAGTGTCTGCCAGTGTGTTTTCCATTCCTGGTAGGTACTAAGCCTGGAGTTCTATTTGTCTTTCCAGAGCTAGATTCCAAAGAGTCATGGTTAATCTGCACAAGGGGTATGAATGAGTCCCTCCTTGTTTGTTTATGTACCACATTACCGTGGTGTGGTCTGTTCTTATGAGCAGTTGTCCTGGATGCAGGAATTCTCTGAACGCTGAAATTGCATTTATTACTGCCAGCATTTCTTTTTGATTGATGTGAAGGTGCTTTTCTGTTTTGTGCCATCTGCCTTGAATGCCTGTCCTTCATGTGCGCCCCAGGCGTAATCTGAGGCGTCTGTGGTTATGACTTGAGTGGCTTGAGGCTTGCAGAATGGGAGGCCTTTGTTTACTTGGCATGCTTGGGCCCACCATATGAATTCCTTTTGTAGACAGGGAATTATTGGAATCTCCACTTCTAGGCTGTGACTGTGTTGATACCATAGATTTTTCAGGTACCATTGAAGTTTCCTCATGTGCAGCTTTGCACATGGGATTAGAAGAATGCAAGATGCCATGAATCCCAGAGCCTGCAGGATTTTCCTTGCAGTAAGCTTGGTACTTTTTGCAAGCATTTTGAAGTAATGAGATAGTTGCCCTTGTTTTTCTGTTGTTAGGTAAGCCATCTGGGTGTTTGTGTCCAAGTTGGCACCCAGGAAGGTAATTTTCTGAGAGGGTGTTAGCTTTGATTTCTCCTTGTTGATGGTGTATCCCAGAGAAAGCAGTAAGCGTGTCACATATGCCAGATGTTTGAGAAGTACGTGTTTGCTGTCCGCTTGGATCAGGCAGTCGTCCAGATAAGGGTAAATTTGTATCCCTTGAAGTCTGCAGTATGCAATCACTGATGCCAGGCACTTGGTGAATACTCTGGGCAGTAGATAAGCCAAAGGGCAATGCAGAGAATTGATAGTGATTTGAACCTGCAAGAAATCTGAGGTATCTTCTGCAACTTTGTCTGATTGGGACATGCAGGTATGCCTCCTTGAGGTCCAATGTTACCAGCCAAAACCCTTGCCCAGCATGGGAAGGAGTTGCTGTAATGTGAGCATCTTGAATTTTGGTACTAGAAGAAATGTGTTGAGAATGGATAAGTCCAGAATGGGTCTCCAGTCGCTTCCTTTTCTTGGCACCAGAAAAGCCTTGAATAAAAACCTTGTGCTTGTTGGTGCGTAGGTACCTTTTGTATAGCCCTCATGTTTAGGAGCTTTGCGATTTGTATTTGTGCCTCTACCCTTTGATTTTGTGGTAGGTTTGGCATGCCTCTCATTTTTGGAAGAGTGTGGAAATGAAATTTGTAGCCTCTGTTTATTATGTCCAGAATCCATTTGTCTGTTGTGACAATATGCCAATTGTTTGCAAATAGTGCCAGTTTTCCTCCCAAAGGTGCTGCCAGTTGAATTCTGCTTGGCATGGAAAAGAGGGAGTCATTGAGTCTGCTTTCTGTATTGCTGTGCACTGTCCACCACTTCTTGGTGTTGGTGATTGCCATTGTCTGCCTCTGTAGGGCCCTTGGGATTGTCCTCGGCCCCTTCCACGTCTGTATCTGCCTCTTTGGGCTTTGTCAGTGGTTGGAAAGGACCAGTTTTTTGACGGCCAATTCCTGCTGAACCTTGGTGGCTGAACCTGTAAGAAAGCTTTGACAGTTTGCATAGACTTTGCCTTTTCTTCCATTTTACGTAAAATATCCTCAGCATTACCACCAAAAAGAACATCCTTATGTAACGGTGCATCCAGAATTTTTGCTTTCACCTGGTCTGGAAGATTTTGTTCCCTTAGCCATGCATGTCTGCGAATGACTGCTCCAGTGGCGGCTGATCTGCTGGAGGCCTCTAGTGCATCATAACCACATTGTAAGGTGTGCTTGCCCACTTGTTCAGCACTATGCATCATATCCTGCAACTCTTTTAAATCTGGTTGTTCAGGTTGTGACATTTTGTTTTAATTGTGATAACAGAAATTGCTGATATTTAATCATATGAAACTGGCAGTTTAAGGCCCTCATGGCAAGGGTGGCTGGAGGTGTAAACCTTCTTACCCCACCTTTCTAGTGATCTAGATTCCCTTTCCGTAGGTAGTGGATTCTTGGCCGTGGAAGCCTTAATTCCTTTAGGACCTTGAGAAATAGTTTCAGGGTCTGCATTATGGCCTTTATAGAGGAACTGATGAGAATTAGGAACTCTGTAATACCTATCCGGCTTAACTGGTGCAGGAGGCAGAGAATCAGGATTTAGACAGGCCTCCGGTATACATCATCCAAAACCTCCAAAACAGGAGGAATAGCCAGAGGTCTATGCTGAGGTAACCAGAGGAATTCCCTAAGTCTTTTCTTGGAGTCTGAAAAGTCTTGGCCTTCCCAATGGAAGTGTTCTCTCAAGGAGTGTAAAGTTTCCCCAAAGGAAAAATCCTCAGGGGGGGATACAGAAGGAATAGACTGCTCTGCATCCGAATCCTCAAAG
This sequence comes from Protopterus annectens, assembly GCF_019279795.1. Lineage (NCBI taxonomy): Eukaryota > Metazoa > Chordata > Ceratodontiformes > Protopteridae > Protopterus > Protopterus annectens. Next base: position 1,738,835,712 of record NC_056743.1, read on the forward strand.
GGTGAATAAGATTGTTCTTCAGCATCAGAATGTTCTGATAAAATAGATTCTTGGTCAGAAGGAGGAGAATCCTCCTCTACTCTGGGTCTCTTGTCCGGAGGGCCTGTGAGCCTCTGATAAGAGTGATCAGGTCTTCAGCCATTTTAAGCATGTGCTTCTTAGGCGTGGGCCCAGGTCTTGGGCCTTGTGAGGCAGGCCTAGAAAGTTGCTTGGCTGATTTGGCCTTTGTAAAGGCCTTGATGGAGAATGAAGATGAAGGCCTAAATACACCATGGGTGGATGTAGATCTATCCACATTGGTGGGTTCGACATGAGCAGGGGCTTCGCTGTAGTTTGGGAAGGGACCGAAGAACCAGCGGTCTCAGGTACAGAAGGCCCCGCCGAGGTAGTGTCGTCGGTAGACAGGGACTGCAAAGGCGTCTCACTGAGAACCGGCCCACGTGGAGCTTGTTTCGGCGTGGTGTCGGTGGAGACCGCAGTTCTCGACTGACGGTCCTTTTCTTTGCGCTTTCTGGACATAGCGGTAGTCGGAGTATCCGACGACATTTTATAATTAAGCGCTTTGCCAAAATAGTGTTGGGCAACTCCGCCCGGCGCTTGATAGCGTTTATTGAAGGTAGCACAAAATCGGCAGCCGAGGCGCCGTGGTCTGGGCCCAAACAAGGTATGCAAAGGGAATGGAAATCCTTATGCGGTATTTGCTTCCCACAAGAAATACAATTATTAACTTTTTCTGACATCGGTCTGAGGCAAGAAAAGATTCCCCAACGGGTACTTAGCTTTAATGAAGACTTGGTTCCAAAATTTTTCGTAATTCAAGAGCTGGCCGACCGGCACTTGCGAACTGCTTCTGCTTGGCACCGCGGCAAAAAAGACTGAAGAAGATGGCGTCGGCTGTGTCTTTTATACTCTAGCCTTCCTGACATCAGAAGAGTACGCGACAACAACCGACGCCGGACCAAGACTTTGGAATTCGGCCGACCGAGGGACCGCCTGCCAGCTGAAAACCCATATGTAATTACTGCAGCTGTAATGCACGATGAACATCTGGACTGCAACAGTGAATACACTCGAACATCTACATTTATGGTAGGTACACAACTGTACTATGTTCATCATGTTTCACTGTTGCAGCCATTACTCTTGGGTTGAATCCCAAAGCTGAGGATGGGCGGCTGGGCTAAATAGGATTAGGAGAGACTATGAGGCCCAGCAGAAAGTACAGTTTTGTACCTACCATAAATGTAGATGTTCGAGTGCTAATACAGCTGCAGTAATCACAGATGGGTTTTCAGCCGTCAGGCGGTCCCTCAGTCGGCCGAATTCCAAAGTCTTGGTCCGAGGTCGGTTGTCGTCGCTTACTCTTCTGACGTCAGTGAGGCCAGAGTATATAAGACACAGCCGACGCCATGTTCTTCAGTCTTTCTTGCCCCAGATGTCAGGTGCCCCCAGAAGGAAGGCAATACATAAATAATGCTTATCTCCATATACAAGCAATGCAATATAATCCAAATCAGTGGATGCAAGCAAATAAAACATAGCAGGATAACCCAGTCAGGTAGTATGAAGAGGTTGTTAAGGCCTCATGCCTTTACCAAGTGGGGAAGGAGGGAGGGAAACCTGTACTGCAGCTGTATTAGCACTCGAACATCTACATTTATGGTAGGTACAAAACTGTAGTATGTTCATCGTGCATACAGCTGCAGTAATCACAGATGGGTAGAATCCCAAAGCTATGCATAGGGTGGTAGGTACTAGGAGGAACTGGGTTGAGCCAGAATGCCCTGCAAAACAGCAGTGGCAAAGCCTGCTCTTGTTCTGGAATATAAAGGCAGGTGGTAGTGTTTTGTGAAGGTATGTACAGAACTCCAAGTGGCTGCCTCCAAAATATCTTTGGTAGGAACTCCTCTGAGGAAGGCTGTAGAGGTAGCTGTGGCCCTGGTGGAGTGTGATCTGATACCTGTAGGAACAGATTTCCCATGATAGGAATAACAAAACTGTATGCAGTGGCCAATCCACTTGGAAATAGTCTGTTTTGTAACTGGTTTCCCTTGAGCCCCTACAGCATAGGACACAAAAAGTTGTTCTGATTTCCTGAAGGACTTTGTTCTGTCCAAATAATAACGTAGCTGCCTATGGATGTCTAAAGAGTGTAGCAGCCTTTCCCCTTTGTTTTGAGGATTGGGATAAAAGGTAGGTAGGTGTATGGCTTGATTTAAACGTACCCTGGATACCACTTTTGGCATAAATGATGGGTTGGTACGAAGGGAAACCCTGTCCTGATGGAAAATGAGGAAGGGCTGCACCGCCATGAGGGCCTGTAGTTCAGAAACCCTATGAGCTGAAGTGATGGCCAGAAGGAAGGCTGTTTTCCAAGACAAATATTGCAAATCTGTTGAGGCAGCTGGTTCAAAAGGAGGCAATGTTAATTTTTCTAGTATGTAATTAAGATCCCAGGCTGGTATTGGTTGTTTCCTTGGTGGTCTTATATTCTTAGCCACTCTGAGGAACTGTCGTAAGAGTGGGTGAGAAAATAAAGGAGGATCCGTGTTGAATTCTGCAGAAATGGCTGAGGCATGGATTTTTATGGAGGAAAATGAAAGTCCACTGTTCAGCAGCTCAGCTAGATACTGTAATACCAGAGGCAAGTTCAGTTTTCTAGGGTCCTGGCCTCTTTTCTCATTCCAAGAGCAAAACCGCTTCCATTTTGCGGAGTAAGCTTTTCTAGTAGATGACCTTCTGGCCTCCAAAATGACATCCTGCACCTCCTTGGAGAGTAGGGTCTGTTGTGGTGTTAAGGAATTTTCCATGCAGCGAGATTGAGTGTTTTCAGCTGACTGTGAAGAGTTTTGTAGCTGTGCTGAGTCAGCAGAAGAGGCATTAGAGGCAGGGGCCAGGGAGGTGTATGAGTCAGGCTCCTTAGCAGTGGGTACCAGTGTTGCCTTGGCCAATCTGGAGCAATCAGTATCATCTTCGGTCTGTCTGCTCTTGCTTTCAGAAGCACCTTGGACAGAAGAGGCAGAGGTCGGAATGCGTAAACTGTCCATGCTGTCCAACTGAATGAAAGGGCGTCCACTCTCCAGGCCTTTGGATGAAAGGTCCTTGAACAAAATTTTTCCAATTGATGATTCCTGTGGGAGGCAAACAGATCTATGTCTGGCCTCCCCCAAGCTTGGATTATTTCTGTAAACACCTGAGGATGTAACTTCCATTCGTGTGGATCTGTCATATTTCTGCTTAGATTGTCTGCCAGTGTGTTTTCCAATCCTGGCAAGTACTGAGCTTGAAGTTCGATTTGTCTTTCCAGAGCCAAGTTCCAAAGAGTCATGGCTAGTCTGCACAAGGGGTATGAGTGTGTTCCTCCTTGTTTGTTTATGTACCACATTACTGTGGTGTTGTCTGTTCTTATCAGTAATTGTCCTGGATGCAGGAAGTCCTTGAAAGCTGTAATTGCATTTATTACTGCTAGCATTTCTTTTTGATTGATGTGAAGGTGCTTTTCCTTTTGGGACCATCTGCCCTGAATGCACCTGTCCTTCATGTGCGCCCCCCAGGTGTAATCTGAGGCGTCTGTGGTTATGACTTATTTTGCTTGAGGCTTGCAGAATGGAAGGCCTGTGTTTACTTAACATGCTTGGGCCCACCATAGGAATTCCTTTTGCAAACATGGAATTATTGGTATTATTGTTTCCAAACTGCGACTGTGTTGAGACCATAGATTTTTTAGGCACCATTGAAGTTTCCTCATATGCAGCTTTGCACATGGGATTAGAAGAATGCAAGATGCCATGAATCCCAGAGCCTGCAGGATTTTCCTTGCAGTAAGCCTGGTACTTTTTGCTAGTATTTTGAAGTACTGAGATAGTTGCCCCTGTTTTTCTGGCGTAAGATATGCCATCTGGGTGTTTGTGTCCAAGTTGGCACCCAGGAAGGTTATTTTCTGAGATGGTGTTAGCCTTGATTTCTCTTTGTTGATTGTATATCCCAGAGAAAGCAGTAACCGTGTCACATATGCCAGATGTTCCAGAAGTATGTGTTTGCTGTCCGCTTGGATCAGGCAGTCGTCCAGATAAGGGTAAATTTGTATCCCTTGAAGTCTGCAGTAGGCAATCACTGATGCCAGGCACTTTGTGAATACTCTGGGCGCAGTAGATAAGCCAAAGGGCAATGCAGAGAATTGATAGTGGATTGAACCTGCAAGAAATCTGAGGTATCTTCTGCAGCTTTGTCTGATTGGGACATGCAGGTATGCCTCCTTGAGGTCCAATGCTACCAGCCAAAACTCCTTGCCCAGCATGGGAAGAAGTTGCTGTAATGTGAGCATCTTGAATTTTGGTGCAGTAGAAATGTGTTTAGGATGGATAAGTCCAATATGGGTCTCCAGTCGGTTCCTTTCCTTGGTACCAGAAAAAGTCTTGAATAAAAACCTTGACCTTGTTGGTGCGTAGGTACCTTTTGAATAGCTCTCATATTTATGAGCTTTGAAATTTGCAGTTGTGCCTCTGCCCTTTGATTTTGTGGCAGGTTTGGCATGCCTCTCATTTTTGGAAGAGTGTGAAATTGAAATTTGTAGCCTCTGTTTATAATGTCCAGTATCCATTTGTCTGTTGTGCCAATATGCCAATTGCTTGCAAATAATGCTAGTTTCCCTCCCAAAGGTGCTGCCAGCTGAGACATGCTTGGCATGGAAATGAGGGAGTCATTGGGTTTGCTTCCTGTATTGTTGTGCACTGTCTTCACCACCTCTTGGTGCTGGAGTTTGCCATTGTCTGCCTCTATATGATCCTTGTGATTGGCCTCTGCCCCTAGCGCGTCTGTATCTACCTCTTTGGGGCTTGTCAGTGGCTGGAAAGGACCAGTTTTTTGAAGGCCAATTTCTGCTAAAACGTGGGGGTTGGACCTGTAAGAAAGCTTTGACAGTTTGCATGGATTTGGCTTTTTCTTCCATTTTCTGTAGTATCTCCTCAGCATTAGTGCCAAATAGTACATCCTTTTGTAAAGGGGCATCTAGAAGTTTAGCTTTCGCATGATCAGGCAAATTTTGTTCCCTAAGCCAGGCATGTCTGCGAATGACTGATCCTGTAGCAGCCGCTCTGCTGGAGCCCTCTAGGGCATCATAACCACATTGTAAGGTGTGTTTACCCACTTGCTCTGCACTATGCATCATATCCTGTAACTCTTTGAAATCTGGTTGTTCAGGTTGAGACATTTTGTTCCTTAATTGCGATAACAGGTACTGTTGATATTTAATCATATGAAACTGACAGTTTAAGGCCCTCATGGCTAGGGTGGCCGAGGTATATACCTTTTTACCCCACCTTTCTAAAGATCTGGATTCCCTTTCTGCAGGAAGTGGATTCTTGGCAGTGGAGGCCTTCAATCCCTTGGGGCCTTGTGAAATGGTTTCAGGGTCAGCATTATGGCTTTTGAAGAGAAATTGGTGAGAGCTGGGTATTCTGTAATACCTATCAGGTTTGACTGGTGCAGGAGGCAGAGAATCAGGGTTAAGACAAGCCTCCGAATAAACATCATCCAGTATGTCCAAAACAGGGGGTATAGCCAGAGGTCTGTGTTGAGGTAACCAAAGAAATTCCCTAAGTCTTTTCTTGGAATCTGAAAAGTCTTGGCCTTCCCAATGGAAGTGTTCCCTCAAGGTGTGCAAGGTTTCCCAAAGGAAAAATCCTCAGGAGGATACCGAGGGGATGGACTGTTCTGCATCCGAATCCTCAAAAGGAGAGTAAGAGTGTTCCTCTGCATCAGAATGTTCTGATAAAATGGATCCCTGATCAGAAGAGGGAGAATCTTCCTCCACTCTGGGTCTCTTGTCAGGAGGGGGTTGAGAACCTCTGATAAGAGTAATTAAATCCTCAGCCATTTTTAGCATCTGTTTTTTAGGCATGGGTCCTGAAGATGGGCCCTGTGCAACAGGCCTCGTGGGATGCCTGGCTGCTTTGGATTTAGTAAAGGCCTTAATTGAAAAAGAAGATGAGGGCCTAAATACACCATGGGTGGAGGTGGACCTGTCCACATTTGTACTCTCGACATTAGCAGGGGCTTCGTAGTAGTCTGGGAAAGGGCCGTGGACCCAGCGGTCTCGGTACAGAAGACACCGCCAAAGGAGTGTCGCCGGTAGTCAGGGACTGCAAAGGCGTCGCTGAGAACCGGACCACGTGTAGCCTGTTTTGGCGTGGTGTCGGGGACCCCGGTCTCGCGTGTCGGTCCTTTCCTTGCGTTTTTGGACAAACGGTAGTCGGAGTGTCCAACGACATTTTATAATCAAAAGCTTTACCAAAGTAGTGTTGGGCGAACGCCCGACGCTTAATAGTGCTTATTGAAGGTAGCGCAAACGCGACAGCCCGAGACGTCGTGGTCTGGGCCCAAACAAGGTATGCAGAGGGAATGAAAATCCTTATGCGGTATTTGCTTCCCACAAGAAATACAATTATTAACTTTTTCTGACATCGGTCTGAGGCAAGAAAAGTTTCCCCAACGGGGTACCTGGCTTTAAAGAAGACTTCGGTTTCCAATTTTTTGTAAATTCAGGAGCTGGCCGACTGGCACTTGCGAACTGCTTCTGCTTCGGGCACCGCGCGGCAAAAAAGACTGAAGAACATGGCGTCGGCTGTGTCTTATATACTCTGGCCTCACTGACGTCAGAAGAGTAAGCGACGACAACCGACGCCGGACCAAGACTTTGGAATTCGGCCGACCGAGGGACCGCCTGACGGCTGAAAACCCATCTGTGATTACGGCAGCTGTATGCACGATGAACATCTGCAGTGGCAAAGCCTGCTCTGCACTTACAGTAAAGAGGTAAGTGGTAGTGCTTTGTGAAAGTGTGCACTAAACTCCAAGTTGCAGCCTCTAAGATATCTTTGGTTGGTACTCCTCTGAGGAAGGCTGCTGAAGTGGCTGCTGCTCTGGTGGAATGAGGCCTAATGCCCTTAGTCACAGATTTGCCATGTTGAAAATAGCAGAAACGGATGCAGTGGCCTATCCATTTTGAAATATTCTATTTTGAGATAGCCTTTCCTTGTGATCCTGCAGCATATGACACTAAAAGTTGCTCAGTCTTTCTGAAAGCTTTAGTTCTGTCCAAGTAGAAGCGTAACTGCCTGTGCATGTCCAAAGAATGCAGAATTTTCTCACCCTTGTTCTGTGGATTTGGATAAAAGGTAGGCAAGTGAATGGTTTGGTTGAGGGCCACACTGGAAACCACCTTAGGCATAAATGTAGGGCTTGTCCTCAGAGAAACCCTGTCTGGATGAAAAATGATAAAACATTCCACAGCCATGAGCAACTCTGAGACTCGCTTTGCAGAGGTTATTGCTAGGAGTAGAGCTGTTTTCCAGGATAAGAATTTTATATCTGCTGTTGATGCTGGCTCGACAGGGGGCAGTGTTAGTTTTTCCAAAACATAATTGAGGTCCCAGGCCAGAGTTGGTGCTCTCCTTGGAGGCCTAATGTTTTTGGCCCCTCTGAGGTACTGCCTAATGAAAGGATGGGAAAAAATAGGTGGTTCCGTATTGTAGTGGGCTGATATGGCAGACGCATGAATCTTAATTGATGAGAAAAAAAGGCCCATGTTCAGCATCTCAGTTAGGTATTGTAAAATCAGAGGGATATTTGGTACACACGTGTCAATGCCTTGTTCCTGGTTACAAGCACAGAATCTCTTCCATTTTTCTGCATAAGACTTTCTGGTACGGGGCCTCCAAGATAACATCCATATCAGCTTTTGAAAGATGATTGTTTTGAATGGCTACATTATCCACCATGCTGCCAGATTTAAGGTCCTGAGTTGACTGTGCAGGATCGGATTGTTTTGTTGGGTCAGCAAGTGAGAAGTTTGAGGCAATATCCATGCTGGACCTTGAGACAAGCTCTTTAGGACTGGGTACCAGTGCTGGCGTGGCCAGTCTGGTGCAATCAGTATCATTTTTTACTTCTCTTGTCTGACCTTTAGGAGTACCCTGGGAAGGAGAGGCAGTGGAGGAAAGGCATATACTGTTAGATTTTTCCAGCTGAAGGGACAGGGCGTCCACTTTCCATGCTTGCTTGTGATAAATCCTTGTGCAAAATCTCTGCAATTGGCAGTTGTGAGGGAAGGTAAATAGATCTATGTCTGGGCATCCTCATTTCCTTATTATCATGCTGAAGACTTGTGGATCCAGTTTCCATTTGTGGGGATCCATGAGGTTTCTGCTTAGTTCATCTGCCAGAGTATTTGTTTTTCCTGGCAGGAATTGTGCTTGCAGGTGAACTTGAAAAGCCAATGCTGTGTCCCATACGGTCATTGCTTGTCTGCAGAGAGGGTAGGAATGTGTACCTCCCTGCTTTTTTATGTACCACATGATCGTACTGTTCTCTATCTTTATCAGTAACTGTCCTAGACGAAGCAGGTCCTTGAAAGCTGTCAGGGCATTTTGAAGAGCTAGCATCTCTTTTTGATGGATGTGAAGATGCATCTGGTTTGCAGGCCATGTGCCCTGAATACATTTTCCTGCCATATGGGCTCCCCAGGCATAATCTGATGCATCTGTTGTGTGTCTGGCTGTGGGTAAACTGAATGGCAGACACTTGTTGTGGTGACAGGCTTCTGCCCACCATCGAAACTCCTGTTGCTGGCAGGGAATGAGTGCAATTACTATCTCCAGGCTGTGGCAATGCGGAGTCCAAACACTTTTTTAGATACCACTGTAGTTTCCTCATATGCAGTCTGGCATATGGAATTAGTAGAATGCAGGATGCCATGAAACCCAAGGCCTGCAGGATTTTCCTTGCAGATAGGTGGGTTTTTGTTGCCAATTTCTTGAAGTAAGAAGTCAGTTGCTTTTGTTTGTCTGGCGTGAGATAAGCCATCTGGGCAGTTGTACTTAAGCTTGCACCCAGGACTATTATCTCTTGAGAGGGCACTAGTTTTGATTTCTTTTCGTTTACTGTGTACCCTAAGCCAGTTAGTAATCTTTTTACAAACGCCTGATGCTTTAGAAGAATGTCTTTGTTCTCTGCTTGAATTAGGCAGTTGTCCAAGTAGGGATATAGTTGAATTTCTCTTTGTCTGCAAAACGCAATCACTGGTGCCAGGCATTTTGTGAAGACCCTGGGCGCAGTACATAAGCCAAAGGGCAGTGCAGAGAATTGGTAATGCATTGAGCCAGCTATGAATCTGAGGTATCTTCTGCAAGATTGTCTAATTGGGACATGCAGGTATGCCTATTTTAGGTCCAAAGTTACGAGCCAAGCCTTCTGGCCCAGCATGGGCAGTAGCTGCTGTAGAGTCAACATCTTGAATTTTGGAACTTCCAGAAACGTATTTAGTATAGACAGGTCCAGTATTGGTCTCCAGGTTCTGTCCTTTCTGGGTACTAGGAAAAGTCTGGAGTAAAATCCTTGCCCCTGCTCTTGTTGTGGTACTTGCTGAATGGCCCTCATGTCCATGAGGGCTGTAATTTGTTTTTGTGCCTCTGCCCACTGAGTGTGTGGCAGGTCCGGCATACCTTTTGACCTTGGTAGAGTGTGAAAATGGAACCTGTAGCCTTGGGACACTATGTTCAAGACCCATTTGTCTTGGGTAACCTTTTGCCAATTTGAAGAGAAAAGTGCCAGTTTTCCCACTAAGGGGGCTGCCAAAAGAAAAGTGCTTGGATCTGGCAGAGGAAAGTCATTGAGACTCTTTCCTGTAGGGTTGTGATTTGTCTTCTCCGCTTTTGGAGGTAGGAGCACCCCATTGTTTAGGCCTGTATGAGCCTTGGGGCTGAGATCTGCCTCTGGGACACCTATATCTGCCTCTTTGTGGTCTGTCTGACACTGGAAAGGACCAATTTTTAGAAGGCCAGTTCCTGCTAAACCTGGGTGGCTGTACCTGTAAGAAATCCTTGACTGTCTGGCATGGATTTTGCTTTATCCTCCATTTTTTTCAACACCTCTTCTGCTTTAGTACCAAACAAAGTATCATGCTGCAATGGTGCATCTAATAATTTTGCTTTAACATGATCAGGCAGATTATGTTCCTTTAACCAAGCATGCCTTCTAATAACCGAACCTGTAACGGCGGCCCTGCAAGAGGCCTCCAGTGAATCATAACCACACTGCAAAGTATGCTTTCCCCACTTGTTCAGCTGCATGCAATAAATCCTGCAATTCCTTGTTCTCTGAACGTTCAGTATTTGTCAACAATTTCTGTTTAAGCAATGACATTACATATTACTGATATTTAAGCATATGAAACTGACAATTTAAAGCCCTTACAGCCAAGGTAGCAGAAATGTAGACTTTTTCCCTCATCTGTCTAGAGCCCTAGAGTCCCTATCAGAGGGGACAGGGTTTTTTTGCAGTGGAAGCTTTAACCCCTTTGGGACCCTGAGATATAATTTCTGGGTCAGCAGTGGGATTTTTATATAGGAATTTATGAGAATCCGGAACCCTGTAGTATCTGTATGGCTTAGCAGGTACAGGGGGTAAAGAGTCAGGGGACAGGCCGGACTCTGAAAATACATCATCTACAATGACTAAAACAGGTGGGATAGCATGGGGTCTGTGCTGAGGAAGTAGTAGAAAGTCTGAGCCTTTTCTTAGATTCAGAATAATCTTGGCTCTCCCAGTGGAAATGCTCCCTCATGGTATGCAGGGTTTCCCCAAAACAATAATCCTCAGGAGGAGAGGCTGAAGGAATAGATTCTTCAGCATCAGAATCCTCATAGGGAAGCATGGAGTAATCCTGTTCAGAAGAAGAATCAGAGGAAATAGAAACCTGATCAGAAGAATCATACTCTGTCTCTTACCTAGGCATCTTATCAGGAGGGGGATGGGAGCCCCTGATCAAAGTAATTAGGTCTTCGGCCATTTTGAGCATCTGTTTTTTAGGCATGGAAGTTTGAGCAGGAGAATGCTGCACTTGTTTCTTTGCCTTTAGGGCTGCTTTAGTCTTTGAAGCTGAAGATGGCTTTATATATAGTTTGTGTAGGTCTGAAGACACCCTCAGAAGCCGATGCCTGCTCAGTGGCTCTGGACCCATCTGAGGGAATGATTTCCGAGTGTCCAATACCTTGAGTATCCAGAGGCCCAGTCGGCTCCACGTGGGAGTCGGAAGCGGCCTGTGGCTCTGAGGTAGCGGGCACCAGGGGCTGCGAAAGCGCCTCACTGAGAACCGGCGACTGGCCTAGCAGAGGCCTCATCATCTGTTTTAGACCTCGGATGCCTATCTTTTTCCTTGTTCTTGCGTTTATTGTAACCTCCGGTTGTCGGCTGTTCCGACGGCATTATATAATTAAATCTTCGGCCAAAGTAATGAAATGCAAAATCAAACCGACGCTTAATAGTGCTTTGGTTAAATCTAGCACAAAACCGACAGCTAGCAACGTTGAGATCAGTGCCTAGGCAAGGAATACAGTAAAAGTGAAAATCCTTAAGAGGTATTTACTTCCCACAAGAAATACAATTGTTAACTTTTTCTGACATCGGTCTGGATCAAGAAAAAAGTTTCCCCAACGGAGTACTTATCTTTAATGAAGACTTCGGTTCTGAAATTCGGATTTGAAAATCTCAGGAGTCGGCCGACCGGCACTTGCGAACTGCTTTTGCTTCGGGCACCGCGCAGCAAGAAAGACTGAAGAAAATGGCGTTGGCTGCATCTTTTATACCCCTGGCGCACTGACATCAGGGAAGAGGCGACAGCAACCGACGCCGGACCTAGACTTTGGAATTCTGGCCGACTGAGGGTAGCCTGCCAGCAGGATAACCCAAGAGTAATGACTGCAACAGTGAAACACGATGAACATCCCGTAACTGCAGCCCTGCAGGAGGCCTCCAAAGAATCAAAACTACATTGCAAAGTATGCTTTCCAACTTGTTCAGCTGCATGCAATAAATCCTGCATTTCCTTATTTTCTGCACATTCAGAGTTTAATAACATTTTCTGTTTAAGCAATGCCATGACATGTTGCTGATATTTGAGCATATGAAACTGACAGTTTAAGGCTCTTATAGCCAAGGTAGCAGATGTGTACACCTTTTTTCCCCATCTATCCAGTGCCCTAGAATCTCCGTCAGAGGGGGTAGGGTTTTTTTGCAGGGGAAGCCTTAACTCCCTTGGGATCCTGTGAAATAGTTTCTGGGTCTGCTGCAGGGTTTTTAAAAAGGAATTTATGAGAGTCAGGAACCCTTTAATATCTGTCAGGCTTAACAGGAGCTGGAGGTAAGGAGTCAGGGGTAAGACTAGACTCCAAAAACACATCATCTACAATGTCTAACACAGGTGGAATGGCTAGTGGCCTGTGATGAGGAAGTAAAATGAAATCCCTGAGCCTCTTTTTAGATTCTGAAAAATCTTGGCTCTCCCAGTGGAAATGCTCCCTCATGGTATGCAAGGTTTCCCCAAAAGTATAGTCCTCTGGAGGAGAAGCTGAAGGTATAGATTCTACGGCATCAAAATCCTCAGAGGGGGGAAGAGAATATTCCTGATCAGAAGAGGAATCAGAAGAAATGGAAACCTGATCTGAAGATTCATAGTCAGTCTCTTGCCTAGGCCTCTTATCAGGAGGGGGATGGGAACCCCTGATCAAGGTAATCAAGTCTTCGGCCATTTTGAGCATCTGTTTTTTTTGGGCATAGAGGCCTGACCACATGGCTCTTGAGTTTGTTTCTTTGCTTTAGAAGGTGCTTTAGTCTTTGCCTTTGAAGCTGAAGTCGGTTTAATATAAAGATGTTTAGGTCTGAATACACCCTCAGAAGCCGGTGCCTGCTCAGCGAAGGAATAGTATCCAATGCTCCAATACCTTGAGTTTCCAGTGGCATGGCCGACTCCACAAGGGAGTCGGTAGCGGCCTGCAACTCTAAAGTAGCGGGTGTCAGGGGCTGCGAAAGCGCCTCACTGAGAACTGGCGAACGGCTTGGGAGAAGCTTCGTTGTTGGTTTTGGGCCTCGGTTGTCTATTTTCTTTGCGGTTTTGTGAACTCTGGTAGTCGGATGGCTATCCAACGACATTTCTGGATAATAAAATAGTCGTCCAAAATAGTTTAAAGCAAAATCATACCGACGCTTAATAGTGCGTTGGTTAAATCTAGCACAAAACCGACAACCAAAAATGTTGTGATCAGGGCCTAAGCAAGGAATACAGTAAGAATGAAAATCCTTATGAGGTATTTGCTTTCTACAAGAAATACAATTATTTACTTTTTCTGACATCGGTTGGGAGCAAGAAAAAAGTTTCCGCAACAGGGTACTTAGCTTTATTGAAAACTTCGGATCTGAAACTCGAACCAAATCTCAGAGTCGGACCGGCACTTGCGAACTGCTTCTACTGGCACTGCGCGGCAAGAAAGAATAAAGAAAATGGCGTCAGCCGCATCTTTTATACCCCTGACGACATGACGTCAGGGAAGGAGCGACAGCAGCCGACGCAGGACCCAGGATTTGGAATTCAGGCCAACTGAGGGCAACCTGCCAGCAGGATTACCCAAATGTAATGACTGCAACAGTGAAACACGAAGAACATCCAAAATAAGTTGGGGGCTGGAGTGAGGGTAACCAGGGCTGCAACAGTGAATGCACTCGAACATCTACATTTATGGTAAATGTACACAACTGTACTATGTTCTTTGTGTTTCACTGTTGCAGTCATTACATTTGGGTAGATTCCCAAAGCTATGGTTGAGAGGAGGAATTTAAATAGCATTAGAACCAGCTATAAAGCCCTGCAAGACTACAGTGGCAAAGCCAGCTCTAGATTTAGAGAAAATTGGAAAATGGTAATGCTTGGTGAAAGTATGTACAGAACTCCAGGTAGCAGCTTCTAGGATGTTCCTGGTAGGGACGCCTCTGAGAAAGGCTGTAGAGGTAGATGCAGCCCTGGTGGAGTGAGGTCTGATCCCCTGGGGGATAGGTTTTCCATGGTGCTTATAGCAGAAATTAATGCAGTGGCCTATCCATTTAAAAATGGTTTGCTTTGAAATAGCCTTCCCCCCTCTGCCCCTGCAGCAAATGCCACCAGCAGTTGTTCAGATTTCCTTTGAGATTTAGTCCTGTCCAAGTATAATCTAAGTTGTCTGTGCACATCTAAGGAATGCAGTATCCTTTTTCCCCTTTGTTCTGTGGACTGGGAAAGAAGGTTGGCAAATTAATGGACTGATTAAGAGCCACACTGGATACCACCTTGGGCATGAAGGATAGATTGGTTCTGAGGGACACCCTGTCCGCATGAAAGATGATGAAAGGCTCCACTGCCATAAGGGCCTGTAATTTCAGATACCCTTCTAGCTGAAGTGATTGCTAAAAGGAAAGCTGTTTTCCAAGAAAGAAATTTTAAGTCCGCAGTAGCAGCTGGCTCGAAAGGAGGTAGAGTGAGTTTCTCCAAAACAAAGGTCCCAGGCAGGGGTTGGAGCTCTCTTGGGTGGTCTCAAATTTTTGGCCCCTCTAAGGAACTGCTTGAGCAGTGGATGAGAGAAGAGGAGAGGTTCTGTGTTATAATGAGCTGAAATGGCTGGTGTGTGGATTTTAATGGAGGAAAAAGACAGGCCCTTGTGAAGCATCTCAGTTAAGTATTGTAAAATCTGAGGTAAATTGGGTGCTGCTGTGCTCATCCCTTGAGATTGGTTCCAGGCACAGAATCTTTTCCATTTTTCAGCATAAGATTTTCTAGTACCAGGCCTCCTTGCCTCTGAAATGATATCCATCACAGGTTTATTGAGGGATGGTAAAAGAGAGATTAGGTAATTAGCCAGGCTGCAAGGTTCAGTGTTAGAAGATGAGGGTGCAGAATCTGGTTCTCCTGCTGGGATAACAGGAAAGGAGTCTGAGGCAGGTGCCATGGGGAAAATCGTGACACACTGCGCAGGAGGGGGTACCAGTGTTGGTGTGGCCAGTCTGGAGCAATCAAAATCATCCTTGGTTTGCCCTATTTGATTTTTAGTAGTACTTTGGGGAGCAGAGGGGGGAAGGCATAGACTGATAGGTTTTTCCAGCTGAAGGACAGAGCATACACTTTCCAGGCTTGTTTTTGGGGAATCCTTGTGCAAAATTTGTCCAATTGGTAGTTCTGGGGAGAGGCAAATAGGTCTGTATCTGGGCTCCCCCACTAGCTTGTCAACATGTTGAAAATCCTTGGCTCCAGTTTCGACTCGTGTGGGTCCATGAGATTTCTGCTTAGTCCATCTGCCAGTGTATTTAATTTTCCTGGCAGGAATTGAGCTTGTAGGTGCACTAGGTAGCTCGAGGCTGTGCTCCACAATGCCATGGCTAGTCTGCAGAGGGGGTAAGAATGTGCACCCCCCCTGCTTGTTTATGTACCACATAACAGTGGTATTGTCCGTCTTTACCATTAGTTGACCTGGAAGAATGTGGTCCTTGAAGGCTGTCAGAGCATTGTGTACAGCTAAAATTTCTATTTGATCGATATACAGGTGCATTTGACTTGGGTTCCATTTGCCCTGAATGCACTTCCCTGACAGGTGAGCCCCCCCCCCCCCCATGCATAGTCTGATGCATCTGTTATGGTTTGGGCGGCACGGGTGGTGTGAAAGGTACTCCCTTGTTTTGGTGGCAGGCCTCTGCCCACCAAAGGAACTCTAGTCATAGGCAAGGTATAATATGAATCATTGCTTCTAGATCCTGGGAATGTTGACACCATAGGCTTTTTAACTACCACTGTAGTTTCCTCATATGCAGTCTTGCATATGGAATTAGAAGAATGCAGGAGGTCATGAACCCCAAGGCTTGCAGTATTTGTCTTGCAGATAGCAGGGTTTTTGTGGCTACTTGTTTGAAGTAGGCTGTCAAATGAATTTGTTTCTCTGGCGTGAGGTAAGCCATCTGGGAAGTTGTATTCAAGCTTGCTCCCAGGAATATAATTTGTTAACAGGGTACCAGGTGAGACTTATTTTCGTTTATGGTGTACCCCAGACAGGTTAGAACCCTTTGTACAAAGGCCAGATGATTCAAATGGATGTCCTGGCTTTCTGCCTGAATTAGACAATCGTCCAGGTATGGGTATATTTGAATATTTCTTTGCCTGCAAAATGCAATAACTAGAGCTAGGCACTTTGTGAATACCCTGAGTGCAGTAGACAAGTCAAAGGGCAATGCAGAGAACTGATAGTGCGTGTAGCCTGCTTTGAAGCGAAGGTATCTTCTGCAAGATTCCCTGATTGGGATGTGCAGGTATGCTTAATCTAGTGTTGCTAACCAGGCGTCTTTGCCTAGCATAGGAAGTAACTGGTGAAGAGTCAGCATCTTGAATTCTGGAATCTCCAAAAAGGTGTTTAGAGTAGACAAGTCCAGGATAGGACACCATGAATTGTCTTTTCTGGGTACCAGGAAAAGTCTTGAGTAGAAACCTTGTCCCTTTTCCTCTTCTGGTACCAACTGAATAGCCCCCGTGCTAAAGAGAGAAAGTACTTGTTTTTGGGCCTCTGCCCACTGGATTGGGGGTAGGTCCAGCCAGCCATTTGGTGTTGGCAACATGTGGAAGTGAAATCTGTATCCCTGGGACACTATATTTAAAACCCATTTGTCCTGGGTAATGAGCTCCCAATTCTTTGCATGAAGAGCAATCTTTCCCCCAAAAGGGGCAGTCAGTTGATAAGTGCTTGGAAATTTTAAAAGGAAGTCATTGAGATAGTTTACCATAGGGGGGAGTCTTATTACTCCCAGATTTGGAAGAAGAGGCCCCCCACTGCTTAGTCCTGTGTGCCCCCTGGGACTGAAACCTCGGGTTCCTGCTGTGTCTGGGTTTGGCTTGAGAAGACCTGGAAGGGGCTGGAAAGGACCAATTTTTAGATGGCCAGTGCCTACTAAATCTAGGAGGCTGAACTTGTAAGAAATCTTTAACAGTTTGCATAGATTTAGCTTTATCTTCCATCTTTTTAAGAACTTCCTCAGCCTTGTTGCCAAACAGGCGGTTCTGATTTAAGGGAGCATCCAACAATTTAGCTTTAACATGATCAGGTAGAGATTGCTCCTTAAGCCAAGCATGCCTTCTGAGCAAAGACCCAGTAACATCAGCCCTGCAAGAGGCCTCTAATGAATCAAAACCACACTGCAAAGTATGTTTTCCAACCTGTTCAGCAGAATGCATTAAATCCTACAATTCTTTATTTTCCACACAATCAGGAATCAACATCATTTTCTGTTTAAGCAATCCAATAACATGTTGCTGATATTTTAACATATGAAACTGGTAGTTTAAAGCCCTAACAGCCAAAGTTGCAGAAGTGTAAACCTTCTTACCCCATCTATCCAGCGCCCTGAAGTCTCTATCAGAAGGGGTAGTATTTTTAGCAGTAGAAGCCTTAATGCCCTTGGGCCCCTGAGAAATAGTCTCTGGATCCGCAATAGGATTTTTAAAAAGGAACTTGTGCGACTCAGGGACCCTGTAGTATCTGTCAGGTTTTCTGGGAGCAGGAGGCAAGGAATCAGGGGCCAAACTAGATTCCGAAAAAGCATCAACAATGTCTAGTACAGGAGGGACAGCTAAAGGCCTATGCTGAGGCAGGAGTAAGAAATCCCTGAGTCTCTTTTCTGAATCAGAAAAATCCTGGCTTTCCCAGTGGAAATGCTCCCTTAGAGTATGTAAGGTTTCACCAAAAGAGAAATCCTCTAGAGGGGAAACAGAGGGAATAGAGTCCTCTGCATCAGAATCCTCATAAGTAGATAAAGGCAAATCCAGATCATCAGAAGAATCAGAAAAAACAGAATACTGGGCAGAAGAGTCAAACAACTTCAGTCCTAGGCCTCTTAGAAGGGGAGGGGGGGGTTTGGCTACCACCGATTAGAGTTATTAGATCTTCAGCCATTCTTATCATTTGTTTTTTAGGTATAGAGGCCTGAGCATGTGGCCTGGGTGTCATTTTTTTAGGCATGGTTCGAGATTTAGGTCTAAGTGAAGAAGGAAGCGTTGGTTTAATATGCAAGTCCGTAGGGCCTGAATACACCCTCAGAAGCCGGTGCTGGCACAGCGGCTCCGGACCCATCCAAGGTAGAGACATCCGTAGGTTCCATAGTTGAAGCATCTCGCGGCATACCACACTCCGAATGGGTCTCAGTAGAGGCCTTGTGAATCAGAAGTAGCGGGCATCAGAGGCTGCGAAAGCACCTCACTGAGTACCAGCGAACTGGCGACTGGCTTAGAAGAAGCATAGTCAGCGGTACTGGACCTCAGCGGCCTGTTTCTGTCTTTATCTTCGTATTTTTTTCTGAATCCCGGCAATCGAATGGCTAACAGATGACATTTCTGGATAATTAAACAGAGAACCGAAATATTTAGAGGCGAAAATATACCGACAACGGATAGTGCGCTGATTAAATAAAGCACAAAACCAACAGCGAGGTAAGTCATGGTCAGGGCCTAGGCAAGGAATACAGTATGAATGAAAATCTTTATGAGGTATTTGCTTTCCACAAGTAATGCAATTATTAACTTTTACTGACATTGGCAAGGAGCAAGAAAATGTTTCTCCAACGGGGTACTTAGCTTTTAGTTGAAGACTTCAGTTCTGAAACTCGAAAACGAAATTTCAGGAATCGGCTGACTAGTACTTGCGAACTGCTTCTGCTTCGGGCACCACACAGCAAGAAAGACTGATGTAATGGCGTTGGCTATATGTTTTATACCCATGATGACCTGACGTCATGGAGGAAGGGACAGCAACCGACGCAGGACCCAAGACTTTGTTAATCAGGCCGACTTGAGGGCTACCTGCAAGCAGACAACCCAAATGTAATGACTGCAACAGTGAAACACAAAGAACATCAGTGAAACACGAAGAACATCTGGGAGTCCACAACAGACAAGGCCTTCTCCATGATTCGGAAGCCCCCCCCCACAGAGGAATGGGAGCGCGGAACCAAAACAGACTCCTTCGGAACAAAGGTCCCACCCCACAACAAGGAAGCAGCCACCGAAACAGAAGCCTGGGTACAGCCCACGAATGCCGAGGCACCAAGGGGTGTGGATCACTCTGAAAAAAATGGAGGTTGAACCCTGCCTCTCGGAACCAGCTGCGAAGCCATGACCCCGGGAGGTATCTGGTTCCAATAAACTGGAGGAGCTCAAGGCAATTCCGGTTCTGGAGAAGAAACTCTTAGTGGAACAGAGACAGTCAGAGCCGGGCAGGTCGGTGCCAGGGACTCCAAAGACTCAACTGGAGTTGGAAAAGGAAGATGAGATGGTGTCATTGAAGGACAGGTCCTGGTGCCAAGTTGAAGATGGAGGTAATCCCTTCACTGTCAAGAGCTGGTACACCAGCCTCATGATGTCCAACTGAGAGAGACTCTTACTGGATCGAATAGACAATGCTGAAGGAGACCTAGGTGGTCTTGGTTCCAGGAATGGGCTAAGTGGTCGGTCGACAAATGGAAAATATGCAGTTCTTGGTAATGTCTTAAATGTAGTCTGCTTCAATACCGACAAAACCTCTGGTACTGAAGTTGAGTCTGTTTAGGACCAACTGTTGGTGCCAAGTCATTCTTGCCTATTGGTGCCAAGGAAGCTGTCGACACTGAAGGCTGTTTGGATAATTTTGCAGGTGGTTCTGAAGAACTGCTTGGTACTGAATGAGAGCAATTAGAAGAGGAGGAAGAGGAAGATGAGGAGCTGGCTTCGGACCAGATATGGACTCTTCGAAGTCACCTTCCAACAATCCTTTCAAAATCAGCTTGTTTCTCTGCTCAGTTAAAGTCCTGGTGGAGAAACTATGACAGATGGCGCAATCCTCTTGCAAGTGGACAGCGCCTAAACAATATACACAACAGACATGCTCATCCGAATTCAGCATTTGCCTCTCGCACTTTTGGCACCTATTAAAGCTAGACGTGCTCTTTGAAGATTCATCAGGCATGGCAAAAAAAACTAGGCCTAATGCTGATAAAAGATAGTACCAGCAATGGTACATTAAGACTACCCAAAGGTAGAAGGAAAGGGAAAAGGATCACTCACACGTACGGAAAGGAAAAGAGGAGCAAGTAGAAAATTAGAAAGCACTTCGGGGAAGAATATAAATATACAAGACGATAGTAAATGAAAGAAATCAGGAGAAAAACTTACTCTAAACTGCCAAAGCTCGAGAGATGTTGGACGCATCTGACACATGAAGCAGCAAACAAGACCTGAGGTAATTTAGAGAGGAGCATGACGGGTACAGCCTAGTTCGAAAGTCTGGAAGGAGCAAGCTGAAGTAAACAGCAGAGTTGGTTCCAAGGCTCAGAACAAAGCCCACAGTCAAGGATTACGGGAAGACTGAGATCAGATCAAATATTACTCAAGTCCAACTTACCTGCAACAGTTGACGTCCAAATTCCTCACTGTGTCAGTAGCATTTCAGGTTATTTGCCAAAGCATCCCAGTACTGGCCCGCTTTCAAAAGCTCAGACCCCCCCTTCCCATAACCCAAAATGTGAATGATTATAGTCATCTGAAGATACCATTGGTTCCAAGATGCTCTTTCTACATGGAAAGCAGCCTGAACAAATAATTAAAAAAAAAAAAAAAAAAAGTGAAATGATGGTGTTCACTCATGAGGAGACACTGGGACATGTGACTGATGATGAAAAAACAAAAATATTACAGCATAAATACAAGGTACCCAATCCTGGAAGCTACCTATCTCAATTATGTTGTCATGACCATCTGAGCTAATCCACAAGACAGCTGAGTCTGTGGCTGCAAAAAAGTCACAAAAACTTTTGATGGTGCAGTGGTACAGCGGGTAGCACTGTCGCCTCACAGCAAGAGGTTCTCTGGTTCGACTCTCGCCTGGGGTGCCTTCTGTGTGGAGTCTGCATGTCCTCCCCATGTTCATGTGGGTTTTCTTCTAGGTGCTCCGGTTTTCTCCCACAATTCAAAGACAAGTGTCTGGAATAGTTTCTCCCCAGGCTTCTGGTGAAAAAGTACAGTTTTGTACCTACCATAAATGTAGATGTTCGAGGGCTATTACAGCTGCAGTAGTTACATATGGGTTTTCAGCCGGCAGGCGGTCCCTCGGTCGGCCGAATTTCAAAGTCTTGGTCCGGCGTCGGTTGTTGTCGCGTACTCTTCTGACGTCAGGAAGGCTAGAGTATAAAAGACACAGCCGACGCCATCTTCTTCAGTCTTTCTTGCCCCAGATGTCAGGTGCCCCCAAAAGGAAGGCAATACATAAATTAGTGTGATAAACAAATGTAAGCAAATAAAACATAGTAGGATAACCCAGTCAGCAGGTATGAATAGGTATTCAAACCCCAAGGTCTTACCAAGAGGGAAGGAGGGTGGAAACCTGTACTGCAGCTGTAATAGCCCTCGAACATCTACATTTATGGTAGGTACAAAACTGTACTATGTTCATCGTGCATTACAGCTGCAGTAGTTACATATGGGTAGAATCCCAAAGCTATGTATAGGGTGGTAGGTACTATAAGGAACTGGGTTGAGCTAGAATGCCCTGCAAAACTGCAGTGGCAAAGCCTGCTCTAGTTCTGGAGTATAAAGGCAGATGGTAATGCTTTGTGAAAGTATGTACAGAACTCCAAGTGGCTGCCTCCAGGATCTCCTTAGTAGGTACTCCTCTGAGGAAGGCTGTAGAGGTGGCTGTGGCCCTAGTGGAGTGGGATCTGATACCAGTAGGTGCGAGTTTTCCATGATGGGAATAACAAAAGCGTATGCAGTGACCAATCCACTTGGAAATGGTCTGTTTTGTTACAGGTTTCCCTTGACCCCCCACAGCATAGGAAACTAGGAGTTGATCTGATTTTCTGAATGACTTTGTTTTGTCCAAGTAGTAACGTAGCTGCCTATGGATATCTAAAGAATGAAGCAGCCTTTCCCCTTTGTTTTGAGGATTAGAGTAGAAGGTAGGAAGGTGGATGGCCTGGTTTAGGGCTACCCTAGATACTACTTTAGGCATAAAGGAGGGGTTAGTACGCAGGGAAACCCTGTCCTGATGGAATATTAGGAATGGCTGCACCGCCATGAGGGCCTGTAACTCAGAAACCCTACGAGCTGAAGTGATGGCCAGTAGAAAAGCTGTTTTCCAAGACAAATATTGTAGTTCTGCTGAAGCAGCTGGTTCAAAAGGAGGCAATGTCAATTTTTCCAGTACATAGTTAAGGTCCCAAGCTGGTACTGGTTGTTTCCTTGGAGGCCTTATGTTCTTAGCCCCTCTGAGGAACTGTCGCAGTAGAGGGTGTGAGAATAAAGGAGGATCCATGTTGAATTCTGCAGATATTGCTGAGGCATGTATCTTGATTGAGGAAAAGGAAAGTCCCTTGTTCAAAAGTTCAGTTAGGTACTGTAACATCTGAGGCAGGTTTAATTTTCTAGGATCCTGTCCTCTTTCTTCATTCCAACAGCAAAACCGCTTCCATTTTATGGAGTAAGCTTTTCTTGTAGATGGTCTTCTAGCCTCCAAAATGACATCCTGCACTTCTTTGGAGAGTAGTGCCTGATGTGAAGTTAAGGTATTTTCCATGCAGCTAGACTGAGAGTTTTCAGCTGACTGTGAAGAGTTTTGAAATTGTTCTGCGTCAGCAGTAGAGGTGTTAGAGGCAGGGGCCACGGAGGAGTGTGTGTTAGGTTCCTCAATAGTGGATACCAGTGTTGTCTCGGCCAATCTGGAGCAATCAGTATCATCCTTGGCTTGTCTGTTCTTGCTTTCAGAAGCACCTTGGGCAGCAGAGGCAGAGGTGGGAATGCATAAACTGACCAAGTTGTCCATGTGAATGAAAGGGCGTCCACTTTCCAAGCCTTTGGGTGGAAGGTCCTTGAGCAAAACTTTTTTAAATGATGATTTTTGTGTGAGGCAAAAAGGTCTATGTCTGGCCTTCCCCATGCTTGAACAATCTCTGTGAATACGTCTGGATGTAGCCTCCATTCGTGAGGGTCTGTCATATGCCTGCTCAGAGTGTCTGCCAGTGTGTTTTCCATTCCTGGTAGGTACTGAGCCTGGAGTTCTATTTGTCTTTCCAGAGCTAGATTCCAAAGGGTCATCGTTAGTCTGCACAAGGGGTATGAATGAGTCCCTCCTTGTTTGTTTATGTACCACATTACTGTGGTGTTGTCTGTTCTTATGAGCAGCTGTCCTGGATGCAGGAAATCTCTGAAAGCTGAAAATGCCTTTATTACTGCCAGCATTTCTTTTCGATTGATGTGAAGGTGCTTTTCTGTTTTGTGCCATCTGCCCTGAATGCACCTGTCCTTCATGTGCGCCCCCCAGGCGTAATCTGAGGCGTCTGTGGTTATGACTTGTGTAGCTTGAGGCTTGCAGAATGGGAGGCCTTTGTTTACTTTGCATGCTTGAGCCCACCATATGAATTCCTTTTGTAGGCAGGGAATTATTGGAATCTCCACTTCTAAGCTGTGACTGTGTTGAGACCATAGATTTTTTAGGTACCATTGAAGTTTCCTCATGTGCAGCTTTGCACATGGGATTAGAAGAATGCAAGATGCCATGAATCCCAGAGCCTGCAGGATTTTCCTTGCAGTAAGCCTGGTACTTTTTGCAAGCATTTTGAAGTAGTGAAATAGTTGCCCTTGTTTGTCTGTTGTTAGGTAAGCCATCTGAGTGTTTGTGTCCAAGTTGGCACCCAGGAAGGTAATTTTCTGAGAGGGTGTTAGTTTTGATTTCTCCTTGCTGATGGTGTATCCCAGAGAAAGCAGTAAACGTGTCACATATGCTAGATGTTTGAGAAGTACGAGTTTGCTGTCCGCTTGGATCAGGCAGTCGTCCAGATAAGGGTAAATTTGTATCCCTTGAAGTCTGCAGTATGCAATCACTGATGCCAGGCACTTGGTGAATACTCTGGGCGCAGTAGATAAGCCAAAGGGCAATGCAGAGAATTGATAGTGTTTTGAACCTGCAAGAAATCTGAGGTATCTTCTGCAACTTTGTCTGATTGGGACATGCAGGTATGCCTCCTTGAGGTCCAATGTTACCAGCCAAAACCCCTTGCCCAGCATGGGAAGGAGTTGCTGTAGTGTGAGCATCTTGAATCTTGGCACTAGAAGAAATGTGTTGAGAATGGATAAGTCCAGAATGGGTCTCCAGTCGTTCCTTTTCTTGGCACCAGAAAAAGCCTTGAATAAAAACCTTGTGCTTGTTGGTGCGTAGGTACCTTTGTATAGCCCCATGTTTAGAGCTTTGCAATTTGTAGTTGTGCCTCTACCCTTTGATTTTGTGGTAGGTTTGGCATGCCTCTCATTTTGGAAGAGTGTGGAAATGAAATTTGTAGCCTCTGTTTATTATGTCCAGAATCCATTTGTCTGTTGTGACAATATGCCAATTGTTTGCAAATAGTGCCAGTTTCCCTCCCAAAGGTGCTGCCAGTTGAATTCTGTTTGGCATGGAAATGAGGGAGTCATTGAGTTTGCTTTCTGTACTGCTGTGCACTGTCGTCACCACTTCTTGGTGTAGGTGATTGCCATTGTCTGCCTCTGTAGGATCCTTGGTTTTGTCCTCTGCCCCTTCCGCGTCTGTATCTGCCCCTTTGGGCTTTGTCAGTCGTTGGAAAGGACCAGTTCTTTGATGGCCAATTCCTGCTGAACCTTGGAGGCTGAACCTGTAAGAAAGCTTTGACAGTCTGCATAGATTTTGCCTTTTCTTCCATTTTACGTAAAATATCCTCAGCATTACCACCAAAAAGAACATCCTTATGTAATGGTGCATCTAGAATTTTTGCTTTCACTTGATCTGGAAGATTTTGTTCCCTTAGCCATGCATGTCTGCGAATGACTGCTCCAGTGGCAGCTGATCTGCTGGAAGCCTCTAGTGCATCATAACCACATTGTAAGGTGTGCTTGCCCACTTGCTCAGCACTATGCATCATATCCTGCAACTCTTTTAAATCTGGTTGTTCAGGTTGTGACATTTTGTTTTAATTGTGATAACAGAAATTGCTGATATCTAATCATATGAAACTGGCAGTTTAAGGCCCTCATGGCAAGGGTGGCCGAGGTGTAAACTTTCTTTCCCCACCTTTCTAGAGATCTAGATTCCCTTTCCGAAGGCAGTGGGTTCTTGGCCGTGGAAGCCTTAATTCCTTTAGGGCCTTGAGAAATAGTTTCAGGATCTGCATTATGGCCTTTATAGAGGAACTGGTGAGAATTAGGAACTCTGTAATACCTATCCGGCTTAACTGGTGCAGGAGGCAGAGAATCAGGATTTAAACAGGCCTCCGAGTATACATCATCTAAAACCTCCAAAACAGGAGGAATAGCCAGAGGCCTATGCTGAGGTAACCAGAGGAATTCCCTGAGCCTTTTCTTGGAGTCGGAAAAATCTTGGCCTTCCCAATGGAAGTGCTCTCTCAAGGAGTGTAAAGTTTCCCCAAAGGAAAAATCCTCAGGGGGGGATACAGAAGGAATGGACTGCTCTGCATCCAATCCTCAAAGGAGAATAAGACTGTTCTTCAGCATCAGAATGTTCTGATAAAATGGAATCTTGGTCAGAAGGAGGAGAATCCTCCTCTACTCTGGGTCTCTTGTCAGGAGGGGTCTGTGAGCCTCTAATAAGAGTGATCAGGTCTTCAGCCATTTTAAGCATGTGCTTCTTAGGCGTGGACCCAGGTCTTGGGCCTTGTGAGGCAGGCCTAGAAAGTTGCTTGGCTGATTTTGCTTTTGTAAAGGCCTTGATGGAGAAGGAAGATGAAGGGCGAAATACACCATGAGTGGATGTAGATCTATCCACATTGGTGGGTTCGACATGAACAGGTGCTTCGGTAGTAGTTTGGGAAAGGGTCAAG
>NC_056743.1:1738861915-1738923026 GCF_019279795.1 Protopterus annectens
AAGAGTAATTAAATCCTCAGCCATTTTAAGCATCTGTTTCTTAGGCATGGGGCCTGGAGATGGGCCCTGTGTAGCTGGTCTCTGAGTGCATGGTTGCTTTAGACTTTGTGAAAGCCTTGATGGAGAAAGAAGAGGAAGGTCTGAAGACACCTTGAGTGGAGGTGGACCTGTCCACATTCTGAGTTTCAACGCCAATAGTGGCTTCGGTATCTGTAGTCGGGGTGTGGGCCGAGGAGCCTGCGACCTCGGGTACAGGAGACACCGTCAAAGACTGGTCGGCGGTAGTCAGGGGCTGCGTAGGCGCCTCGCTGAGAACCGGACCACATGTAGTCGGCTTTGGCGTGGTGTCGGTAGAGGCCGCGGACCTCGTGGGTCAGTCCTTGTCTTTGCGTTTTTTAGACAAAACCGGAGTCGGAGTATCCGACGACATAGTATAGTTAAATGCTTTCCCAAAATAATGCTGGGCGAACTCCGCCCGACGCTTAATAGTGCGTTTGTTGAATGTAGCACAAAAGCGACAGACCGAGACGTCGTGGTCTGGGCCTAAACAAGGTATACAGAGGGAATGGAAATCCTTATGCAGTATTTGCTTCCCACAAGAACTACAATTATTAACTTTGTCTGACATCGGTCTGAGGCAAGAAAAGTTTCCCCAACGG
This sequence comes from Protopterus annectens, assembly GCF_019279795.1. Lineage (NCBI taxonomy): Eukaryota > Metazoa > Chordata > Ceratodontiformes > Protopteridae > Protopterus > Protopterus annectens. Next base: position 1,738,862,575 of record NC_056743.1, read on the forward strand.
GGTACTTAGCAAAGTACAGCTGTGTACACTTACCATAAATGGTAATGTTCAAGTGTATTCACTGTTGCAGTCATCACACTTAGGTTATCCTGCCAGGGGTGGCCCGAATACCAGAGGCTTAGTATTTCTGCGTTGTTTGCTGTCGCTCCAGGACTGACGTCAAGTTGTCAGTGGTATAAAATCAGGCAGCTGAAGCCATTACATCAGTTTTTCTTGCCCCAACTTTCAGGAGCCCCCAAATAGGGAGCTAGGTTATGGTGGAAGAACACCAACAGTAGAAAGTAAATACCAAAAATTCCCTGTAAGGAGAGAGGAAGACAGAGAGAGAGAGACAGACAAGGGGGATGGAGGGTGGGAAACCAGGACTGCAACAGTGAATACACTCGAACATCTACATTTATGGTAAGTGTACACAATTGTACTATGTTCTTAGTGTTTCACTGTTGCAGTCATCACAATTGGGTTGATTCACAAAGCTGAAGAAAAGGGTGGAGGCAGTCAAGAAGACTGGGGGCAGGCTAGGATGCCCTGCAACACTGCAGTGGCAAAGCCTGCCCTGGATTTGGAAAAGATAGGCAAAGTGGTAATGCTTGAAGGTAGGAACAGAAGTCCATGCTGCAGCCTCCAGGATGTTCCTGGTAGGGACCCCTCTGATAAAATCTGCAGAGGTGAAGGTTGCCTTGGTGGAATGCGTCCTGACCCCCTTTGGGGGAGGTTTCCCATGCTGTTTGTAGCAGAAATGGATGCAGTGTGCTATCCATTTAGAGATTGTTTGGATATGGCCTTGCCCTCTGCCCCTGCTGTGAGGCCGACTAGCAATTGGTCAGTTTTTCTATAAGATTTAGCCCTATCCAGACAGAATCTGAGCTGTCTGTGCACATCCAGAGAGTGCAGAATCCTTTTCCTCTTGTTTTGTGGGTTAGGGAAAAAGGTGGGCAAATGAATGGATTGGTTGAGAGCCACACTGGACACCACTTTAGGCATGAAGGATGGGTTAGTCCTGAGGGAGACCCTGTCAGCATGGAAAATGATGAAGGGCTCTACAGCCATGAGTGCTTGTAGCTCTGAAACTCTTCTGGCTGAAGTGATGTCCAGAAGCAAGGCTGTTTTCCAAGAGAGGTATTTTAACTCTGCTGAAGCTGCTGGTTCAAAGTGGGGTAGGGTGAACTTTTCCAACACAAAGTTAAGGTCCCAAGCTGGGGTAGGAGCTCTTCTGGGTGGCCTTAAGTTGTTAGCCCCTCTTAGGAACTGTGTGAGGAGAGGGTGTGAGAAGAAAGGTGGCTCGGCGCTGTAATGAGCAGAGATGGCAGAGGCATGAATTTTAATAGAAGAGAAGGATAGACCCCTGTGTACTAGGTCTGCTAGGTAATCCAGGATGAGAGGTAGGGAGGGCTGTGCTGTTTCGGCTCTTTTAGCCTGGATCCAGGTGCAAAACCTTTTCCACTTGTCAACATAGGATTTTCTAGTGCTGGGGCATCTGGCCTCATGTATAACATCTAGGACTAGTTTGCTTAGGCTGGCAGCTTGAGAAGAGGTCAGGGAATAAGCAAGGCTGCCAGGTTGAGGGTCTGCAATTGGGGATGCATGAATTCTCCATTCTTCTGGGTCATGAGTGTTGGGATCTGAGGTAGGTGCCATGGTGGCAGGGGTGACAGGCTGCGCAGCAGTGGGTACCAGTGCTGCCATGGCCAGTCTGGGGCAATCAGGATTGTCCTTAGTTTTTCCCTCCCTTACTTTGAGCAGTACCCTCGAAATGAGTGGTAGAGAGGGAAATGCATAGACCAAGAGGTTTACCCATTGGAAGGATAGCGAATCCACTTTCCAGGCCTTGCAGCGAGGTTCCCTAATGCAGAATTTGCTGAGCTGATGATTGGAGTGGGAGGCAAAGAGGTCCTCCTTCGGGGTGCCCCATTTCTGGGTTAAAAGGGTGAGGGTTCTGCGGTCTAGCAGGTTTCTGCTTAAGTTGTCCACCAGTGAGTTTAGGGAGGCTGGCAGGAATTGTGCTAGCAGGTGTATTTGCATGGCTGAGGTTGTGTGCCAAAGGGTCATGAGGAGCCTGCAGAGAGGATAAGAGCGAGTCCCTCCCTGCTTGTTGGTATACCACATCACTGTGGTGTTGTCTGTTTTGATCAGTAGAGGCCCTGGGGAGAGTAGGGGGCTGAAAGCTGTCAGGGCATGCTGAACAGCTAGCATCTCTTTTTGGTTGATGTACAGATGTATTTGATTTGAGCTCCAATGGCCCTGAATGCACCTGCCATCCAGGTGTGCACCCCAGGCATAGTCTGATGCGTCTGTGGTGAGAGTCTGGGTGGTGTGGGGTTGTGAGAAGGGAAGTCCCTTGTTGTGGTTGCATGCTGCTGCCCACCAAAGAAAATCTTTCCTTAGACAGGGTATCACTGGTATGATAGTTTCCAGGTCTTGAGAGTGTTGACACCAAAGGCTTTTTAGGTACCAGTGCAGTTTTCTCATATGCAGTCTGGCATATGGAATGAGTAGAATGCAGGAGGCCATGAACCCTAGAGCTTGCAGGATTTTCCTTGCGGATAACTGTGTTCTGGTGGCTAGTTGAGAGAAGTAGGCTGTCAGGTAGGGCTTGTTTTTCTGGAGTAAGGAATGCCATCTGGGATGCTGTGTCCAGGCTTGCTCCCAGGAATACAATTTTTTTGTGTGGGGACTAGTTTTGATTTCTTTTCATTGATAGTATACACCCCAGGGAGGTCAGTAGGTTCTGTACAAAGGTCAGGTGCTGTAACAGCTTTTCCTGACTGTCCGCCTGAATCAAGCAATCATCTAAGTAGGGATACATTTGAATACTTCTTTGATTGCAAAAAGAAATGGCTGAAGCCAGGCATTTTGTGAAAACTCTGGGAGCAGTGGATAAGCCAAAGGGAAGCGCAGAGAACTGAAAGTGCATAAATCCTGCCCTGAAACGTAAATATTTCCTGCAAGATTCCCTGACTGGGATGTGTAGGTAGGCCTCATTTAGATCTAGGGTGGCTAACCAAGCATCCTTGGAAAGCATAGGAAGAAGCTGCTGGAGGGTGAGCATTTTGAATTTTGGTATCACCAGAAAGGGGTTTAGAATGGATAGATCGAGGATTGGGTGCCAGGTGCCCTCTTTTCTGGGTAACAGGAAGAGTCTGGAAGAGAAACCTTGGCCTATCTGGTCTGCAGGAACATGCTGTATTGCCCTCATGGAGAGCAGGAGTAAGGACTTGCTTTTTGGTCTCTGTCCACTGGTTTGGAGGAAGATCTGGGTACCCTTTTGAGGTTGGCAGAATGTGGAAGTAAAATTTGTATCCCTGGGACACTATGTTCAGGACCCATCGGTTGTTGGTAATAGAGGCCCAGTTGTTTGCATAGAAGGAGAGTTTTCCTTCTAGGGGCACAAGTAAGTGGGCAGAGGTAAGGGGTGGAGGTGTAAAGTCATTGTGAGTTCTTACCATAAGGGGGTGGCTTAGCACTCCCTGTTTTTGAAGAGGAGCAAATCCTTTGCTTAGATCTCTGCATTCCCTGGGACTGCTGTCTTGGGGAGTCTGCTTCCTTTGGGTCTGGACTGAGCTGGCCTGGAGGGGGCCGGATAGGACCAGTGCTTCGAGGGGCAATGCCTACTGAACATCGGAGGCTGGACCTGTAAAAAGTCTAACTGTCTGCATAGATTTAGCTTTTCTTCCATCTTTAAGACCTCTTCTGCCTTAGTTCCAAACAAATTCTTTATTCAATGATGTGTCCAATAATTTTGATTTGACATGGTCTGGCAAGGTCTGCTTCTTAAGCCAAGCATGCCTTCTAAGGACAGAACCAGTGACTGCTGCTCTGCAAGATGCTTCTAGGGCGTCAAAGTCACATTGCAGGGTGTGCTTAGTAACTTGGCTTGCAGAATGCATAAGCTCTTGAAATTCTTTATTTTCTGCACAAGCAGGAAAGGAAATATTTTGTTTGAGGAGTTCCAGGGTATGCTATTTCAGCATGTGGAACTGACAATTTAGTGCTCTAATAGCAAGAGTTGCAGAGGTGTATACTTTTTGCCCCATCTGTCTAAAGCTCGGGAATCCCTGTCTGAGGGGGTGGGATTCTTAGCTGAAGTTGCCTTAATTCCTTTAGGTCCTTGGGAGATGACCTCTGGGTCAGCAGTAGGATTTTTGAAAAGGAATTTTTGAGAGTCAGGACTCTGTAGTACCCGTCAGGTTTCCTGGGAGCAGGAGGAAGGGTGTCAGGAATCAAACTGGATTCCAGAAAAGCATCAGCCACAACATCCAAGACAGGAGGAATGCCTAAAGGTCTGTGCTGTGAAAATCTAAGACTTCCCTGAGTCTCTTTTTTGACTGAGGATAGTCCTGACATCCCATTGGAAATGCTCCCTTAAAGTATGTAGGGTTTCACCAAATGAAAAATCCGTGGGGGGAGAGGCAGAAGGAATGGATTCCTCTGCAGTAGAATCCTCATAAGCAGAGAGAGGTTGCATGTCTTCATATTCAGAAGCATCAGAGTCAACGGACTCCTGTTCAGATAAAACTACTGGGGACAAGTCTCTTTCTTTTGGAAGGGGTAGTCTGGCTTCCCCTAATAAGCATAATAAGATTTTCCGTCATTTTAAGCATTTGAGATTGAAGCATGGTAGCAGGTGCCTGAGCTTGGGTCGTCATTTTTTTGGGCGTAGTTCGTACGCTAGGACTTAGTAACTCAGTAGCTTTAGAAAGAACTGAAGACGTGAAAGAAGTTGTCGGTTTGTGTCGAGTATCAGTAGTGCGAATAACTTCCTCTGAAACCAGTGCCTGCTCAGGACCCATCCAAGGTAGAAACATCCACAGAATCCTTAGTCTAAGAAGTCTCACGGCATACCGGACTCCTGTGGATTCGCAGGCTGCTACTTAGACCCTTTTGAAGTGGGCATCAGGGGCTGCGTAAGTGCCTCACCAAGGACCGGAGAACTGACGACTAGCTTAACAGAAGCATCATCGGCAGTTTTGGACCGGTGCGGTCTGTCTCTGTCTTTATCCTTACGTTTTTTCAGAAGATCGGTAGTCGGATGGCTTACTGAAGCCATATCGGATTTCGAGGACTGAGAGCAAAAATATCTAGCTATAATAAGGGCCCGACAATGTATAGTTCTAGTGTTGAACAAAGAACAAAAGCGACAGCGAGGGACATCGTGGTCTGGGCTTAAACAGGTGACGCAGTAAGAATGGAAGTCTCTGTGTGGTATTTGCTTTCCATGGACGAGACAATTGTTAACTTTTTCTGACATCAGTTAGAGCAAGAAAAGTACAGTTGTGTACACTTACCATAAATGTAGATGTTCGAGTGTATTCACTGTTGCAGTCATTACACTCGGGTTATCCTGCTGGCAGGCTATCCGCAGTCGGCCTGAATTCCAAAGTCCTGGTCCGGCGTTGGTTGCTGTCACCTCTTCCCTGACGTCAGTGCACCAGGGGTATACAAGATGCAGCCGACGCCATTTTCTTCAGTTTTTCTTGCCCCAGATGTCAGGTGCCCCCAAGAAGGTAGGCAATACATATTGCTTATAAAAACATACACTAAAATAAAATGATCACTTCATCTACAAGCAAATACACCACATAGGTTGTATAGGATAGAGAAGTATGGATAAGTCCCAGCAAAAAAAAGGGGGATGGAGAGAGGGTAACCTGGACTGCAACAGTGAATACACTCGAACATCTACATTTATGGTAGGTACACAACTGTACTATGTTCATCGTGTTTCACTGTTGCAGTCATTACACTTGGGTTGAATCCCAAAACTGAGGTAGGGCGGCTGCGTCTAAATAGGATTCGGAGAGGCTATGAGGCCCTGCAGAACTGCAGTGGCAAAGCCTGCTCTGGATTTAGAGTAAAGAGGTAAGTGATAATGCTTGGTAAAAGTGTGCACTGAACTCCAAGTTGCAGCCTCCAAAATTTCCTTGGTTGGTACTCCTCTGAGAAAGGCTGCTGAAGTGGCTGCTGCCCTGGTAGAATGTGGCCTAATATTCTTAGGCACTGATTTGCCATGTTGTGCATAGCAGAAACGAATGCAGTGTCCTATCCATTTTGAAATAGTCTGCTTTGAAATAGCCTTTCCTAGCGATTCTGCAGCATATGCTACAAACAGTTGCTCAGTTTTTCTGAAAGCTTTTGTTTTGTCCAAGGAGAAGCGTAGCTGCCTGTGTATGTCCAAAGAGTGCAGAAGTCTCTCCCCTTTATTCTGGGGATTTGGATAAAATGTTGGCAAATGAATGGTTTGGTTAAAAGCCACACTGGATACTACCATTGGCATAAATGTTGGGTTTGTCCTTAGAGAAACCCTGTCCGGATGAAAAATGATAAAAGGTTCCACTGCCATTAATGCCTGTAACTCTGAGACTCTTCTTGCTGAAGTTATTGCTAGGAGCACAGAAGTTTTCCATGATAAGAATTTTATATCAGCTGTATTGGCTGGCTCAAAAGGAGGCAGTGTGAGGTTTTCCAAGACAAAGTTGAGGTCCCATGCAGGTATCGGTGCTCTCCTTGGGGGACTTATGTTTTTTGCCCCTCTGAGGTACTGTCTTAGCAGTGGATGTGAGAAAATAGGAGGTTCCGTATTGTAATGAGCTGAAACGGCAGAGGCATGGATTTTAATTGATGAGAAGGATAGGCCTTTGTCCAGCATCTCAGTTAGGTATTGTAAAATCTGAGGAATATTTGGAAGAAGTGGTTCAAGTCCTTGTGCCTGGTTCCAAGCACAAAATCTTTTCCATTTTTCTGCATAAGATTTCCTGGTGCTGGGCCTCCTGGCTTCCAAAATGACATCCATAACAGCTTTAGGGAGAGGTGTGTTCTGAGTGGCTATATTATTTGCCATGCAGCCAGATTTAAGGTACTGAGTTGGCTGTGCAGGATCGGATTGTTTTGTTGAGTCAGAAGATGAGGAATTTGAGGTAAAGTCCAGGCTGGGCCTTGAGACAAGCTCTTTAGGATTGGGTACCAGTGCTGGCGTGGCCAGTCTGGGGCAATCAGAATAATTTTTGGCTTCTCTTGTCTGACTTTTAGGAGTACCTTGGGGAGGAGAGGCAGTGGTGGAAAGGCATAAACTGTTAGGGTTTTCCAGCTGAATGATAGAGCATCCACTTTCCATGCTTGTGAGTGATAAGTCCTTGAGCAGAATCTCTGTAGTTGGCAGTTGTGAGGAGAGGCAAAAAGATCTTTGTCTGGGCATCCCCATTTCCTTGTTATCATGCTGAAGACAGTACAGTTTTGTACCTACCATAAATGTAGATGTTCGAGGGCTATTACAGCTGCAGTAATCACATATGGGTTTTCAGCCGTCAGGCGGTCCCTCGGTCGGCCGAATTCCAAAGTCTTGGTCCGGCGTCGGTTGTCGTCGCGTACTCTTCTGACGTCAGGAAGGCTAGAGTATATAAGACACAGCCGACGCCATCTTCTTCAGTCTTTCTTGCCCCAGATGTCAGGGGCCCCCAGAAGGAAGGCAATACATAAATAAATCTAATCCATAAAAGTAAGCAAATAATACATAGCAGGATAACCCAGTCAGTAGGTATGAAGAGGTATTCAGACCCCAAGGTCTTACCAAGTGGGGAAGGAGGGTGGAAAACCTGTACTGCAGCTGTAATAGCCCTCGAACATCTACATTTATGGTAGGTACAAAACTGTACTATGTTCATCGTGCATTACAGCTGCAGTAATCACATATGGGTAGAATCCCAAAGCTATGCATAGGGTGGTAGGTACTATACGGAACTGGGTTGAGCTAGAATGCCCTGCAACACTGCAGTGGCAAAGCCTGCTCTTGTTCTGGAGTATAAAGGCAGATGGTAGTGTTTTGTGAAGGTATGTACAGAACTCCAAGTGGCTGCCTCCAAGATATCTTTAGTAGGCACGCCTCTGAGGAAGGCTGTAGAGGTGGCTGTGGCCCTAGTGGAGTGAGGTCTGATACCAGTAGGGACAAGCTTTCCATGAAAGGAATAACAAAAGCGTATGCAGTGACCAATCCACTTGGAAATGGTCTGTTTGGTAACAGGTTTCCCTTGACCCCCCCACAGCATAGGAAACGAGGAGTTGATCTGATTTTCTGAAGGATATGGTTCTGTCCAAGTAATAACGTAGCTGCCTATGGATGTCTAAAGAGTGTAGCAGCCTTTCCCCTTTGTTTTGAGGGTTAGGGTAAAAGGTAGGAAGGTGTATGGCCTGGTTTAAGGCTACCCTAGATACCACTTTAGGCATAAAGGAAGGGTTGGTACGAAGGGAAACCCTGTCCTGATGGAAGATGAGGAATGGCTGCACTGCCATGAGGGCCTGTAACTCAGAAACTCTACGAGCTGAAGTGATGGCCAGTAGAAAAGCTGTTTTCCAGGACAAATATTGCAATTCTGTTGAAGCAGCAGGTTCAAAGGGAGGTAATGTCAATTTTTCTAGTACGTAGTTAAGGTCCCAAGCTGGCACTGGCTGTTTCCTTGGAGGTCTCATGTTCTTAGCCCCTCTGAGGAACTGTCGTAGGAGTGGGTGTGAGAATAAAGGAGGATCCATGTTGAATTCTGCAGAGATTGCTGAGGCATGTATTTTGATTGAGGAAAATGAAAGTCCATTGCTCAAAAGTTCCGCTAGGTACTGCAAAATCTGAGGTAGGTTCAATTTTCTAGGGTCCTGCCCTCGCTTTTCATTCCAACAGCAAAACCGCTTCCATTTTATGAGTAAGCTTTTCTAGTAGATGGTCTTCTGGCCTCCAAAATGACATCCTGCACCTCTTTGGAGAGTAGAGTCTGATGTGATGCTAAGGAATTTTCCATGCAGCGAGACTGAGAGTTTTCAGCTGACTGTGAAGGGTTTTGAAATTGTTCTGCGTCAGCAGTAGAGGTGTTAGAGGCAGGGGCCACGGAGGAGTGTGTGTTAGGCTCCTCAGGAGTGGATACCAGTGTTGTCTCGGCCAGTCTGGAGCAATCAGTATCATCCTCGGCTTGTCTGTTCTTACTTTCAAAAGTACCTTGGGCAGGAGAGGTAGAGGTGGGAAGGCATAAACTGACCAAGTTGTCCATGTGAAGGAAAGAGCGTCCACTTTCCAGGCCTTTGGGTGGAAGGTCCTTGAGCAAAACCTTTTTAATTGATGGTTTCTGTGGGAGGCAAAAAGATCTATATCAGGCCTCCCCCACGCTTGAACAATCTCTGTAAACACCTGTGGATGTAGCTTCCATTCGTGAGGATCTGTCATATGTCTGCTCAGAGTGTCTGCCAGTGTGTTTTCCATTCCTGGCAGGTACTGTGCCTGAAGTTCTATTTGTCTTTCCAGAGCCAGGTTCCAAAGAGTCATGGCTAGTCTGCACAAGGGTATGAATGAGTTCCTCCTTGTTTGTTTATGTACCACATTACTGTGGTGTTGTCTGTTCTTATGAGCAGTTGTCCTGGATGCAGGAATTCTCTGAACGCTGAGATTGCATTTATTACTGCCAGCATTTCTTTCTGATTGATGTGAAGGTGCTTTTCTTTTGGGGCCATCTGCCCTGAATGCACCTGTCCTTCATGTGCCTCCCAGGCGTAGTCTGAAGCGTCTGTGGTTATGATTTGTGTAGCTTGAGGCCTGCAGAATGGGAGGCCTGTGTTTACTTGGCATGCTTGGGCCCACCATATGAATTCCTTTTGAAGACAGGGAATTATTGGAATCTCCGCTTCCAAGCTGTGACTGTGTTGTGACCATAGATTTTTAGGTACCATTGAAGTTTCCTCATGTGCAGCTTTGGCGCATGGGATTAGAAGAATGCAAGATGCCATGAATCCCAGAGCCTGCAGGATTTTCCTTGCAGTAAGCCTGGTACTTTTGCAAGTATTTTGAAGTACTGAGATAATTGCCCTTGTTTTTCTGGCGTAAGGTAGGCCATCTGGGTGTTTGTGTCCAAGTTGGCACCCAGGAAGGTTATTTTCTGAGAGGGTGTTAGCTTTGATTTCTCCTTGTTGATGGTGTATCCCAGAGAAAGCAGTAACCGTGTCACATATGCCAGGTGTTTCAGAAGTATGTGTTTGCTGTCCGCTTGAATCAGGCAGTCGTCCAGATAAGGGTAAATTTGTATCCTTTGAAGTCTGCAGTATGCAATCACTGATGCCAGGCACTTGGTGAATACTCTGGGCAGTAGATAAGCCAAAGGGCAATGCAGAGAATTGATAGTGGTTTGAACCTGCAAGAAATCTGAGGTATCTTCTGCAACTTTGTCTGATTGGGACATGCAGGTATGCCTCCTTGAGGTCCAATGTTACCAGCCAGAACCCCTTGCCCAGCATGGGAAGGAGTTGCTGTAATGTGAGCATCTTGAATTTTGGCACGAGAAGAAATGTGTTTAGGATGGATAAGTCCAGTATGGGTCTCCAGTCGCTTCCTTTTCTTGGCACCAGGAAAAGCCTTGAATAAAAACCTTGTGCTTGTTGGTGCGTAGGTACCTTTTGTATAGCCCTCATGTTTAGGAGCTTTGTAATTTGTAGTTGTGCCTCTACCCTTTGATTTTGTGGTAGATTTGGCATGCCTCTCATTTTTGGAAGACTGTGAAAATGGAATTTGTAGCCTCTGTTTATAATGTCCAGAATCCATTTGTCTGTTGTGACAATATGCCAATTGTTTGCAAATAGTGCCAGTTTCCCTCCCAAAGATGCTGCCAGTTGAATTTTGCTTGGCATAGAAATGAGGGAGTCATTGAGTCTGCTTCCTGTACTGCTGTGCACTGTCGTCACCACCTCTTGGTGCTGGAGATTGCCATTGTCTGCCTCTATAGGACCCTTGGTTGTCCTCTGCCCCTTCAGCGTCTGTATCTGCCTCTTTGGGGCTTGTCAGTGGTTGGAAAGGACCAGTTTTTTGAAGGCCAATTCCTGTTGAACCGTGGTGGCTGGACCTGTAAGAAAGCTTTGACAGTTGGCATAGATTTTGCTTTTTCTTCCATTTTACGTAATATATCCTCAGCATTAGCACCAAAAGAACATCCTTATGTAAAGGTGCATCCAGAATTTTGCTTTCACATGGTCTGGCAGATTTTGTTCCCTAAGCCATGCATGTCTGCGAATTACTGATCCGTAGCGGCGCTCTGCTGGAGGGCTCTAGGGCATCATAACCACATTGTAAAGTGTGCTTACCCACTTGCTCTGCACTATGCATCATATCCTGCAACTCTTTTATATCTGGTTGTTCAGGTTGTGACATTTTGGTCTTTAATTGTGATAACAGGAATTGTTGATATTTAATCATATGAAACTGGCAGTTTAAGGCCCTCATGGCTAGGGTGGCGAGGTATAAACCTTCTTACCCCACCTTTCTAGAGATCTAGATTCCCTTTCCGCAGGAAGTGGATTCTTGGCCGTGGAGGCCTTAATTCCTTTAGGGCCTTGAGAAATAGTTTCAGGGTCTGCATTATGGCCTTTGTAGAGGAACTGATGAGAATTAGGTACTCTGTAGTACCTATCCGGCTTAACTGGTGCAGGAGGCAGAGAATCAGGATTAAGGCAAGCCTCCAAGTAAACATCATCCAATACCTCCAAAACAGGAGGAATAGCCAAAGGTCTATGCTGAGGTAACCAGGAAATTCCTAAGCCTTTTCTTGGAGTCTGAAAGTCTTGGCCTTCCCAGTGGAAGTGCTCTCTCAAGAGTGTAAGGTTTCCCAAAGAAAAATCCTCAGGGGGATACAGAAGGAATAGACTGCTCTGCATCCGAATCCTCGAAGGGGAATAAGAGTGTTCTTCAGCATCAGAATGTTCTGATAAAATGGATCCCTGGTCAGAAGAAGGAGAATCCTCCTACTCTGGGTCTCTTGTCCGGAGGGCCTGGGAGCCTCTGATAAGAGTGATAAGGTCCTCAGCCATTTTAAGCATGTGCTTCTTAGGCATGGGCCCAGGTGATGGGCCTTGTGCAGCCGCCCTAGTATGGTGCCTGGCTGTTTTGGATTTAGTGAAGGCCTTGATAGAAAGATGATGAAGGCCTAAATACACCATGGGTGGATGTAGATCTATCCACATTGGTAGGCTCGACATATGCAGGGGCTTGATCGTAGTCTGGGAAAGGGCGAAGAACCAGCGGTCTGACAGAAGACCCCGCCGAGGGAGGGTCGTCGGTAGCCAGGGACTGCAAAGGCGTCTCACTGAGAACCGGCCACGTGGAGCCTGCTTGCGTGGTGTCGGTGGAGACCGCGGTCCTCGACTGGCGGTCCTTTTCTTTGCATTTTTTAGACAAAGCGGTAGTCGGAGTATCCGACGACATTTTATAATTAAACGCTTTACCAAAAATGCTGGGCGAACTCCGCCCGACGCTTGATAGTGCGTTTATTGAAGGTAGCGCCAGCGACAGCCGAGACGTCGTGGTCTGGGCCCAAACAAGGTATGCAAAGGGAATGGAAATCCTTATGCGGTATTTGCTTCCCACAAGAAATACAATTATTAACTTTTTCTGACATCGGTCTGAGGCAAGAAAAGATTCCCCAACGGGGTACTTAGCTTTAATGAAGACTTCGGTTCCAAAATTTTTCGTAATTCAGGAGCTGGCCGACCGGCACTTGCGAACTGCTTCTGCTTCGGGCACCGCGCGGCAAAAAAGACTGAAGAAGATGGCGTCGGCTGTGTCTTATATACTCTAGCCTTCCTGACGTCAGAAGAGTACGCGACGACAACCGACGCCGGACCAAGACTTTGGAATTCGGCCGACCGAGGGACCGCCTGACGGCTGAAAACCCATATGTGATTACTGCAGCTGTAATGCACGATGAACATCTGTGGATCTAGTTTCCACTCGTGAGAGTCCATGAGGTTTCTGCTTAGTTCGTCTGCCAGAGTATTTTTCTTTCCTGGCAGAAATTGTGCCTGCAGATGTACTTGATCGGTCAGTGCTGTGTTCCACAAAGTCATGGCTTGCCTGCAGAGGGGGTATGAATGCGTGCCCCCTTGCTTGTTTATGTACCACATAACTAATATTGTCTGTCTTTAGCAATAGTTGTCCTGGATGTAGTAGATCCTTGAAGGCTGTCAGGGCATTCTGTGCAGCTAGCATCTGTCTGATTGATATGAAGATGCATTTGGTCCGTGGGCCACGTGCCCTGAATACATTTTCCTGCCATGTGTGCCCCCAGGCATAATCCGATGCATCTGTTGTTGGTGTCAGACTAGCTGTGGGTAAAGTGAAAGGCTGTCCCTTGTTGTGGTGACAGGCTAGTGCCCACCATCGAAACTCCTGTTGCAGGCAGGGGATAAGAGTTATTATTGTTTCCAGGCTGTGGCAATGTTGAGTCCAAGCACTTTTTAGATACCATTGTAGCTTCCTCATATGCAGTCTTGCATATGGAATTAGCAGGATGCAGGATGCCATGAAGCCCAAAGCCTGCAGAATTTTTCTTGCAGGTAACTGGATCTTTGTTGCTATCATTTGAAAGTAATGAGTCAGTTGCCTTTGCTTGTCTGGCATGAGATAAGCCATCTGGGCAGTTGTATTTAAGCTTGCACCCAGGAATATTATCTCTTGAGAGGGCACTAGTTTTGATTTATTTTCGTTTACTGTGTATCCTAGGCAAATTAGTAATCTTTTTACAAACGCCAGATGCTTTAGTAGAATGTCCTTGCTCTCTGCTTGAATAAGGCAGTCGTCCAAGTAGGGATATATTTGAATTTTTTTTTGTCTGCAAAATGCAATTACTGGTGCCAGGCATTTTGTGAAGACCCTGGGCGCAGAAGATAAGCCAAAAGGCAGTGCAGAGAATTGGTAATGCATTGAGCCATCTATGAATCTGAGGTATCTTCTGCAAGATTGTCTGATTGGGACATGCAGGTATGCCTCTTTGAGGTCCAAAGTAACTAGCCAAGATTTCTTGCCCAGCATGGGTAGAAGCTGCTGCAGTGTCAACATTTTGAATTTTGGAACGTCCAGGAAAGTATTTAGAATAGACAGGTCCAGTATTGGTCTCCAGGCTTTGTCCTTTCTGGGTACCAAGAAAAGTCTTGAGTAAAATCCTTGCCCCTGCTCTTGCTGTAGTACTTTTTGAATAGCCCTCATATCCATGAGAGCAGAAATTTGTTTTTGTGCCGCTGCCCATTGATTGTGTGGCAGGTCTGGCATACCTTTTGACCTTGGCAGGGTGTAAAAGTGGAACCTGTAACCCTGAGAAATAATATTCAGAAGGCATTTGTTCTGATGATCATGTGATCATGTGCCAGTTTTGTGAGAAAAGTGCTAATTTCCCCCCCAAGGGTGCTGCCAAGAGGTAAGTGCTTGGTATTTGTAGAGGAAAGTCATTGGGACTGTTTCCTGTATGGCTGTGATTTGTCTTCTCCAGTTTTGGAGGTAGAAGCACACCATTGTTTAGGTCTGTATGAGCCTTGGGGCCGAGATCTGCCTCTTGGGTGTCTATCTGCCTCTTTGTGGTCTGTCTGACACTGGAAAGGACCAATTTTTAGTAGGCCAGTTCCTGCTAAATCTAGGTGGCTGAACCTGTAAGAAATCCTTTACTGTCTGCATTGATTTTGCTTTATCCTCCATTTTCTTTAACACTTGTTCTGCCTTAACACCAAACAAAGTATCATGCTGTAATGGAGCATCCAATAATTTTGCTACAACATGATCAGGTAAACTCTGTTCTTTTAACCAAACATGCCTTCGAATGACAGGACCTGTAACTGCGGCTCTGCAAGATGCCTCTAATGAATCAAAACCACATTGCAAAGTATGCTTTCCCACTTGTTCAGCTGCATGCAACAAATCCTGCATTTCCTTGTTCTCAGGACATTCAGAGCTTGTAAGCATTTTTTGTTTTAGCAAAGACATTAAGTATTGTTGATATTTAAGCATGTGAAACTGGCAGTTTAAAGCCCTTACAGCTAAAGTAGCAGAGATGTAAACTTTCTTCCCCCATCTGTCCAGTGCTCTAGAATCCCTATCAGAGGGAACAGGGCTTTTTGCAGTGGAAGCCTTGACCCCTTTGGGACCCTGAGAAATAGTTTCTGGATCAGCAGCAGGGCTTTTATAAAGAAATTTATGAGAATCTGGAACCCTGTAGTACCTATCTGGCTTAACTGGTGCAGGAGGTAAAGAATCAGGAGTCAAACTGGATTCAGAAAAAACATCATAACAATATCTAGTACAGGGGGGATAGCAAGAGGCCTGTGCTGAGGCAATAAAAGAAAGTCTCTGAGCCTTTTCTTGGATTCTGAATAATCCTGGCTCTCCCAATGGAAATGTTCCCTCATGGTGTGCAGGGTTTCCCCAAAAGAGTAGTCCTCAGGAGGAGAGGCTGAAGGGATAGATTCTTCAGCATCAGAGTCCTCATAGGGAGGAAGAGAATATCCCTGTTCTGAAGAGGAATCAGAAGAAATAGAAACCTGGTCAGAGGAGTCATAATCAGTGTCTTGCCTAGGCCGTATATCAGGAGGGGGATGGGAACCCCTGATCAAAGTAATTAGGTCCTCGGCCATTTTGAGCATCTATTTCTTTGGCATGGATGACTGTCCAGGAGAATGCTGCACTTGTTTCTTTGTCTTTAAATGTGTTTTAGACTTTGCCTTGGCTGCTGAAGTGGTCTTAATAGTAAGCTGTGTAGGTCTGAAAACACCCTCAGAAGACGATGCCTGCTCAGCGGCTCTGGACCCATCTGAGGGAATTGTTTCCGTAGGCCCAATACCTTGAGTTTCCAGAGGCCTAGCTGTCTCCACGTGGGAGTCGGAGGCGGCCTGTGGCTCTGAGGTAGCGGGTGTCAGGGGCTGCGAAAGCACCTCACTGAGAACCGGCGACTGGCCTAGAAGAGGCTTCGTCAGTTTTGGACCTCAATTGCCTGTCCTTTTCTGTTTCTTTGCGTTTTTTATGAATTCCGGTCGTCGGCTGTTCCGACGGCATTATATAGTTAAACCTTCGGGCAAAGTAACGGAAAGCAAAATCGTACCGACGCTTAATAGTGCGTTGGTTAAATCTAGCACAAAACCGACAACTAGCAACGTCGTGGTCAGGACCTAGGCAAGGAATACAGTAAGAATGGAAATCCTTATGAGGTATTTGCTTCCCACAAGAAATACAATTGTTAACTTTTACTGACATCGGTCTGGAGCAAGAAAAAGTTTCCCCAACGGAGTACTCAGCTTTATTGAAGACTTTGGATCTGAAATTCGATTTTGAAAATCTCAGGAGTTGGCCGACCGGCACTTGCAAACTGCTTTTGCTTCGGGGACTGCGCGGCAAGAAAGACTGGAGAAAATGGCGTCGGCTTCATCTTATATACCCCTGGCGCACTGACGTCAGGGAAGAGGCGACAGCAACCGACGCTGGACCAGGACTTTCGAATTCAGGCTGACTGCGGGTAGCCTGCCAGCAGGATAACCCTAGTGTAATGACTGCAACAGTGAAACATGATGATCATCATCTACAGCTGCTTGGCTAGAGCGACCACTAGTAAGACTTTAGCCTCATCCGTTCTGATTTTGTGAAGCACCACAGGTAAAAGTACAGTTGTGTATACTTACCATAAATGTAGATGTTCGTGTGTATTCACTGTTGCAGTCATTACATTTGGGTAATCTGCTGGCAGGTTGCCCTCAGTCGGCCTGAATAACAAAGTCTTGGGTCCTGCATCAGCTGCTGTCTCCTCTTCCATGACGTCAGGTCGTCAGGGGTATAAAAACATGCAGCCAATGCCATTTTATTCAGTTTTTCTTGCCCCAGATGTCAGGTGCCCCCCGAATGGGGAGCAAATATATATATATATATATATATATATATATATATATATATATATATATATATAAATAAACAGTAAATATATATAAATGTACTTTTAGAAACAAACTTTACCGTCATCTAAAAGCAAATACACCACAAAGGCTTTTGTGTATAGTGAAGGAAAGAAAAGGTATAGAAAGGGGGATGGCGGTGGTAACTGACTGCAACAGTGAATACACTCGAACATCTACATTTATGGTAAGTGTACACAACTGTACTATGTTCTTCGTGTTTCACTGTTGCAGTCATTACATTTGGGTAGAATCCCAAAGCTATGGATGGGAGGATGGAACTAAACAGCATTAGGAGTGGCTATAAGGCCCTGCAGAACTGCAGTGGCAAAGCCTGCCCTGGACTTGGAGAAGAGACGCAAATGATAATGCTTTGTGAAGGTATGAACAGAGCTCCAAGTAGCAGCTTCTAGAATGTCTTTGGTTGGAACCCCTCTGAGAAAAGCTGCTGAAGTAGAGGCAGCCCTGGAGGAATGTGATCTGATCCCCTTGGGCACAGGTTTATCATGGTGCAAGTAGCAGAAACGAATGCAGTGGCTTATCCACTTAGAAATAGTCTGCTTTGATATAGCCTTCCCCTCTGACCCTGCAGCAAATGCTACCAGTAGTTGCTCAGACTTTTAGAGATTTGGTCCTGTTTAAGTACAATCTTAGTTGTCTGTGTACATCCAATTAATGCAGAATCCGCTCCCCCTTGTTCTGCGGATTTGGGTAAATTGTTGGCAGGTGAATGGTCTGGTTAAGAGCCACAGTGGATACCACCTCAGGCATAAAAGAAGGATTGGTCCTAAGGGACACCCTGCCCGGGTAAAATATAATAAAAGGCTCTACTGCCATGAGAGCCTGTAGTTCTGAAACCCTTCTTGCTGAAGTGACTGCCAAGAGAAAAGCTGTTTTCCAAGATAGAAATTTTATATCCGCAGTAGCTGCTGGTTCAAAAGGAGGCAGAGTGAGTTTTTCCAGCACAAAATTGAGGTCCCATGCAGGAGTTGATGATCTTCTGGGAGGCCTTACATTTTTGGCCCCTCTAAGATACCGTTTAAGCAGAGGATGAGAAAAGAGGAGAGGCCCTGTGTTGTAATGAGCTGAGATGAAAGAGGCATGGATTTTTATTGAAGAAAAAGATAGGCCCTTGTCAAGCATCTCAGTCAAATATTGTAAAATCTGAGGAATATTGGGCTTTGCTGTGTCTGTTCCTTGTGCTTGGTTCCAAGCACAGAATCTCGTCCATTTATCAGCATAAGATTTTTCGAGTACTAGGCCTTCTGGCTTCCAAAATGACATCCATCACAGACTTACTGAGAGGTGTTGTTTGAATCATTAGTTAAATCAGCCACGCTGCAAGATTCAGAGTTTGGAGCTGAGTGTACAGAATTTGATAGTTTTGCTGAGACAGGAGATGAGGTATTTGAGGCAAGTACCATGGAGGAAGCTGAGACATATTCCTTAGAAGTGGGTACCAGTGCTGGCGAGGCCAGTCTGGAGCAATTAGGATCATTTTTGTTTTTTCCTGTCTGACTTTTAGTAAGACCTTGGAGAGTAGAGGCAGAAGTTTAAAGGCATAGACTGATAGGTTTTTCCAGCTGAAGGATAGGGCATCCACTTTCCATGCTTTTTTGTGATGAGTTCTTGTGCAAAATTTGTCCAACTGATAATTTTGGGGAGAGGCAAATAGATCTATGTCTGGGCTCCCCCATTTCTGTGTTAACATGCTGAAGATTTGTGGATCCAGTTTCCATTCGTGCGGGTCCACAAGATTTCTGCTTAGGTCATCTGCCAGAGTATTTTGCTTTCCTGGCAGGAATTGAGCTTGAAGATGTATTTGGTAAGTCAAGGCTGTGTTCCACAAGGCCATGGCTAGTCTGCAAAGGGGGTAGGAATGTGTACCCCCCTGCTTGTTTATGTACCACATAACTGGTGTTGTCCTGGATGAAGTAAGTTCTTAAAGGCTGTCAGAGCATTCTGAACAGCTAACATCTCTTTCTGGTTGATATGCAGATGCATTTGGTTTGGGCTCCATTTGCCCTGAATGCATCTCCCTGCCAGGTGGGCCCCCCAAGCATAGTCTGATGCATCTGTAGTTAGGGTTTGGGTGGCAGGGGATAGAGTGAATGACAGTCCCTTGTTTTGGTGACATGTCTCTGCCCACCAAAGAAATTCCTGTTGTAGGCAGGGAATGAGAGGAATCAATGTTTCCAGACTGTGACAATGTTGACTCCATAAATGTTTTAGGTACCATTGAAGTTTCCGCATATGCAGTCTCGCATATGGAATTAGTAGAATGCAGGATGCCATGAACCCCAAAGCCTGCAGAATTTGTCTTGTAGATAACTGGGTTTTTGTTTCCATTTGGTTGAAGTACGTTGTCAGTTGCCTTTGTTTGTCTGGTGTGAGGTAAGCCATCTGGGCAGTTGTATTCAAGCTTGTACCCAGGAATGTAATTATTTGAGAGGGTACCAGTTGTGATTTCTTTTCGGTTATCGTGTACCCTAGGCATGCTAGAAGCCTTTTTACAAACGCCAGATGTTGAAGAAGAGTATCCTTGTCCTCTGCTTGAATGAGACAGTCATCCAGATAAGGATAAATTTGAATGCTTCTTCATCTGCAGAATGCAGTTACTGGTGCCAGGCACTTTGTAAAGACCCTGGGCGCAGTAGATAAGCCAAAGGGCAGTGCAGAGAATTGGTAATGCAAAAAAACCTGCTTTGAAACAGAGGTATCTTCTGCATGATTCCCTTATTGGGATATGCAGGTATGCCTCTAAGTCTAGAGTTACTAACCAAGCATTCCTGCCTAGCATAGGCAGTAGCTGTTGTAAAGTCAGCATTTTGAATTATGGAATGTCCAGGAACGTGTTCAAAATCGATAAGTCCAGTATTGGATGCCATGAATTGTCTTTTCTGGGTACCAGGAAAAGTCTTGAATAAAAACCTTGTCCTTTTTCCTTTTCTGGTACCGGTTGAATAGCCCCCATATCCATGAGGGACATGACTTATTTCTGAGCCTCTGCCCACAGATTTTGTGGCAGATCCAGCCATCCATTTGGAATTGGCAAAGTATGGAAATTAAATCTGTACCCCTGGGATACTATGTTTAATACCCACTTGTCCTGGGTAATTAACTGCCAATTTTGAGCAGGAAGTGCTAGTTTTCCCCCCAAGGGGGCTGCCAAAAGATAAGTGCTTGGTGATGGTAGAGGAAAGTCATTGAGACTGCTTACTGTAGGGGTTGTGCTTTGTTTCCTCCAGATTTGGAGGTGGAGGCACCCCATTGCTTTGACCTGTAAGAACCCTGTGATTGGTATCTGGAGCCTTTCGAGGGATTTGCCCTGAGTGGCTCTGTTGGACACAGGAAAGGACCAATTTTTAGTAGGCCAGTGTCTACTGAACCTGGGTGGCTGCACTTGCAAGAAATATTTTACAGTTTGCATAGATTTAGCTTTGTCTTCCATTTTCTTTAAAACCTCTTCTGCCTTTTTACCAAAACAGAGTATCATGCTGCAAAGGGGCATCCAACAATTTAGCTCTAACATGGTCAGGCAGATTTTGCTCCTTGAACCAGGCATGCCTTCTAATCACAGATCCAGTAACGGCAGCCCTACAAGAGGACTCCAAGGAATCAAAACCACATTGAAAAGTATGCTTTCCAAATTGTTCTGCTGAATGCAATAATTCATGCAACTCTTTATTTTCCACACAATCAGAAATCAACATAATTTTCTGTTTCAGTAAGCCCATAACATGCTGTTGATATTTAAGCATATGAAACTGGCAGTTTAAAGCCCTGATTGCCAAGGTTGTAGATGTACAAACCTTCTTACCCCATCTATCCAGAGCCCTGGAATCTCTATCAGAAGGGGTAGGATTCTTGGCTGTAGATGCCTTTACACCCTTGGGACCCTGAGAAATAGTTTCAGGATCAGCAGCAGGATTTTTGAAATTTGTGGGAGTCAGGAACCCTGTAATATCGGTCAGGCTTACTAGGAGCCGGAGGCAGGGAATCAGGAGCCATGCTTTATTCAGAGAACACATCAACAACAATGTCTAATACAGTGGGTATTGCCAAAGGCCTATGCTGAGGAAGAAGAAGGAAATCCCTAAGCCTCTTTTTTGATTCAGAGAAATCCTGACTCTCCCAGTGAAAATGTTCCCTTAAAGTATGTAAAGTCTCTCCAAAAGAGTAATCCTCAGGAGGAGATGCAGATGGGATGGATTCCTCTTCATCAGAATCCTCACAGGGTGGAATAGAAAATTCCTGATCAGAAGAGGAATCCGATGAAATGGAAACCTGATCTGAAGATTCATAATCAGTGTATTGCCTAGGCCTCTTAGCAGGGGGTGGTTGGGAGCCCCTGATCAAGGTAATTAAATCCTCAGCCATTTTGATCATCTGTTTTTTTTTTTTTTTTAGGCATAGGGGCCTGAGCACGTGGCTCATGTGTCACTTTTTTTTTTTGACACAGCTTGTTTTTGTTGCTGGTGTCAGTTTAATATAAAAATGTTGAGGCCTGAAAACAGCCTCAGAAGCCGGTGCCTGCTCAGCGGCTCTGGACCCATCTAAGGGAGAGACACCCACGGGTTCAATACTCTGAGAATCCCGCGGCGTACCGGACTCCGAATGGGTCTTGGTAGAGGCCTGCGACTCAAAAGTAGCGGGTATCAGGGGCTGCGAAAGCGCCTGAGTACCGGCGAACCGGCGGCTGGCTTAGGAGAAGCTTCGTCGGTTTTGGACCTCAATGGTCTGTGTCTGTCTTTTCCTTTGCGTTTTTTGTGAACTCCGGTAGTCTGATTGCTAACAGACGACATTTCAGGATAATTAAATCTTGAACCAAAGTATTTAGAAGCAAAAATATACCGACGTTTAATAGCGCGTTGGTTAAATCTAACACAAAACTGACAGCAAGGCACGTTGTGATCTGGGCCTAGGCAAGGACTACAGTACAAGTGAAAATCCTTATGAGGTATTTGCTTCCCACAAGTAATGCAATTATTAACTTTTTCTGACATCGGTAAGGAGCAAGAAAAAGTTTCCCCAATGGGGTACTTAGCTTTACTTTGAAGACTTCAGTTCTGAAACTCGAATACGAAAATTTCAGGAGTCGGCCGACCGGTACTTGCTAACTGCTTCTGCTTTGTGCACCACGCGACAAGAAAGACTGAATAAAATGGCGTCGGCTGCATGTTTTATACCCCTGACGACCTGACATCATGGAAGAGGAGACAGCAACCGACGCAGGACCCAATACTTTGTTATTCAGGCCGACTGAGGGCAACCTGCCAGCAGATTAGCCAAATGTAATGACTGCAACAGTGAAACACGAAGAACAGAGATAGGCAGTAGAGAAGCTGGCACAGCCAACTGTGAATGAATGTCAAAGACATTCACTGTCCAAGCTCTTCTGCAAAAGGACTAAGAGCAAAACTTCTGTTGCTCATAGTTTTTGATGGACATGAAGACATCAATCTCTGGTAGACACACATTTATGCATAAGTGACATGAAAACCTTGAAATCTAGCTTCCACACAGCTGCAGACATCCATTTTGCTCAAGCTGTCTGCCACCACATTCTGGGCTGAAAAGATCAACAGGCAGAGAGGTTCAAACCCAGTTAGATAGCCACTTCTCAAACAAACACAGCCAGACTGCAAAGTTTGTAAGAGTGAGTGCCTCCCTTGTTCTACACCACACCAACATGGTGCTATATAGGGTTCAGTATGACATACTGAGAAAAAGATATCCAGTCACAAATACCAAAAAAAAAAAAAAAAAAATGTTGCTGAAAGCCTCTTTCAGTGAACACTTTTTTTTCTTTACATCAATGACATATGTCAACTTCACAGTCGCACAATAGTGGGGAAAACGCATAATTAACATTCACTGAAAGTGGCTTTAGCAAAATTGTTTTGTGGTATTGTCAAATTAGACTAACCACAGTCAAACATCTGTCAGACTGCTATTGCCCATCATTATGCTAAGGGGGCCTGGTGCAAACGTCAGCTGCTTGAGGTCAATTTCCTTGTGCAGCATGGTTTTAACTGCTTCATGTGTGTCCTCACAAAGTCGAAGCTAGCCATGGAAACATTTTTCTTCTACTGAGGAATACCATGGATCTGCCATTGTTGGCTCTGCAAGTGGAGCTCAGATAAGTGAAAACTCCTTCCTGACTGAGGGTTTGAGAGGAATCATTTGAGTCAAGGGGGTCACTGTGTTGCTGTCAAAAGACTAATACAGTACCATTAAACTTCCCTTAGGCAGCATGCATTTTTAACAGTTAACAAAACAAATTCTACCCGAGATAGTTCAACTTAAAAGCTATTTATGTAGGTCTTCAGCAGACAAATGAGGAATTGTCACCTGTGGAAAAAGTGCACAAGACTGAACTAAGTTTGTGGACATGATCACTTCCCCAAGATTGTGCAACTCTATGTTTTATATATAAAACAACGAAGTACTGGGGGTCTCAAAGACTCCACTGGGGCTTACAGATGGAGGAAGCCCCATAAAAATAGTAGAAAGGACTTTATTCTTATTGAAAACCATTTAGAACAGCTTTTGATTTCATTTTTTCCCTGGACTGGGTTTTATTATTGTCAGCTTAATTTCTGTACTATATGAATCCTTTTGTCTCATATGCAGTCTGGCTATCAGTATCATACAAACAGATGAATGTGTGTGCCCCTGGGCTCAAAGGACCCCTCTGGCTTACAACTGTGGGAAAGTTTTTAAGTAACACGCTCTTTACTTGGGGAAATAAAGGTGCTTGTCTGTTATCTGGGTAACAACAAAAAAAAATCTATTACTTAGGCTGCACCAAGCATACTTTTGGAAGATTTATTGAGACGCTCAGGTCAGTTAAGCAATGCATGGTGAACATCAGAAAAGTCTGAAACTCACTCTTCTACTAATGACAACTGGATTAGACAGTTGCTCAGAAAGAGGTAAAAAAGCATCAAATTTATCCTCAAGAATATAAACACATAGTCTAGGCATTTGGTCTACACCTAGGGAGGCTGAAGACAGCCCAAAGGATATGGAACTAAACTGGATGCAGCTCTGTCCCACCTTAAATCTTAACAGGTGTTGCCTGTGTTCACTGCAAAAGGGAATGTGCACAAAATTAAACTCAGCAGGAAACACCAACTCTAACAAGCCATACAGACAAACCAGAACAGCAACACAATGTTGCTAAGATTTGGGTTTTGCGTGCTGGTGGTGGTGGTGGTGGTGTGGGGGGGGGGCAAGCAGGACAAATCATAACATTTGGAAAATTCTCATTAACAAATAAGGCATACAGACTCATTCCACAGAAATGAGAATCCCCAAATCATTAACAGCATTCCAAGAATTGGAAACAAATAGCAAACCTTGAGGTAAAGCACAGAAAGTCTGGGTCCATTTGAAAACAATGCTACCATGAAGAGCATCAAGAAAGAACGAGAGAGAGAAATGTATAGAATGGATTACAGGTAAGGGGGAGAAGAAACCTGGTAAAGTTTGCATGAGTGTCCAGGTGACTGTGGGGTGAAGTTACAGTCTTAGAAGTAGAGTAGGATGAACCAGAACATGTTACATTTGATATTATAAAACTATTTCAATTTTCAGCAAAAGATAAACGTTAAAACTAAAACTTACCATGTGGTGAATACACCCGCAAGTTAATAGGAATGGGAGATATTCCTTTATTTGTTCCAGTAATCCTGTCAGTTTCTGCTTCAATCTCTT
The DNA here is from genome assembly GCF_019279795.1 of Protopterus annectens. Classification (NCBI taxonomy): domain Eukaryota; kingdom Metazoa; phylum Chordata; order Ceratodontiformes; family Protopteridae; genus Protopterus; species Protopterus annectens. Next base: position 1,738,887,013 of record NC_056743.1, read on the forward strand.
GCCGAACTTCATCAAAGTCTGTAAACTTTCTATTTTTACAGTGCAGAAACTCTGCATATTCTGAAGAAAGAAAGAAAACAGTTTAAGTACTACTTTACTTCCATTGCCTACAACTTTTAATCACATTCTATCTAGAAAGAAAGTACAGTTGTGTAAAATCTTACTTTAAAAGCAGATGTCCTCCTCACTGTTGCACTATTCTTCATAGAAGGGATGTCCTGCCCATGGAAGCCTGATACTTGGCCAGTATGAAAAATCCTGAAAAATATCTTGTTTGTGTCATATGTCACATTTATGCTCCCTGTACAGAACAGAGGACATAAAAGGGACATATGGATGCAGCTACCTAGAACTAAATTGCCCCAGAAGAGAACAGTCACCATAGGACAAAGGAGTCCATGCACACCCAGAAAGAAAAAATGCAGAACAAAGAAGAGGGGGTTGGAGGGAGGGAATGAATACTGTAGCAGTGAAGAGAAGGACATCTACTGTTATGGCAAGATTTTACATAACTATACTATGTCTTTTTATATCACTGTTGCAGTATTCTTAATAGAGGGGAGAGTAAAAAAGCTCAAGAAACAAAACGGTAGGTGAAAGGCTGAGAAGAACCCTCAACAAACACACAAAAAATGGTCTCAGCAAAACCTGCTCTTGCCCTAGAAACCATAACCAACTTATAAAGAGTAAAGGTACGCACTGAATACCAAGTAGCAGCTTCAAGGATGGAACTGGTGTCCAACCCCTTGCAGAAGGCACCAGAATAGGCAACACCTCTAGTGGAATGTGAAATGAGCTCTAACAGAAGTAGACAGACACTTGTCATAAAAAGAATAAAACAAGGAAATAGCCTTAGATATCCAGGAGGAGATGGTTTGCTTAGAAACAGCTAACCCAAAGACCTGGGATGAAAGGAAACAAAAAGACAATAAAGACTTATGAATCCTAGTTTTATCCAAACAGCACTTGAGCAGTCTGTGTAAATACAAGATATGCAAGACGCTCACTAGCAGATTGAGAAGGGAAAAAAGGAATGAAGCTGTACCATCTGATTCAAGGACAACTTAATTAGTACTACAGGCATAAAAGAAGGATTGGTAGGAATGGACAACCTGTCACTGTGGGGAAAAAAAAAAAAGTAGGAATGGCTACAAGGACCTGGAGCTCAGAAGCCCTTCAAGCAGAACAGCCAGCAAGAAAACAGTCTTCCAGGTACAATGATGCAAAGAAGCAGAATATGCAAGATCAAAAGAAGCCAGTCAATTTTTTCCAAAACAAACTTACGGTCCCAAGGAGGAGTAACAGGTTTTCTGGCACTTTCGAACTGCTTCTGCTTCGGGCACCGCATGGCAAGAAAGACTGATGTAATGACGTCGGCTGCATATTTTATACCCCTGACAATGGAAGCAGAGACAGCAACCGACATAGGACCCAAGACTTTGTTAATCAGGCCGAGTGAGGGCTACTGCAAGCAGAGAACCTAAATGTAATGACTGCAACAGTGAAACACGAAGAACATCAGGTTTTCTTGGAGGCCCAATATCCAGGACTCCATTAAGAAACTGACAAAGTACAGTTTTGTACCTACCATAAATGTAGATGTTCGAGTGCGCATACAGCTGCAGTCATCACACTTGGGTTATCCTGCCATCAGGCGGGTCCTCGGTCGGCCGAATTCCAAAGTCTAGGTCCGGCGTCGGTTGTCGTCACTTCTTCCCTGACGTCAGTGCGGCAGGGGTATAAAAGAGGCAGCCGACGCCATTTTCTTCATTTTTTCTTGCCCCAGATGTCAGCTGCCCCCAGAAAGGAAGGCAAAACATGATGTCATGCAAACATACATAAGAAGAAAAATCAAAACAGTAGTTGCAAGCAAATACATCATAAAGGAATACCCCAAATAGGTTGTATGTTAAAGGTGTTTGTCATAAGCCCTGTCCTAAGAGGGGATGGAGGGAGGGTAACGTGGACTGCAGCTGTATGCGCACTCGAACATCTACATTTATGGTAGGTACAAAACTGTACTATGTTCATCGTGCATAAAGCTGCAGTCATCACACTTGGGTAGAATCCCAAAGCTAAGTAAGGGTGGCTGGTACTAAGCGGAATTAGGAGGGGCTAGAATGCCCTGCAGGGCTGCTGTGGCAAAGCCTGCTCTAGATTTTGAGTATAGTGGAAGGTGGTAGTGCTTGGAGAAAGTGTGCACTGAACTCCAGGTAGCTGCTTCCAAAATGTCCTTGGTAGGGACCCCCCTGAGGAAAGCTGCTGAGGTAGCTGTAGCCCTGATGGACTGGGATCTGATGTATACAGGCACTGATTTTCCATGAAATGAATAACAAAATCGTATGCAGTGGGCTATCCATTTTGAAATGGTCTGTTTGGAAATAGCCTTTCCTTGAGCACTTGTAGCATAGGACACAAAGAGCTGCTCAGATTTTCTGAATGACTTTGTTCTGTCCAAGTAATAACGAAGTTGCCCGTGAATGTCCAAGGAATGTAGTAGCCTCTCTCCTTTGTTCTGTGGATTTGGATAAAAGGTAGGTAAATGAATAGTCTGATTCAAAGCCACACTGGATACTACCTTTGGCATGAAGGTAGGGTTGGTTCGTAAGGAAACCCTGTCCTGATGGAAAATGATGAATGGTTGCACAGCCATGAGGGCCTGTAGCTCCGAAACCCTGCGTGCTGAGGTAATAGCCAGAAGGAAGGCTGTTTTCCATGACAAGTATTGTAGCTCTGCTGAAGAAGCCGGCTCAAAAGGAGGCAGTGTCAGCTTCTCCAATACGAAGTTGAGGTCCCAAGCTGGAGCTGGTGGTTTCCGTGGGGGTTTTATATTTTTTGCCCCTCTGAGGAACTGCCTTAATAGAGGATGTGAGAATAAAGGAGGATCCGTATTGTATTGTGCTGAAATGGCTGAAGCGTGGATCTTGATGGAAGAGAAGGAGAGGCCACTGTTTAACATCTCAGTTAGGTACTGTAAAATCTGAGGTATATTTATTACCCAAGGATTCTGACCCCTTGCTTGATTCCAGGAACAAAATCGTTTCCATTTGGCGGAGTAGGTTTTTCTAGTAGAGGGTCTCCTGGCCTCCAAGATGACATCCTGTACCTCCTTGGAGAGGAGAGTTTGTTGGTAAATTAAGGTATTCTCCATGCAGCTAGATTTAGAGTTCTGAGCTGGCTGTGAAGGGTGTTGTAGTTGTGCTGGGACAACAGAAGAGAAACTTGAGGAAGGATCCATGGTGGTGAGTGTGACAAGCTCTTTAGGAGAGGATACCAGTGCTGTCGTGGCCAGTCTGGAGCAATGAGAATCATTTGTGGCCTCTCTGCTCTGGTTTTTAATAGGACTTTGGCCAGTAGAGGTAGAGGCGGGAAGGCATAGACTGTCAATGTTGTCCAATTGAAAGAGAGTGCATCCACTTTCCAGGCTTGTGGATGATAGGTCCTTGAGCAAAATTTTTTCAACTGGTAATTTCTGTGGGTAGCAAATAGATCTATGTCTGGCTGTCCCCATGCCTGAGTTACCTTTGAGAAGACTAGAGGATGCAACTTCCATTCATGTGGGTCTGTCATATTTCTGCTTAAGTTGTCTGCCAGTGTGTTTTCCTTCCCTGGCAGGAATTGTGCCTGTAGTTGAATTTGTAATTCCAGTGCTGTGTTCCACAGGGTCATGGCTTGCCTGCACAGGAGGTATGAATGCGTTCCCCCCTGTTTGTTTATGTACCACATGACTGTGGTGTTGTCTGTCCTTATTAATAGTTGTCCTGGATGTAGTAGGTCTTTGAAGGTCATAAGAGCATTTTGCACGGCTAGCATCTCCTTTTGGTTGATGTGTAGGTGCATCCCTTTTTGGGACCATTTTCCCTGAATACACTGACCTGCCATGTGTGCTCCCCAGGCGTAGTCTGAGGAGTCTGTTGTGAGGATTTGAGTTGCTTGTGGTAAACAGAAAGGAAGACCTGTGTTTCTTTGGCATGCTTGAGCCCACTACAAAAATTCCTTTTGAAGGCATGGAATGAGTGGTATTAATTGTTTCCAAGCTGTGGCTGTGCTGAGACCATAAGTTTTTTAGGTACCATTGTAGTTTCCTCATATGCAGTTTTGCAAATGGTATTAGTAGAATGCAAGATGCCATGAACCCCAGAGCCTGTAGGATTTTCCTTGCAGTTAGCCTGGTTAAAGTTGCCATTTTGTTGTAGTATTGAGACAGTTGCCCTTGTTTGTCTGGCGTGAGGTAGGCCATCTGGGTTGTTGTATTTAAGCTGGCACCCAGGAAAATTATCTGTTGAGAAGGTATTAGTTTTGATTTCTTTTTGTTCACTGTGTACCCCAGGCAGTTTAACAGTTTTATTACAAATGCCAGATGTTGCAATAGAAGGTCCTTTCTGTCTGCTTGAATCAGGCAGTCGTCCAGATATGGGTAGATTTGGATTCCTCGTTGTCTGCAGAAGGCAATTACTGATGCCAGGCATTTCGTAAACACTCTGGGCGCAGTAGATAAGCCAAAGGGCAATGCAGAGAATTGTTAATGGGTCGAACCTGCAAGAAATCTGAGGTATCTTCTGCAATCTTGTCTGATAGGGACATGCAGGTATGCCTCCTTGAGGTCCAACGTAACCAGCCAAGACTCCTTGCCCAGCATGGGAAGAAGCTGCTGTAATGTGAGCATCTTGAATTTTGGTACTTCTAGATATGTGTTTAGAATAGATAGGTCTAAGATGGGTCTCCAATCTTTGTCCTTCCTTGGTACCAGAAATAGTCTTGAATAAAAACCTTGACCTTGTTCTTTTGCAGGTACCTCTTGAATTGCTTTCATATCCATGAGAGCGGAAATTTGCCTTTGTGCCTCTGCCCATTGATTTTGTGGCAGGTTTGGCATGCCTCTCATTTTTGGAAGGGTGTGAAAGTGGAACCTGTAGCCTCTGTCTATAATATCCAGAATCCATTTGTCCTGTGTAACAATGTGCCAGTTTTTTGAAAATAAGGCCAGTTTTCCGCCCAAAGGTGCTGCCATTATATCTTTGTTTGGCAGGCATAGGGGAAAGTCATTGCATCTGTTTTCTAAATGACTGTGGTCTATCTTCTCCACCTCTGGGGGCTGGTGTTTGCCACTGTCTAGCTCTGTAAGATCCTTGAGGTTGTCCTCTACCCCTTGGCCTGTATCTGCCCCTTTGGGGTCTGTCCGTGGCTGGAAAGGACCAATTTTTTGAAGGCCAGTTTCTGCTGAAGCGTGGAGGCTATTCCTGCAAAAAATCCTTAACTGTTTGCATAGATTTTGCTTTTTCCTCCATTTTCTTTAGAACCTCCTCAGCTTTAACACCAAACAATACATCTTTTTGTAGTGGTGCATCTAATAACTTTGCTTTGACATGATCTGGTAAGGTTTGCTCTTTGAGCCAAGCATGTCTACGTATGACAGACCCCGTGACAGCAGCTCTGCATGAGGCCTCTAAAGCATCAAAACCACACTGCAAGGTATGCTTCCCCACTTGTTCTGCTCCATGCAACAAATCTTGCAACTCTTTCAAGTCTGGTTGTTCTGTTTGTATCATTTTGCCTTTCAGCTGAGATAGCAAGAACTGTTGGTATTTTAACATATGAAATTGACAGTTTAATGCCCTCATGGTTAAAGTGGCCGATGTATACACCTTTTTCCTCCACCTTTCTAATGCTCTAGAATCTCTCTCTGAAGGCAAAGGGTTTTTAGCAGTAGAGGCCTTAAACCCCTTGGGACCCTGCGAAATTGTTTCTGGGTCAGCAGTATGGCTTTTATAAAGGAACTGGTGAGAATCAGGAACCCGGTAATATCGGTCTGGTTTAACAAGGGCTGGAGGTAAAGAGTCTGGATTAAGACTGGCTTCTGCGTACACATCATCCAAAATATCTAAGACAGGAGGAATAGCCAGGGGCCTATGCTGGGGAAGTAGTAGAAATTCCCTGAGCCTTTTCTTGGAATCTGAGTAATCTTGGCCTTCCCAGTGGAAGTGCTCTCTCAATGTATGCAGGGTTTCCCCAAAAGAGTAGTCCTCTGGGGGGGAGACTGAGGGAATAGACTCCTCAGCATCAGAGTCTTCAAATGGGGAATAGGTGTAATCCTGGTCCTCAGAATGGTCTGAAGTAATAGAAGCCTGGTCTGAGGAAGGGTAGTCTTCCTCCAACCTGGGTCTTTTGTCCGAGGGGGGTTGAGAACCCCTGATGAGGGTAATCAAATCCTCAGCCATTTTAAGCATCTGTTTTTTAGGCATGGGGCATTGAGAGGGGGTCTGAGGACCTTGTTTTGTAATTTTCATTGCAGCTTTAGACTTCGTGAATGATTTAATAGAGGAGGTGGTAGGCCTGAAAACGCCTTCAGAAATGGCAGGCCTCGCTAAAATCTCGGTTTCCCCGCCAAGAGTGGCATCGGTATCTGCAGTGGGAATGGAGGCCGAGGATCCTGCGGCCTCGGGTACTGAAGTCGCTGGTGAAATAGTTTCATCGGTAGTCAGGGGTTGCGTAGGCGCCTCGCTGAGAACCGGACAACCGGTAGTAGGCCTAAGCGTGATGTCAGTACTCGGTGCAGGCCTCTGATGTCTATCCTTATCCTTGCGTCTTTTGCCTAAAACTGGCGTCGGAGCATCCGAAGACATGATATAATTAAATTTTTTGCCAAAATAATGAAGGGCGAACTCTGCCCGGCGCTTAATAGTGCGCTTGTTAAACCTAGCACAAAAACGGCAGGCCGAGACGTCGTGGTCTGGCCCTAAGCAAGGTATACAGTAAGGGTGGAAATCCTTATGCGGTATTTGCTTCCCACAAGAAATGCAATTATTAACTTTGTCTGACATCAGTCTGAGGCAAGAAAAGTTTCCCCAACGGGGCACTTAGCTTTAAAGAAGACTTTGGCTGAAATATTGTTCGTAAATCTCAGGAGCTGGCCGACCGGCACTTGCGAACTGCTTCTGCTTCGGGCACCGCGCGGCAAGAAAGACTGAAGAAAATGGCGTTGGCTGCCTCTTTTATACCCCTGCCGCACTGACGTCAGGGAAGAAGCGATGACAACCGACGCCGGACCTAGACTTTGGAATTCGGCCGACCGAGGACCCGCCTGACGGCAGGATAACCCAAGTGTGATGACTGCAGCTGTATGCACGATGAACATCAAAACAAGAAGTCAGAGGAGGATTCAAGGGTAGACGCACATAAATGACTGACAAATAGCCCTTCACAGAAGAATAGGCCAAGCCAGACTACAGCAAATGTCACAAATAAGAGAGGACCAGAGGGACCCCACTGAAATAGGGTCCTGGTTGCGAACACAGCACCAGATCAATAATCTTTTCAATCTTGACATACAACATTTTCTGGTTGAGTGTTTCCTTGCCTCCATAAGACCCAGAGCACATCCTCAGAAAACAGGTGCCTGTAAGGGATCAAAGCCCTATCACCCACAATGTGAGCTACAGAATGGAAAAGTGGGGATGGATGAGAGAAACCTTGTCCTGTATGAGGAGATCCAACAATGAGGTAACTTGTGATGACTGCCCCTGGCCAGATGCAGTAAGAGGGGGAGCCAGTGCTGTCTTGGCCAAAGGGAGTCACTAGCACGATTTTTGCAGAGTCCGGCTGAATGTTCTGCAGGACTCTTGGAAGTAAAAGAAGTGAAGGAAAAGCATAAAGAAACCTTCCCTTCCAAAGAAAGGAAAGTGCATCAGTCTTTCACGTCAGATGGCATGGCACTCTGGAACAGTAGAGAGGAAGCTGCCTCTTCAGAGGGGAGGCAAAGAGATCTATCCAAGGAATATCCCCCATCAATAGGCAATATCCAAAAACAAGTCTCTGTGAAACATCCATTCAAGAGTCTGTTTTGGACCTACCCACTAGACTGCATTCTGAAGGAATGTATACAGGCAGTCCCCGGGTTACAGACATCCAACAAGCTGACAACCCATAGATATGATTAGGCTGCCGCAATGTCAGAAATAACATGAAAAAAACTGAAATCCTTAAAGTTGCCCAAATCTGTGTGTGTGAGATTGAGAGAGAGTGAGAGCAATGTGCGAGTGAAAGCATGTATGAATGAAGAAGAGATCATGTTTGTGTGAGTGAGTGAAAGAGAGAGAGAGCGCAAGTGACCAATCCCCTGGCAGCAGTTAAGAGGTGGGCGGCTGCATAAGGGAAGGGGGTTAGTTATGGAATAGGTAGTGTGTGTGTGTCTGTGTCTGTCTGTGTGTGTCTGTGTGTGTCTGTGTGTGTCTGTGTCTGTCTGTGTGTGTCTGTGTGTCTGTGTGCCTGTGTGTGTCTGTGTGTGTCTGTGTGTGTCTGTGTGTGTCTGTGTGTGTCTGTGTGTGTCTGTGTGTGTCTGTGTGTGTCTGTGTGTGTCTGTGTGTGTCTGTGTGTGTCTGTGTGTGTGTGTGTGTGTGTCTCTCAGAGGACTTGAAATTCCACCCATAACTCTTACAGCAAGAAATCTGAACAAAGCTATAAATAACGAAGGGACAAAGACCCAAAAATAGGGACACTAATATTTCTCTTATAAATTTAGAAAGTAGACAAGTTTTGCATTAGCATGACTTTTCTGCCCTTATTAAGTCTGAAACTCAAATGACTGCCATTATTTTCTGACAAGCCTCAATGATTTGCCAGAAAAAACAATTTTATGAGAAACGGACCAAAAATATGAGGCAAAAATCTGTACAGTTGAGAGGTATGGGTTTGTGTACCTCTCCTCCTAGCTCAAGGAATCTGAATAAGCCTAAAATTAAGAGGTGATAAAGGCTCACAATAGGAGCATATTTTAAATGATTTGTGTTGATGAGCGAGGATAACTTATTATCCCACTATTAACTGAGAATCGTATATGACAAAAGAAAAGTTGCGTAAAATCTTACCATAACCATAGATGTCCTTCTCTTCCATGTTGCAGTACTCATCACATATGGGTTTTACTCCTCTTGCTACCCGAACATCTGGTCAGTATACAAAAGTTTTTAGTCACTGTATGGTGTGTGAGATGTCTGACGTGGCTGGTGCAAAGTGACGTCTGTACACACCAGCTCTCAGAACTTTAAGCCCTAGTCGGGAAACTAGTCCTAGCAAGGGAAAATGCCAGTCCTGTGCCACCTAGAAAGGGAAATGCAGCATAACAGGAGGGGAAGGAGGGTAGGAAGGAATACTGCAACGTGGAAGAGGACATCTATGGTTATGGTAAGATTTTACACAAATTTTCTATGTCCTTCTATTCACATGTTGCAGCATTCATCACATATGGGTGAGTGCCAAAGCTCACTTGAAAAATGGGGAGGTGGTCTAGAGGTGGTCACCAGGAATCCATGAAGGATAGCCCTGGCAAATCCCACCCTGGCTCTGGAAATATGGTCTAACTTATAATGTTTGGTGAAGGTGAGCACTGATGACCAAGTGGTTGCTTCAAGAATCCAAACCCCTGAAGAAGTCTCCAGAGGAGGCTAGTGCCCTGGTAGAGTGTGCTTTAACAGTACCTTGGAGAGATTTCCCATGGTATTTGTAGCAGAAAGTGATAGCTTTGGAAATCCAGATTGATATAGTTTATTTGGCTACTGCCTTCCCTAGGGCCCTGGGGTGGAAGGACACACACAGTTGATCAGCCTGTCTGATGGACTTGGTTTTGTGCAGATAAAATCTAAGTTGTCTGTGGACATCCACGGAATGGCGTACTCTCTCACTGTCTCCCTGTGGGTTAGGGAAGAAGGTTGGTAGGTGGATGGCCTGATTTAGGTAAAGGTCATTCACCACCTTGGGCATGAAGGAAGGGTTAGTTCTAAGAGTAACCCTGTCCGTGTGGAATACCAGGAACGGAGAGATAGCCATGAGGGCTTGTAGCTCTGACACTCTTCTGGCTGAGGTCAAGGCCATGAGTATTACAGTTTTCCATGTACAGTGTTTTAGGGAAGCTTTGTTCACTGGCTCGAATGAAGGAAGCGTAAGCTTTTCCAAAACATAGTTGAGGTCCCACGGGGGAGGAGATTGCTTCCTGGGAAGTCTCAGGTGAAGGACCCTTTTAAGGAATGACTTAGCTGGTAGTGTGGAAGCTGGGGGGGTAGTCCAGAGGAAGACATGCTGAAATGGAAGACAAATGGGCTTTAATGGAACAGAAGGCCAAACCTGTCTGCAGTAGTTCACTCAGTTAGAACAGCACTAGAGGAGAGTCGTTTTCAAGCGGGGTCCAACTGTCTTTTGAGACACCATATAGAAAATCTCTTCCACTTAGATAGGTAGGAATTCCTTTTGTTTGGTTTCCTAGCCTCCTGCAGGACAGTGAGCACGTCCTCACTGTAAAGGTGCCTGAAAGGGATCAGACTCCTATCAGCCACAGCGTGAGGTGCAGCAATTGCCACTGTGGGTGTATTTGGGATCCCTTGTGCTGTGTGAGAAAGTCCACTCTGAGGGGTAACTTGTGGTGATTGCCCTTGGATAACTGTAAGAGTAGGAAGAATCAATGCTGTCTTGGCCAATAGAGCGTCACCACCAAGATTTTTGGTCTGCTGGATCTTCAGCAGGACCTTCTGTAAGAGTGGGAAGGGGGGAAATGCATAGAGAAACTTCCTCTTCCAAGGGATTGAGAAGGCATCTCTTTTGCCATTGACTGAGGGTGTGGTAGTCTGGTGCAGAAGAGAAGAAGATGCCTGTAGGTAGATGAGGCAAACAGGTCTATTTGATGTGTACCCCCCACTGGTGAACCAGGTCCAGGAAGGCATCCCTGTGTAGCATCCATTCATGGTTGTTTGTCATGGATCTGCTGAGGGAGTCTGCCTGGGAGTTCTGCTGTGAAGGAATGTAAACCACCTGCAGGGTAACTCCCTGGGAGGTGGCCAATTCCCACACCAGGAGAGCTAGTCTGCAAAGCAAGTAAGATTTAGTCCTCCCCCCAATTGTCTGTGGTATTGTCTATAAAGATCTTTAGTGGCCCTTGTAGTAGACTGGATTGGAAGGCTCGCAGGGCCAGGAGTATTGCCCTCATCCCTCAGATATTGATGTGTTCTTTTTTGTGTGGTCCTAGCCACAGTCCCTGCACTTTCAGATGCCCCAGAGCTGCTCCCCGTCCAAGTCTGAGGCATCTGGGTGCATGACCTGTTTGGGTTGAGATAGTTGGAGAGGAAGACCTAGACTGAGGTGCACTTGCTTCAGCCACCACTGGATTTCTAGTTTCAGGCTGGGGAGGAGGGGAACCCTGTACTCCAAGGGGTGGGAGTGCTGGGTCCAGACTGACCTTAGGTACCATTGAAACTTCCTTACATGGAGTCTTGCTAATGGTAACATGGGGATAGTGGCTGCCATGTAGCCCAGGAGCCCGAGGTACTTCCTTGCTGTCAATTCTGTTGTCTGGAGGACCATTCGGTTATACTTTGCACCTTTTGTGTGGGGAGGTAGGCTTTCATGATCTCTGTGTGAATCCTGCACCCCAGGAAGACAATGTCTTGGGAAGGATCCAGGTGGGATTTTGGGAAGTTGATCTCAAATCCTGGGGACTGTAGGAGGGAAATGACAATTTGTATGTGTTGCAGGAGAGTCTCTTTGCAATCTATCTCTATGAGCAGATCACCCAGACAAGGGAATCTCTGGTGTCCTTTTGTCCTGCAAAAGGCAATAACTGTGCCACACATTTGGTGAATACTCTGGGTGCCATGGAACGCCCAAAGGGCAAGGCAGAGAACTGAAAGTGAGAAGGGCCCACAGAAAAACGATATTTTCTGAAAATTGGGCCTTATGGGGATGTGAAGGTAGGCATATATTTTATATCTAGAGTGGCCATGAACCCTTGGGGAAGAAGGAGAGGAAATATTTGGTAAGGTCAACATCCTGAAAGTAGGAACTTGAAGGAAGAGGTTGAGTAGAGAGAGAGCCAGAATTGGTCTCCAAGGACCATCTTTTCTTGGCACTAGGAAAACCCTGGAGTAGAAAACTCTTCCTTTTACAGCCAGTGGTACTGTTTAGATGGTGCCTTGCACCAAAGTATCTAGTACAAACTGCAATAGGTGCATCTGTTGTTTTGGAGGTTGTGGGATACCTCTCAGCTTTGGGGACATAAGCCAGATCATAAAATACCCATTCTGTATTATGGAAAGGATCCATTTGTCTTTGGTGATGGATGTCCATACACTGGAAGACAGTGAGAGAGATGCACTGAGAGAAGGAGAGAGGGAGGGGGTGGAGGTTTTAAGGTTGGCAGGTAGTCGGACACTACCTGCTCTGTCTTGAAAGGGGTGCCTCTAACTAGAGGAAGGTGAAGCTCTGGCTTGAGTGGGTTGTTTCCTAGATGCTTTTCTGGGCCTTGTGGGAGCAACAGGATGAGAGTGCTTTCTAATAAATTGTGTTTTTGCTGGATAATTCCTCTGGAACTTTGGAGGAGGAGACCAGAAAGTGTTTTAAATCCTGCATCTCTTTTCCCTTTTGCTGTAGTGACTTAAATAAATCAGCAGTACCAAACAGAGCTGTATTGTCCAGAGAGGCATCAACCAGCTTTGCTCTAAAGTAGTCTGGTAGAGGCTGGAGGTGTAGCCAGGAATATCTTCTCAAGGTAGATGCTGATGTTGCTGACCTGGCTGAGGCCTAAGCAGCATCATAACTGCACTTTATAGAGTGCCTGGTAACCTGGGAGGTGAGAGCCAGAAGGGAAGACAGTGACCCTTTGGCACCAAAATCTGGGGAATCAGACAACTCCTTAGAGGCTTTCTCCAGAAGGGATAAGGCATATAGGTTCATAGGTTGGTACTAGGCTATCAGCCCTAGGGCCTATACAAGCCTAGCCATAACAATTCCCTGGCTATTTCTTCCCACATTATTTACTTTCCTGGACCCCTGTCTAGCAGGGCGACTGACGTGATCCCTGGGGTGAATTTCCTTTCTCCCATCCAGTCGTCAAGGTTCCTTTTGAAGAGGTCCAAAGAGGCACTCTGCTTGACATGTATGGGCAATCTATTCCAGAGTCTGGGGAGTCTCTGGGTCAGGAACCTATCCCTCCAGCATGTTTTGTTTATTGTGATGACAAGGTTTAGATCCCTGGAGCGTGTAGCTCTGAGGGATTGGGATTTCTTTAAGTGTAGCATGTCCAACAGCTCTGGGTTTGACATGGCCTTGTATGTTAAGCAGAGATCGCCTCTGAGTAGACGATATGCAGAGTATAGCTGGAGTTTTTAAGGCGGTCAGCGTGGGGCATCTGCTTTAGGCCTGTGATTCTTTTAGTGAGGTATTTCTGAGGCCTTTCCAGTTGTTGCAGATGTCTTGAGAGGTACATACCAAATGGGCGTTGTATTCTATAATGGGTCTAATGAGGGATGAGTACAGTGGGACAATGACCTCCTTTTTCTGGATGAAAAGCCCTTCGTGATGAGGTGTGCCACATAGAAGGATTTCCTGACTGTTGTGGCGATGTGGTTATCGACGTGAGACCACTGTCCACCTGTGTCCCTAAGTCTCTTATCACACTTTCTGTGTTTAGTGTACTGCCACCTATATGGTAATTCATGGATACATGTTTTTCCCAAAGGGGATAACAATACATTTCTTGGCATTGAGCTTGAGCCCATGGCTCTGGCACCAAGCATCTGTTTCTGTAAGGCCCTTTTGTAGAGTATCCACATCATTTGGGGATTCAATAATGGCTCCCAGTTTGCAGTCATCTGCAAACTTTGTTAGCCAGAGTCCCTTAGTGTTGACCTGTACTTCAGAGAAGTAGATGCCAAACAAGAGCGGCCCCAGGACTGAACCCTGAGGTACTCCACTTGTCACTTGTCTGGAGCTGGATTTGGAGTCAGCTACTTTTATAGTGTGGGTTCTATCAGTAAGCCATTTAGCAACCCATTGGGTGACATAGGGATTAATGCCCAACTTAGTAAGTTTATCTATGATATTTGGCCATGTAGGTCTGGTAGTTAGTAGCCCTTAAGGCCAGAGTAGCAGAGGTGTGAATTTTCTTACCCAGACGTTCCATGGTTTCGTTGTCTTTGTCAACAGGAAGAATGGTGTTGGTAGGTAGTATATTTAGAGGCCTTATCCATGGAGATGGAAATGGTGGCAGAATCTGGTGGAGGACACTTAACTTAGTAGTTTCAGGGACTTTATAAAATCTAACAGGACTGCGTAGAGCAGGGGGTTGTGAGTCAGGGTTCAATGATGCTGAACAAATGGCATCTAGGAATGCAGGCAGAATAGGAGGAACAGCAGTAGGAGTTGGGGAATCCATCTGAATGAGGTCATATCATCTTTTTTGAACCTCAATCATTTCAGATGATTCCCAATTAAAGTGTTCCTTCATCTTGGTAATAGTCTCCCTAAAGGGCAAATCCTCAGCTGGGGAGTCAGGGTCAACGATTCTTCCTCTGGGAAGCCACATCCCAAGTGGGAAGAAAGCTGAGAAGTATAAGAGAGAGATTCTTCAGATGAAGAATATGAAAAAATCCACACTCCTCTTCCCTCAGAGAGGGGTATGTTTGTTGAGACCTTGGGCTCAGTATAGGAGGAGGGATGGTCGAAGTCCCTGTAGTGGTAGGCCATAATGCCATAAAAGCATTAAACAAACTTTGGGTGAAAGACTGCCAGTCAGGCATGCTCTCAGTAGCAGGTGAAATGCGCTTTCTTTTTTCCTTTCTTTTGAGAGGCTTGGCGGGCATCTGAAGAGAGGAAGACCTGGAATCGGGCGCCTGTACAGAAATGGAGGGATCAGATAGACCTGCCAAAATCTCTGGACCCCCCAAGGATCAGAAACAGACATCAGAAAAGCCTCCATGGACATGGCCTCCATGTGGGATTCTAAGACTTCCATGGATCTACCTGCAGTATCGGAGGTGGTGGATCTCAAACCCTCAACCAGAACGACGTTGGACAAAGGCTGAGAGTTTGACGCAAGAGGTGCAGCAGTAGTGGTAGGCCTGACAGTCTTGGCTTTCTTTTTCAGTGGGTACGTCGGTATAACCCTCCATACCCAAGGCTAATTGTTTTAAATGCTGATTTTTCAGATAAAGGTTGAGCACATGCAGATGGCTGCACAAAGTCTTGGGCACAAACACCTGACAAATGGAGCAGGTCTTGTAGTCGTGCAACCAACAAACAAAAAAGACACTGTTCATGGGTGTCCTTATGGGGTATCTGATGGCTGCACTTACACTTGCCATTTCTGGATGACATGAACAAGCAAGATAAGAAAATGAATGAAAAAATTCCCCAATGGGGCACGTGTCTGACTTCTACGAGATCAGATGGCAGGGATGCCAGGAACACCTGATGTTCGACTAGCAGCTGAGAAGTTCTGAGGGCTGGTGGATGCAGAAGTCACTTTTATGGCCCATGTCCCACTAGCCACACACGACGTTCCATGCACCATACAGTGACTGAAAACTTTTCTATACTGGCCGGACAAGAACCGAAGTCTTCAAAAAAAGCTAAGTACCCCATTGGGGATCCTTTTTTTTGCTCTAAATCAATGTCAGTTAACAACTGCATTACTTGTGGAAAGCAAATACCTCAAAGATTTTCATTCGTACTGCATTCCTTGCTTAGGCCCAGACCACAACGTCCCTCTTGGCCAAAAATGCTTGAAGATAATATTCACTACCAATCGAATGAGAGACCACTCGTGAGACATCAGAATGGATCTGTTTAGTTTGTCCACAAGCATGTTGTTTTTCCCCAGAATGTGCGTCACAATTAGAAAGGGGTCTAATGAGATTACCCATTCCAAAACCCTCATGGCCTCCCTGCAAAAAGGATAAGATAGAGTTCCTCCTTGCTAGTTGATGTACCCAGATTATAGACGCATTGTCAATCTAAACCGCAATAATCCCCAAGGGAAAGAGCATCTTGAAATGCATGCAACATTAAAAGGACTGCTCTCATCTCTAGGACATTGATATGCATGCTGGTCTCTTGGGGGGACCAAACGCCTTGGACAGTTCTTCCCAAGAAGTGCCCCACCCCCACCCCAGTTGAGAAACATCCGTGGTCACTGTGGCTACCTGGGATGGGTAGAACAAAGGATCTGCCCAGAAAAATATTGTCTGACTGTATCCACCAACGAATGTTGCTTGCAAATCAGGGTGAGTTTTACTTGTAAAGACAGGGGTTGATACAAAAATGGACCACTATACAGCTACAGTCCATTTGAGGACCCACATAAAGAAGCAAGCAAGGAGTAGTACTATTATAGCAGCAACATCGACCCAAGCACTTGAAGCACTAATCTTGCTGGAGGAGACTGATGAGAAATGATAGCCTGAACCTGGTTTCTGATAGAAGTAAGGTGGTGGAGAGGTGAAGAAACTACCTGTGTTGTTGAGCCCAAAATTGTCTGGATGAATTCCAGCCTCAGAACTGGTGCAAGTTTTGATCTGGCAAGATTTATTGTAATACCAAAGTGTTGTAAATCTGGAGAAAATAGTCCCTGGCATTTTGTAGCTGATGCTTGGAGGGGGCAGTGAAAAGCCAGTCGTTCAGATTATAGAAACATCTGGAATCTCTTCAGTCTCAAGTGAGCTGCAACTACTGTCATGCATTTTGTAAACACTCTGGAGGCTGTGGCAAGTCCAAAGGGTAGAGCACTGAATTGGTAATCAATGACTCCCAGCCAAAAGAGATGATGTCTTCTGGCTTGTCTGTCTATTTTGATGTGATTGGATGTGCTCTGTAGATCTTAAGGATGCATACTATCGTCCATGTGCAGAAAAGGCAGGATGGACTAAACTATGACCATTCGGAAAAAGAAATTAGGTCTTACCATAACATTCCATCTGTGTTGTTCAACTTCACCAATCCTTGACAGTGGGTTTGGTTCCAAACCCTCGGAACAGACTCTGCTGTATTTTCCAGCTCGCACTCTCCAAACTCTCGAGCCAGGCTCTACCCATAATGCTCCTCACAAAGACTACCTCAGATCGAGTTTGCCAGGTGACAGTATATAGCAGAAAACAGAGTGGTTTAATATAGATAAAAATAGAGAAGAGGCCATATAAGAGTACTTAATGAGAAACTAGATCAGGACTAAAGAGAGCCACTAAGAGTCTTAGGATGGGGAAGGCGGGTGGGTATGTCAAGGACTGGTGAAGATAAAAAACACAGATGGAACATTTTGGTAAGACAGAACTTCTTTACCTGATGTTGAATTAAAACAAACTCAAAACGAACTCAAAACCAAATAAACGAATTGACACAAATGTGGTTGGATTTATTGTCTCCGTTGGTGTCAATTTGTTTACCTGATGTTGTCAATCTTCACCTAATCCTTGACGGTGGGACAGAATCCCCAGCTACTTTAGCCTTGAGAGGTCTCATGGAAGAATATTCCGAAACACAATAGAGCCAAAGGATGCTCAACTCCTTGAGACCTGGTCCAATTTGTAATGGGTGATAAAGGTATGATGAGAAGACCATGTGGCTGCTGCACAGATGTCATCTAGGGAAGCTCTGGCGTGAAAAACTGCTGATGTCACAACAGCTCTTGTTGAGTGGGCTTGAAGTATTTTGAGGAGCTGGAAGTCCTTGAGATTGATAAATGAATGTGATGCAGTCTCTCAGCCATTTAGCTAAAGTAACCTTAGTAACTGAATAGCCCATACAGATCTGTGAAAAGGCTACAAATAATTGATCTGATTTTTGAAATTCTTTTGTTCTGTGAAGAAAAAACGTAGCTGTCAGTGTACATCTAGTATATGAAGTGCACATTCTCCCTTGTTGGAAGAATTAGGGAAAAAGGTTGGTAATTGTATGGACTGATTAATACTGGATTCAGAGACTACCTTGGGTAGGAATGAGGGGTTTGTTCTCAGTGCCATTCTGTTTTTATGAAAGATCAGGTAGGGTGATTTGCATGACAGGGCTTGGAATTACCCTTCTTGCAGAAGTAATTGCTACCAAAAATACATTCTTCCAGGATAAATACTTCAAATGACATGATGCTGACAGTTCAAAAGGGGCCTTGGTTAGAGCTTGAAGAAGGTACAGTTGTGAACACTTGCCATAAATGTAGATGTTCGAGTATATTCACTTTTGCAGTCATCACCTATGGGGTATCCCTGCTGTGGTAGCCCTCGGCCGGCCTGAATACCAGAGTCAATGTTTTTCTGCGTTATCTGCTGTCGCATGCTGTCTGACGTCAGGTTGTCATTGCTATAAAGGAGAGCAGCTGACGCCATTACATCAGTTTTTCTTCCCCTAACCCGTCAGAGGCCCAAGTAAATATGGTAAAGTGGTCCTGGTGGCTAAAAGTCCTTTTGAAACTTATGTCTCCCTAAAAAAAGAAAGATATAAGAGGGAAGGAGGGTGGGAAACCAGGACTGCAACAGTGAATATACTCTAACATCTACATTTATGGTAAGTGTACACAACTGTTTTTCATGTTTCATTGTTGCAGTCATCACCTGTGGGGGGATTCCCACAGCAGAGGATAGGAGTGGTAGGCTTGGTAAGATACCTAGGAATGGGTCAGCATGCTCTGCAGAACTGCCAAGCCAAACCCTGCCCTAGCCATAGAAAATAGAGGTACGTGGTAATGCTTGGTAAAGGTATGGACAGAAGTCTACGTGGCAGCTTCCAGGATGGCCCTGGTGGGAACTCCTCTGAGGAATGCTGTGGAAGTGGAGGCTGACCTAGTGGAATGGGTTCTAATAGATTTAGAGTTTTTTTTCCATGTAATCTGTAGCAGAAACGGATAAAGTGTGATATCCATTTGGAAATGGTTTGTTTGGAAATGGGCTTCCCCTCTGCCCCTGGGGCAAAGCTGATAAGTAGTTGATCCGTTTTCCTGAAGGATTTTGTACAGCCCAGACAGTATCTGAGCTGTCTGTGCACTTCTAGTGACTGCAGAATACTCTCCCCCTTGTTTTGAGGGTTAGGAAAGAAGGTACATATATTTATGGCCTGATCGAGAGTTATAATAGATACCACCTTGGGCATAACAGAGGTATTAGTCCTCAGGGAGACCCTGTCTGCATGGAAGATGATGAAGGGCTCAATGACCATCAGTGCCTGAAGTTCTGAAACTCTCCTGGCTGAGGTGATAGCTAGGAGAAAAGCAGTCTTCCAGGAGAGGAACCTTAGTTCTGCTGAAGCAGCAGGTTCGAAAGGTGCTAAAGTAAGTTTTTCCAAAACATAATTCAGGTCCCAGGCTGGAGTGGGTGGCCTTCTGGGAGGTCTGACATTAGAAGCCACTCTGAGGAATTGTTTAATCAAAGGATGGGAGAACATGTGGCTGTTCTGTATCAAAATGAGCTCTTCAGCCATTTTGATAATTTGTTTTGTAGGCATAGGGGCCTGAACATGTGGCCTGGGGATCGTTTTTTTAGACATAGATCGAGATTTAGGCCTTAGTATAGAAGGTGGAGTCTGTTTAATATGCAAGTCTGTAGGCTTGAATACACCCTCAGAAGCCGGTGCCTGCACAGCGGTTCCAGACCCATCCAAGGTAGAGACATCCTCGGTTTCCATAGGTGAAGCATCTCGCGGCATACCAGACTCTGAATGGGTCTCAGTAGAGACCTGCGAGTCAGAAGTAGCGGGTATCAGAGGCTGTGAAAGTGCCTCACTGAGTACCGGCGAACTGGCAACTGGCTTAGGAGAAGCGTCGTCGGCAGTTTTGGACCTCGACGGCCTGTCTCTGTCTTTTTCTTTGCATTTTTTTGGAATCCCGGTAGTCGGATGGCTAACTGACGTCATTTCTGGATAATTAAATTGAGAACGGAAATATTTAGAGGCAAAAAGTACCGACGACGGATAGTGTGCTGATTAAATAAAGCACAAAACTGACAAAAAGGTACGTCGTGGTGAGGGCCTACCCAAGGAATGCAGTACAAATTAAAATATATAGGAGGTATTTGCTTTCCACAAGTAATGCAATTATTAACTTTTACTGACATCGATAAGGAGCAAGAAATGGGGTACTTAGCTTTTAAACGAAAATTTCAGGAGTCGGCCGACCGGCACTTGCGAACAGCTTCTGCTTCGGGCACCGCACGGCAAGAAAGACTGATGTAATGGCGTTGGCTGCATGTTTTATACCCCTGACGACCTGACGTCATGGAAGAAGAGACAGCAACCGACGCAGGACCCAAGACTTTGTTAATCAGGCCGACTAAGGGCAACCTGCCAGCAGATTACCCTAAATGTAATGACTGCAACAGTGAAACACTAAGAACATCTTCCTCAGAAGCCGGTGCCTGCACAGCGGCTCCGGATCCATCCAAGCTAGAGATATCTGCAGGTTCCGTAGTCAAGGAAGAGTCTCGCGGCATACCGAACTCCGAACGGGTCACGGTAGTGGCCTGCAAATCCATCGAAGTGGGCATTAGGGGCTGTGAACGCGCCTCACTAAGTACTGGCGAACTGGCAACTAGCTTAACAGAAGTTTCGTCAGCAGTTTTGGACCTGTGCAGTCTGTCTCTGTATTTATTATTACGTTTTTTCATAAGATCGGCAGTCGGATGGCTTACCGAAGCCATTTCAGAATATGGAGATAGAGAGCGAAAGTATTTAGCGACAATAAGAGCCAGACGATGAATAGTTCGGGTGCTGAACAATGCACAAAACTGACAGCAAGGTACGTCATGGTCTGGGCCTAAACAGATGATGCAGTAAGAATGGAAATCTCGGTGTGGTATTTGCTTTCCACAGGCAAGACAATTGTTAACTTTTTCTGACATCAGTTAGAGCAAGAAAAGAGGATCCGCAATGGGGTACTTAGCTTTAGAAGACTTCAGAATGATTCAGTTCAGAAATGACAACTCAGGTAGCGGCCGACTGGCACTCGTGCAAGCTGCTTCTGCTTCGGGCTCCTAGGCAAGAAAGACAGATGAAATGGCGTCGGCTGCCTATTTTTATACCCCTGACGACCTGACGTCAGTCCTGAAGCGACAGCAACTGATGAAGAAATACTAAGTCTCAGGTATTCAGGCCGACTGAGGGCTACCTGCAGGCAGATAACCCAAGTGTGAGATTACTGCAACAGTGAAACACGAAAAACATAAAACATGAAGGACAGCTGTACTATGTTCTTCGTGTTTCACTGTTGCAGTCATCACATTTAGGTAGATTCCCAAACCTGAGGAAATGGGTGGAGGCAGTCCAGGAAGCTAGGGGCTGGCTAGCATGCCCTGCAAGACTGCAGAGGCAAACCCTGCCTTGAATTTGGAGAAGAGAGACAGGTGGTAATGCTTGGTAAAAGTATGAGCAGATGTCCAGGTGGCAGCCTCCAGGATGTCCCTGGTGGGGACTCCTCTGAGGAAAGTTGCAGAGGTGGAATCTGCCCTGGTGGAGTGTGTCCTGTCCCCCTTGGGGAGAGGCTTGCCATGCTGTTTGCAGCAGAAATGGATACAGTGTGCTATCCATTTGGAAATGGTTTACTTGGAGGTGGCTTTGCCTTCTGCCCCTGAAGCAAAGCTAACCAGCAATTGATCAGACTTTCTGAAGGGTTTAGCCCTGTCCAAATAGTATCTGAGCTGTCTGAGCACATCTATAAAGAGTGCAGAAACCTTTCTCCTTTGTTTTGGGGGTTGGAAAATGATTGTCTGTGGGACCTGGGTATTTAAGCTCCTATGCAGAGGAGAAAAAATGTCCACGAATAAAATACCCTAGGGAAGCCAAGAACAACTGGATGACCAGGTAGGCTGCCTTAATAAAGGTACTGTGGGATGTCGGTGAAGAAGCTGGGCTACCGGTAAAGCCTTGAGAAAGGCTGTGCGTACCTAAGCGCTTGTGGTTGAAGGCTGAGTAAAGCCTTTAGAAAGGCTTCATATACAAGTCGTAGTTCCGGCTGGTCAGGTCGCCTGGTGAGAGGAACCGCAAGTGCGGCAGCTAGAAATCAAAGATGAAACACACAGCAAAAACAGGCAAAACAACATAAATGTGGCTCGGCTAAGGAGCTCTGCTCGCTGTGGTGGCAAAAAAATCAACGTAGTCGAAGTTAAGATTCTAGAATGTCATACTTTACTGAAGTAAAAAGTACCAGAAGTACAATCATCATCGAAGCGTAGTTCCTTAATGGAAAGAGTGATCCTGAGGATTTCCTTTTATAAGAGTACCTGGGGGTGTGTCAGTGGGGGCCAATCAAGTGTGGGTGAAAAAACCTTTATTGTGATTGGGCACGACAACTTGACATCACACCTTACAATCGGATAGGTTAGATACCCTGAGCAAGCTCATACATGGTTAGTAGAATCACTCTAAACCTACAATAGTGAAGTTTGGAGATTAGCTAAAATTAGCTACAAAAATTTAGTTAACTGAAAATAGTCTTGCTGGAAAAAAATCAACCCTTGCTGGTAAAATACATGGTCAGGCTACACTTTTCGAAATCTTCGTCAGGATGGTGGATGATCTAAAAGAGCATAATAAGCAAAGCCGAGCATACTAGAGAAATAGCAACATGTATGTATGTAAAATAAAAAGTATGTAAAATAAAAAACAGGCTAGAAAACCAAAAAATAAGAACCAGGCTAGATATCCAAAAAATATGATACAGAAACTAAAAAGAGCAACAAAACAGTGAAAAATTCTTAAATAACTAATGTATTAAGATGTGGAACTGAATGAGGGCTGTTAATTAAAAAAAAATCTTAAAAAGGCACTGATATGTAACCTGAAAAGACAGAAAGACACGAAAAAAAACAGTAATACTGAACCATTGTAGAAAACATGAAAGACAAAAAAAATATATATTAAAGAACCACTGACCAAAAACGAATGAGTCTGAATATTCCAGGGGAAGTTACAGACTGTGGGCTGGAGGTAGACTGGTGAAATCAAAACTGGCCGTCGCACGAAAGGTAACATTTTGTCTGTAAATCTGTTAGAGGTCCAGGCGCAGAGGTTGTGGTATACAGTGCTGTATCTTTCTGAGATACAAGACCGGGGTCAAAGATTCTGCATAGTTAAGGCCTGGTCCTTTCCTTGCCTGCAAATGTATTTGCCTCTCGAGTTCCCTCTTCTCAAGCAGCGAGTTGTGGTCCCCACCTAGTGGGGACTTAGGGATGTGTTCAAGAACATGAAATGTAAACATATCGTGTCCCAGGTTCCTGAGAGCATGCACTGCCAGCTGGTTTGTCACTTAAGTATTTTAAGTCATGTAGGTGTTTTGCTATCCTTGTTTTAAGGGAGTTGACCATCTTGCCCACATGGAAAGCGTTGCATTTGGTGCACGCTTCCCTGTAAACCACTCCTGTGACATTGCAGTCACCTCTGACATTAGGTGTGTAGTGTCCCCTGCCATTGGGGCAGTAAAAGCCTGTGGGACTGTTCATGTGTCAACCAAAAAGAGGCTGCTCAGTGGGAAAATGAGCAGTTCCTCTCACCAGGCGACCTGACCAGCCGGACCTACGACCTGTATACAAAGCCTTTCTAAAGGCTTTACTCAGCCTTCAACCACAAGCGCTTGGATACGCACAGCCTTTCTCAAGGCTTTACTGGTAGTCCAGCTTCTTCACCGACATCCCACCGTACCTTTATTAAGGCAGCCTATGAGGTCATCCATTTGTTCTTGGCTTCCCTAGGGTTGTTTTGGGGGTTAGGAAAGAAGGTGGGTAAATGGATGGATTGGCTGAGAGCCACACTGGACACCACCATGGGCATGAAGGATGGATTAGTTCTGAGGGATACCCTGTCTGCATGGAAGATGATGAAGGGTTCCACAGCCATGAGTGCTTGCAGCTCAGAGACTCTTCTGGCTGAATGAATGGCCAGGAGGAAGGCTGTCTTCCAGGAGAGAAATTTTAGCTCTGCAGAAGAAGCTGGTTCAAAAGAGGGGAGGCTGAGCTTTTCCATGACAAAGTTAAGGTCCCAAGCTGGTGTTGGTACCCTTCTGGGGGGCCTCAAGTTGCTAGCCCCACTGAGAAACTGTTCAATTCAGAGGTTGTGAAAAATGAGGCTGCTCAGTGGGAAAATGAGCAGAAATAGCAGAGACATGAATTTTTATAGAAGAGAAAGAGACCACTGTGTAGGTCAGCTAACTAATCCAGGATGAGAGGGATGGAGAGCTGTGATGTATTGTCCCCCTTAGCTTGGATCCAGGTGCAGAACCTTTTCCATTTATCTGCATTAGACGTTTTGGTGCTAGGGCATCTGGCCTCTCGGATAACGTCCAGAACCTGTTTACTGAGGATGGCAGATTGGAAAGGGGTTAGGGTATAAGCCAAGCTGCCAAACTGAGTACCTACAATTGGGGTTGCATGAATTCCCCTTCCCTCTGGGTTAGGAGGTTTGGAATCTGAGGAAGATTCGATGGGGGCAGCGGGGGACAGGCAGCGCAGCAAGGGGTACCAGTACTGTCTGGGCCAGTCTGGAGCTATGAGAATGGTCCTTGTTTTTTCCTCCCTCATTCTGAGCAGTACCCTGGGAATGAGAGTTAGGGGAGGAACGGCGTAGACAGAGAAGTTTACCCAGGGGAAGGACAGGGCACCCACTTTCCAAGCCATGCAGTGATGCTCCCTGATGCAGAATTTGCTGAACTGATGGTAGGTGTGGGAGGCAAAGAAATCGACCTCTGGGGCTTCCCCATTTCTGAGGTATTAAGGAAGAAGGTGTTTTGGTTGAGCTGCCACTCGTGCGGGTCCAAGAGCTTTCTGCTTAATTGGTCTGCCAGGGAGTTGAGATAGCCTGGCAAGTATTGTGCTAACAGGTGTATTTGCATGGAAGAGACTGTGAACCAAAGGGTCATGGCCAGCCTGCACAGCGGGTAGGAGTGAGTCCCTCCCTGCTTGTTGATGTACCACATCACAGTGGTGTTGTCTGTTTTGATCAAGAGAACCCCTGGGGAGAGAAGGGGTTTGAAAGCCATCACGGCCTGCTGCACAGCCATCATCTCTTTCTGACTGATGTACAGGGGGAGTGGTTGGGGGTTCCATTGGCCCTGTGTACACCCCAAGTGTGGTCTGATGAGTCTGTGGTGAGGGTCTGGGTGGCGGGGTGTGGGGAGAAAGGCAGTCCCTTGTTGTGGGAGCAGGCTGTTGCCCACCAAAGAAATTCGTAGCTCAGGCAAGGAATAATACGTAGAAGAGTTTCCAGATCTTGAGAGTGTTGACAACAAAGGCTTTTTAGGTACCACTGAAGTTTCCTCATATGCAGCCTGGCATATGGAATGAGGAGCATGCAAGAGGCTATGAACCCCAGGGCTTGCAGGATTTTCCTTGCAGAAAGCTGGGGGCTGGTGGCCAGTTGAGAGAAGTAAGCTGATAGAAAATTTTGTTTCTCTGGTGTAAGGCATGCCATCTGGGATGCTGTGTCCAGACTTGCTCCCAGGAAGATTATCCTTTTGGTGGATACCCGTTTGGATTTCTTTTCGTTGATTGTGTACCCTAGGGAGGTTAGTAGATCCTTTACAAAGGTCAGATCTTTGAGCAGCTTTTCCTGGCTGTCTGCCTGAACAAGGCAGTCGCCCAAGTAGGAGTAAATTTGAATACTTCTTTGTCTGCAAAAGGCAATGGGTGGAGCCAGGCATTTTGTGGAAACTCTGGGAGCAGTAGATAAGCCAAAGGGAAGCACAGAGAACTGAAAGTGTTGAGATCCTGCCCTGAAGTGCAGATATTTTCTGCAGGACTCCCCGATAGGAATGTGGTGGTAGGCCAACATGGGTAGCGCCTGCTGGAGGGTGAGCATTTTGAATTTTGGGATCACCAGAAAGGTGTTTAGAATGGATAGATCGAGGAGGGGTGCCAGGTGCTCTCTTCTCTGGGCACCAGAAAAAGTCTGGAGTAGAAGCCTTGCTCTAGCTGCTCTGTAGGAACGTACTCTACTGCCCCCAAGGAGAGCAGGGAATGGATTTGCTTTTGTGCTTCTGCCCACTGATTTGGTTGTAGATCTGGGAACCCTTTTGGGGTTGGAAGGAGAATTTGTACCCCTGAGACACAATGTTCAGAACCCATTGGGTCCTTCGTAAGGGTGACCCAGGTGCTTGAGTGAAAGGAGAGTTTTCCTCCTAGGGGTATGTGAAGGTGGGCAGAGGCGAGGTTGGGAAGGGGCAAGTCATTGTGAGTTCTTACCATAAGTGGGTCGCTTAGAATTCCCTGATTTTAAAGTGGAGGTAGTCCACTGCTTAGATCTCTGCACCCCCTGGGGCTGCTGTCTGGGGGGGGGGTCTGTTTCCACATGGCCTAGGCTGGTCCTGTCGATTCGGAGCAGGAAAGGACCAGTGCTTGGAGGGAAAATGCCTGCTGAACCTAGGGGGCTGGACCTGTAAGACATCTTTTAGAGTCACATAGATTTTGCTTTTTCTTCCATCTTTTTTTAAGACCTCTTCTGCTTTAGTGCCAAACAAGTTATCGTTGTGCAAGGGTGCATCCAACAATTTTGATTTTACATGGTCTGGCAGGGGGTGTTCCTTAAGCCATGCATGTCTTCTAATGACAGATCCGTTGACTGCTACCCTGCAAGAAGCTTCTAGGGCATCAAAACCACAGTACGAAGTGCGTTTAGTTACCTGACCAGCAGAATGCATTAAGTCCTGTAAATCTTTAAATTCTGCCCAAGCAGGAAAGAACATTTTTTTATTTAAGGAGTTCCAAGGTATGTTGCTGATACTTAAGCATATGGAACTGATAATTTAGTGCCCTGATAGCAAGAGTAGCTGAGGTGTATACTTTTTTACCCCCTCTGTCCAGTGCTTGGGAATCCTTGTCGGAGGGGTAGGGATTCTTAGCTGAGGTTGCTTTAATCACTTTAGGCCCTTGAGTAACGACGTCAGGGTCAGCTGTTGGATTTTTAAAAAGATATTTGGGTGAGACAGGGACTCTGTAGTACCGGTCTGGTTTTCTTGGAGCAGGAGGGAGGGTGTCTAGAGTCAAGCTGGATTCAAGGAAGACATCATCCACCACATCTAGGACTGTGGGGATGGCTAAGGGCCTGTGTTGTGGAAGGTCCAGGAACTCTCGGAGTCTCTTTTTAGACTGTGGATAGTCTTGACTCTCCCATTGGAGATTCTCCCTTAATGTATGCAGTGTTTCCCCAAAGGAAAAATCCTCGGGAGGAGAGGCTGAAGGAATGAATTCCTCTGCATCAAAATCCTCATATGTGAGAAGGGACTGCATGTCTTCAGAGTCAGATGCATCGGATTCATCTGACTCTTGTTCAGACAAAACTACTGGAGACAGATCTCTTCCTTTTTGTGGGAGTGGCTTGGCTTCCCTAATCAGCATGCTAAGGTCTTCTGCCATTTTAAGTATTTGAGACTGAGGCAAGGGACCAGGCGCCTGAGAATGGGTAGTCTGTTTCTTGGGTGTGGTTCGACCTCTGGGCCAAAGGAACTCTGTTGTTTTCGAAAGAACAGTAGCCATGAAAGAAGCCGTCTGTTTATGTTGGGATTCGGTGTTGCGAAGGACTTCCTCAGAAGCCGGTGCCTGCACAGAGGCTCCAGACCCATCTAAGGTAGAGATGACCGCAGGATCCTTAGACGAAGAAGAGTTCTGCAGCATACCGGACTCTGAAAGGGTCTTGGTAGTGGCCTGTGAATTAACTGAAGCGGGCATCAGAGGCGGCGAAAGTGCCTCACTGAGTTCCAGTGGACTGACGACCAGCTTAACGGAAGCGCCGTCGGAAGGTCTGGTCCTGTGCGGTCTTGTCTCTGTCTTTATCTTTACGTTTTTTTGCAAGATCTCCTGTCAGATGGCTTACCAAAGCCATATCAAAATATGAGGACTGTAAACGGAAATATCTGGCTACAATAAGGGCCCGACGACGAATAGTTCTGGCGTTAAAGCACAGAAGCGACAATGAGGGACGCCATGGTCTGGGCCTAGACAAGCGACGCACTAAGCGTGGAAGTCCCGGTGTAGTATTTGCTATCCACAGGCGAGACAATTAACTTTTTCTGACATTTGTTAGTGCAAGAAAAAAGGATCCCCAATGGGGTACTTAGCTTTCGAAGACTTCAACTTCAATTCGGAAACGAAACTCTGGTAGCGGCAGTTCAGCTCTCGTGCAAACTGCTTCAGGCTCCACGGCAAGAAAAACTGATGTAATGGTGTTGGATGCCTTCCTTTATACCACTGATGACCTGATGGCAGTCCTCAAGCGACAGCAACCGACACAGAAATACTAAATCTCTGGTATTCAAGCCGGCCGAGGGCTACCCTGGCAGGGATAACCCAAATGTGATGACTGCAACAGTGTAACACGAAGAACATCCACATTTTCTTACCATCTCTCTGGTTCCTAGAGAAGGTCTGCTAAAGCATAGAAAATTTGATCCCCATGGTAGACGGGCTCTTTCCTTCTTGTTCGTTGCGGGTAAGCACATCTTTCATTCATGTCCCAAACAAGGAAGTGCCATCAAAAGGGGCATTAACAAAAGACATCTTAAAGGGCTCTGCAAAGTTGCTTAGCTGCGTCCAGGCATGTCTCCTTATGGTGAAGCCATAACCATCTGCTCATGAGGTCCCTTCAACTGTGAGAGAGACTAACCTCATCGAAGTGTTTGAAACAGACTAAAAAAAAAAAAAAAAAAAAAAAAAAAAAAAGAGGGGCCAGTTGAGAGGAGGACCTTTTGAAACCCTCAGCAGACACGGACTCAAAATATGCGATAGTTCTTTAGTCAAGTCTCTCTAAAGCCTAGTAAAGTGCGTCAGATAATTAAGTGATCTCAGAGCAAAAGTAGCAGAGGTGAACACTTGCCTTCCAAATCTATCCAATGCTCTGGACTCCCTGCTAGCTCTTTCTTAGTGGCTGCTGCCACCACCACAGCATTAACTGTGACTCCTTTGCTCCAGTGGTGTCTGTCTGCAGCTGGGGCCAAAAAAACTTGTCAGGGCACTTGGGGATCGGCTCGACAGTATCCAGCTCTTTCCATGACCAGCGGGAAACCAGAGCAATAGACTTATCCACCAGGGTGGGTTACCCAAGATGTAGATGGGCCAGAACCAAAAGCCTCCAAGAACACGGATTCTTTGGGGGGGGTTGGGATGGCCAACCACCCTTCTGCTTCAGGATATCTAGAATACCTCCAAAGGAGAAGTCATCTGGTGTTGACCTGGGTGATCCCTCTCCTTCATCAAAACTGGTGTCTTCCATGAGAGCCTCCATGGCGGAGTCTGTGCCTCCTCTCTTACACGTTCTCTTCCGGGGCACTTCTTCTGTGGAATGGTTTGGACAGATATCGTAAGACAGGGGAAGTTCCTACACTGGACCTGGCTGGAGACGTGGTGGAACTAGCTGTGGAATAGGTCTGACCAACTCAGAGCTCGGAACCGATGAGAAAAAAGGGGAATGATCCGAAACATGAGAACATGGTTCTCTATGAAGAGTAAAAGGCCTCTCCACCACCTCGAAGGCCAAAGGACCAGGAGAAGCCCTGACCAGCCCGCTCAGAGCTGAAGCTTCCTAAGAAGGTACATCTAGGCAACCCCCAGATCTGAGCCAAGAGGGGAGAATTGGATCTGAACTGTCTAGTGCCAAAGCTCTGAGGGGAAGGATGGATCCGACAAAACTGAAGCCAAACCTATCCTCCCATATCTGAGACTGACACTTTGGCTCTGAGACCCATTCTGAGCCGAGGGTACAGGAGCAGAACCAGTCAGTGAAACAGAGTGGAGGAAGAGACTTTCCTCGGATCCAATGCAGAGCCAATCAGGGATCTTAGATCCTTGGTCTCCAAAACCACTGGACAGATCGGAGCAGGAGAAATAATTGTCTTAGATGTAACAGGCATACTCACTGATCCGACAGGGGATGCAGCTTGTAAGACCTGCATCTAGATCTGAGCTCTGAGAAACATTTGCATCATCCTATCCTCATCTGCTTCTGACAAGTTTTTGGAGGACCTAAAGGAAGAGGTGGTGGGGACCTGGAATACTTCTGTGGTGTTTGGAGAAGCTGAACAGGCAAGGTGGGCAAAACTGGTTTCATAATAAATTTGGGAGTAGCACTCGTACAGGAAGTACCCAGCTTTGGATTCAATGATTTAGGATCTGAGGGTGGAACTGTTGGACTGATCGTAATAACTGTAAAAGCCAAAACCTTAGAACCCAAACACTTCAGATCTGTATGCTGAAACATCTTCGGATCCAGAGGGGTTGGATCTGAGAATTTCCTAGTCTTTATTAGCCACTCTGATGAAGACCTATGGGACTTCAAGGGAGAATGCTTTTGGTGTTCTAAAGGAGCAGATTTACTACGTTTGCTTGGGCTTTGAGCCCCCAGGAATGGAAGCACAGGAAGAAGACCCCTTAAAATAAGCTTATTCCTTCTGTCAGTCAAAGCTCTCTGATTAAACATGGAGCAGATTCTGCACGACATGTCCAAGTGCCCAGCTCCAAGGCAACACATGCACCTCTTGTGGGCATCCAAGTTTGGGATCTTATGCCCACAAGAAGTGCATTTTTTTAAAGCCTGTGGGTTTGTCTGACATATCTCAATAGTGAGGAAGAAAAACAGAACACTACAAAAAATAAACAGGATAATTATTTTTTTTTAAACTAAACAGGAAAAAATAAACGAACAACTATGGTAGAGAGAAATACCCAAAAAAAGAAGGGTAAGAAAGAAACAATACCAGCAATAGTAGAGAAGGAGTACTATGAAATAGTACAGAAAGGGAAAGAAAAGACAAGTAACCTGACGACCAGCAAAAAATAAGTTATGTACTCACCATAACGTTCCATCTGAGTAGTTGTACTTCATTTGTCTTCAACTTGTGGGTCTATGGATCCGAATCTGATCCGACACGGCCGCATCATTAGCATCTGATGCGAGTTCCAAGCTCCTCTCCTTATCTATAATGCTTCCCGTCTCCTTCCTCCCTTCAGATCGAGTTTGCTGCTCAACAAAACATAAGTCCAAACCAACAAGACCTTACCACTACTGGCACACCAAAAATTCCTGAGCCAAACATAAAAAGAAGTTATGTACCTACCATAATGTTCCATGTTAGTTGTCTTCATCTCACCTTCTTTCTTGCTTGTTGGGATCGGAGCCTACCCTCGGCTCTGACTCGGCCATCTTCTATAGCTCGAGAGCTGTTTACTGGCTCGAGGCTACCCCTTATCCCATGATGCCTTGCGCTAGCTACCCAGATCTCGTTTGTAATGGCTAACCCCAGACATAGCAAGAATAACCTGACCAAACTAACAGGTTGGGAATATCTGTTATACTCTAGAAATCAGTAGAGGAAACAAACCAGAAAATACTCAGCCGGTGAAGCCTAAACTCCTCTCGGTCCAATAAAACAGGGGGATGGAGGGGGGATGCAAGAAAGAAGGCGAGATGAAGAGAATAAACATGGAACATTATGGTAGGTACATAACTTCTTTATGTTAAGTTGTCTATCTCGCCTTCGTTTCTTGCTTGTTGGGACAGCGTCCCTAGCACCTACGATCCTGGGTGGCTCATTGGAACAAACTCTTCAGAACAGTGGAACCAAAGTTAGCTCTATTCCTGGAGGCCATGTCTAATTTGTAATGAGAAATAAAGGTATGAGGATTTACCCATGTGGCAGCGGCACAAATAGAGTCCATGGGCAACCTAGACTGGAAGGCTACAGAAGTGGCCAAAGCCTTAGTAGAATGACCCTTTGGTTTGGAAGACAATTCTTTGTTTCTTAATTGATAGATGAAGGTAATAATGAGAGACAACCACCTGGACAGGGTCACTTTGGAAACTGGAAGACCCTGTTTTTGCCCCTAGCACAGGAAAGGAAGAGTTGGTCCGACTTTCTTATACCCTTCGTTCTATGCAGGTAAAAACAAAGTTGTCTATGAACATCCAAAAGGTGCAACTTGTATTCTGCCTTGTTGGTGTAGTTAGGGAAGAACACTGGAAGGTCTATGGATTGGTTTAGATTGTTTTCTGAGCACACTTTAGGAAGGAAGGAGGGATTCGTTCTCAGAGCAACCCTATCCTTGTGAAAAACTAAGTACGGAGAACGAACACTTAGTGCTTGAAGTTCCGATACACGTCTGGCTGAGGTAATAGCTACTGGAAAGAGAGTTTTCCAAGATAGAAACTTAAGGGAGCTGGAAGCTGCCAGTTCAAAAGGGGACATAATCAAGGAGGTTAGTACCAAATTAAGGTCCCAAAGGAGGAGGGGGATCTCTCACTGGGGGCTCAAGGGGAGTAGTCCCTCTGAGAAAAGCTTTACATAGCTTATGAGACATGATATTTAGATTGGAAAAACCAACATGATAGAGATGGCTGCTAGTTGAACCCTGATTGTGGCAGAAGCAGACCCAGAGTGAAAAAGCTCAGTTAGGAACTCCAAGATCTTGTGAACTGGGGCTGAAAAGGGATCTATGTTCCTAGCCTCTGCCCACTAAGAGAAACGTTTCCATTTGCTAGCATACGTCTTCCTAGTAGCAGATTTGTGAGAGGAGACAATAACTTCACGCACAGCCGGGGAAATGCTGGGAAGCCTGGCTAGGGTTGGAATTGGATCAACCAAGCTGTGAGCTGGAGTGTTTGGAGGGATCGATGCAGCTCTCCTGATTGATGAATCAGCAGGTCTGGAATAGGATCCAGGGTCCAGGGCTGCTCGAGGAGGTAACAGTGCAGGAACGGAAACCAAATCGGTCGAGGCCAGTAAGGAGCAATGAAGATCATTTTGCAACTCAACATCGCTTTCTGTATGAGTTTGGGTATAAGAGGGAAAGGCATAAAGAAGTCCCTGAGGCCAATCGTGGACTAGAGCATCTCTGGGAGGGTGACCGGGAAGCGGTAAAAGAGAGAAATAGTTGCTGCATTTGGTGTTGAAGGGGGTTGCACACAGATCGCAGCAAGGCTGTCCCCATTTGCGGAAGATGAGATCCCCAACTACCTGATTCAGAGACCACTTGTGAGGCATGAGAATAGCTCTGCTGAGCCTGTTTTCTATGACGTTCGACTTCCCAGGGATGTGCTTCGCAATCAGAAATCGTTGGGAGGAAATCGCCCACTGCCAGAGTCTGAGTGCTTCTCGACATAGGGGGTAGAACCTGGTTCCCCCATGCTTGTTGATGTACCACACTACTGACATGTTGTCCGTTTGAATTGCAATGGTCCCAGGAGGGAGGGAGTCCTGAAGTGCTTGCAATGCTAGTAACATGGCTCTCATCTCCAAGACATTTATGTGCAGATGGTACTCGTGAGGCTGCCAAGTGCCTTGGACTGTCCTGCCCTGATAATGCCCCCCCCCCCACCCTATCAGTGAGGCATCCGTGGTCACTGTGGCAACCGGAGGGGGTTGGGTGAATGGTTTGCCCTGAGACACTAGTGGAGAGACCATCCACCAGGAAAGGTGTCTTTTGCAAGTTTCTGTAATCATGATCATGTGAGACATGGGGAGCTGTTGAAAGGACCACTGTGTGAAGAGAAGCCACTGAAGGATTCTCATGTGAAAACGGGCCAGAGGTATCAGAAGAAATGCCGCCGCCATAGAACCCAGAGTTTGAAGGACCAACCGGACTTGTACCCTTTTGCATTGCATGAGGATATGAACCTGCTGCCGAATCGTGGCCACCCTGTCCGGCGGTAGCCTTGCGGACATACTTTTTCTATTTACATCTGCTCCTATATAGGTAATAGATTGACAGGGCAACAAGGCAGATTTTTTTGAAATTTATAGTAATGCCTAACTGGGCACAAATTACGATTGTATAGTCCCTGGCTTGAAGGAGTTGATGCCTGGTAGTAGCAGTAAGGAGCCAGTCATCTAGATAAGGAAACACCTGGAATCCCTGACGCCTCAGGTGAACCTTGACCACTGCCATACATTTGGTGAACATCCTGGGGGCTGTGGTGAGACCAAAGGGCAGAGCTCTGAACTGATAATGACTGGCTCCAGCCGGAAGCGAAGGAATCTCCTGGAGCGCCTGTCCATCTTGATGTGATACATCCTGGAGATCTATTGAGCACATCCAATTGTCCTGACCCAAAAAGGGTAAAATGGACTGAAGCGTGACCATCTGAAACCTTGTTCTTTGAACAGACTTGTTTAGTCTGCTGAGATCCAAAATTGGTCTCCAGTCCCCTGTCTTTTTTGGTACCAAAAACAACCTTGAGTAAGTTCCGGATCCGAGTTGGTCTGCCGGGACTTCCTGGATGACTTTTTTCTAGCAGTCTTGAAATTTCTATGACTGCTTGGGCCCTCAGATTGGGTGGAACATCTGGGGGGGGATTTGCTTGACGATAGGGGAGATTGGAAGAAGGGAATTACATTGCCTCCGGATATAACTGAGTGTACCCATTTGTCTCGCATAATGTCTTGCCAGGCTTT
Source organism: Protopterus annectens (assembly GCF_019279795.1). Classification (NCBI taxonomy): domain Eukaryota; kingdom Metazoa; phylum Chordata; order Ceratodontiformes; family Protopteridae; genus Protopterus; species Protopterus annectens. Next base: position 1,738,921,172 of record NC_056743.1, read on the forward strand.
TGGGTACAGTGAAAGTCTTCCCCGACTGCCTCCAGAGACGGGCAACCCTTCAGGGATGCTGGAAGGGCTTGTCAGAGAACGATTCTCTGGTGCCCTGGTTCTGCGGACCCCTCTGCCTTGAGGGCGGCGTCTGTTGTCATTTCCTCCTCTGCTCCTGGAGGAAAAATCACTACGTGTATCAGGCGAGGCTCCCTGGGATTTCCGAAACCACATTTTTCCACTCTTCTGACCTTTGGGATATGGTCTGGAAGGAATGGAAAAACGGACTCCCACTGCAGAGAGAGTCTTGCCTTCCTGTTCACACCTAGTGAGAGTGTCCTTCACCTGTGGTCCAAAGAGAAATGAACCGTCAAAGGGGCTGTTGGTGAATGACTCTCTAAAGGGCTCCGCAAAATTACACAGCCGTATCCATGCATGTCTCCTAAGGGCCACGCCTGTACCTGCAGCTCTACTCGCACCATCGGCTGCATAGGAAATGAACCTCATGGAGGAGTTAACTACCGAATTAAGGGTCGCCAGCTGAGAAGCTACTTTAGCTTGAACCCCTTCAGCTGATGGATCCTGGAGGGTATCTCCAAGTTCTTTCAGGAAATCCTGCTGCAGCCTGGTAAAATGGAATTGTAATTCAGTGACCTCATGGAGAAGGTCGCTGAAGCAAACATTCACTTCCCATATCTGTCCATAGTCCTAGACTCCTTGTTAGGAGGATGGACAGAGGAAGAAGTTTTCGCTAATGCCTTTTTAGTGGCCGCTGCTACTACCATGGCATCCACGGGAACACCCTTGGTAAGGAATTGTTTGTCAGGGGGTGCAGTGATAAACTTGCCGGGCCTCCTCGGGGTTGGTTCCACTGTATCCGGGGCTGACCAAGCCCTTCAAGCCACCACAGACATTAGTGGATCGAAGGGCTGAGACACCCAGGAGGTGGAAGGGTGGGAACCAAACGCATCCAGGAATACAGATTCGTCCTCAGTAGGGGCTAGGGCAGTCCAGTTCCCCCTCTGCCTAAGCATTTCTAAGATGTCCAAAAAGGAAACATCTTCAGAGGGGGATCTCGGGGACCCTTCCGATTCATCCAAATCCGTATCCGAAGTGACAGACTCAGGGGAGTCAATGTGCTTCCTCTTGCACTTCCTCTTCCGAGGGGCCTCCTCTGAATGATCAGGGGAGGCCTTGGAAGAAGAGGAAACACATAGTGGGGTGCTCTAGAGTGTCGGTTCCCCACGCTTGGGGTCTGGAATTGGGACAGAGGTTGACGCAGGCACTACAGGGGACGGAGACAGTGGGGTCAAACGTGGTGCTGACTCAGGGGCCAGTACACTCCTCATGACATCGAAGGCATCCCTGCCACGATGCAAAGAAGGCTCAGGCACCGAGGAAACCGGAATCCTCCTCCGCACTGAGGGGAATGGCTCCAAGGCCGATGTAGGAGCCGAGCTCACCTGCGCCGAAGCTCCGAGAGGGAGAACGGGGTTGGACAAGGGTCCGATGCCACTCGCCCCCTCTGAGCCGACGAGGGAGTCTCTGCGCCCAGATCCCGCGACAGAAGGCACCATCGTGGGGATCAGAGCCGATGATGGAACTGAAGGGGAAATAGTTATCGGTGCTGACAGTTCCACGATTCGAGCCCAAACAAACTCCGGCTCCGAGCTCAGAGGAGTCGGAGGAACATCGATGGAAGCGGGCGGAGCAGACACCTGTTGAGGAGGGCTGCATAACATTTTGGCCAGTGCCTGCGACATTCAACAACTTACTGACCACTCTCTCCACGTCGTGGTACAAGAGTCTAGAGGAACGAGAGGAGTGGGAGGATCTGTGACTGCGGTCACTCTGCAACAGGGGAGACCGAGGTGCA
>NC_056743.1:1738923526-1738942684 GCF_019279795.1 Protopterus annectens
AAATTGCAAGGGGTAGCAAAAAGGTCTGTGTTGAGGTAACCAAAGAAATTCCCTAAGTCTTTTCTTGGAATCTGAAAAGTCTTGGCCTTCCCAATGGAAGTGTTCCCTCAAGGTGTGCAAGGTTTCCCCAAAGGAAAAATCCTCAGGAGGGATACCAAGGAATGGACTGTTCTGCATCCGAATCCTCAAAAGGAGAATAAGAGTGTTCCTCTGCATCAGAAGGTTCTGATAAAATGGATCCCTGATCAGAAGAGGGAGAATCTTCCTCCACTCTGGGAGTCTTGTCAGGAGGGGGATGAGAACCTCTGATAAGAGTAATTAAATCCTCAGCCATTTTTAGCATCTGTTTTTTAGGCATGGGTCCTGAAGATGGGCCCTGTGCAACAGGCCTCGTGGGATGCCTGGCTGCTTTGGATTTAGTAAAGGCCTTAATTGAAAAAGAAGATGAGGGCCTAAATACACCATGGGTGGAGGTGGACCTGTCCACATTAGTAGGCTCTACATAAGCAGGGGCTTCGGTAGTAGTCTGGGAAAGGGCCAAGGACCCAGCGGTCTCGGGTACAGAAGACACCGCCAAAGGAGTGCCGTCGGTAGTCAGGGACTGCAAAGGCGGCTCGCTGAGAACCGGACCACGTGTAGCCTGTTTTGGCGTCGTGTCGGTCCTTTTCCTTGCGTTTTTTGGACAAAACGGTAGTCGGAGTGTCCGACGACATTTTATAATCAAAAGCTTTACCAAAGTAGTGTTGGGCTTAACTCCTACCGGCTTAATAGTGCGTTTATTGAAGGTAGCATAGCGACAGCCCGAGACGTCATGGTCTGGGCCCAAACAAGGTATGCAGAGGGAATGGAAACCCTTACGCAGTATTTGCTTCCCACAAGAAATACAATTATTCACTTTTTCTGACATCGGTCTGAGGCAAGAAAAGTTTCCCCAATGGGGTACTTAGCTTTAATGAAGACTTCGGTTTCCAATTTTTTCGTAATTCAGGAGCTGGCCGACCGGCACTTGCGAACTGCTTCTGCCGGCACCGCTGCAAAAAGACTGGAGAACATGGCCGGCTGTGTCTTATATACTATGGCCTCTCTGACCTCTGAAGAGTATCGTCGACAACCGACGCCGGACCAAGACTTTGGAATTCGGCCGACCGAGGGACCGCCTGACGGCTGAAAACCCATCTGTGATTACTGCAGCTGTATGCACGATGAACATCTTCTTTATCTGAAGTAGTTAACTTCATTTGTTCATCAACCTGTGGGACAGAGTCCCCAGCTACCTAAACTTGGGAGGTCCTCATGGAAGAATATTCCGGAGCACTGCAGAGCCAAAAGGACGCCCTTCCTCTGGAAATTAAATCCAGCTTGTAATGTGTAATGAAGGTATGTGATGAAGCCCAAGTGGCTGCAGAACAAATATCATCCAAAGACACTCTTGACCAAAAGGCAGCAGAAGTTGAAATCGATAGAGTAGAATGGGCGTGAACTCCGACAGGTTCTGGTCGGCCAGAACTCTTATATGCAAGCAGTATAAATTGTGAAATCCATCTGGACAATGTAGCTTTTGACACAGGTTTGCCCAAAAAGGGTTTAGCAAACGATACAAGGAGTTGCTCAGATTTTCTATGACCAGCAGTCCTGTGTAAATAGAACCTCAATTGTCTGTGCACATCTAAAGAGTGTAATTTGTATTCACCTTTGTTTTGATAATTCGGGAAAAACACTGGTAAATTGATAGATTGATTAATGTTGGACTCGAGAGGTGACTTTAGGTAAGAAGGAGGGATTGGTCCTAAGGGAAACTCTATCTTTATGGAAGACCAGATATGGAGGTTTGGCGCAAAGGGCTTGAAGCTCTGAAACCCTTCTAGCTGAAGTGATGGCAATGAGAAAAGCCATCTTCCAAGATAAGTATTTAAGGTCCACCGAAGCTGCAGGTTCAAGGGGGGGGGGGGGGGGGGGGCAGTAAGAGCCTGAAGAACAAAGGTTAAATCCCATGGAGGAACTGCATACTTCACAGGAGGCCTTAATAGGAAAGTACCTTTTATGAAAGTCTTGCAGATCTTGGAAGAAGCTAATGAACCGAGATCACTTCCCAAATGAAAGTGCGAAATTGCTGTTAAATGGACTTTGACGGTGGGGGAGCTGGCACCTTGATCAAATAAGTGCAACAAAAACTCTAATACAGCTGGTATCGGGACTGTAAAGGGATCCATATGTCTATGTTCCGCCCAGATCGAAAAACGTTTCCATTTGCTCTTATAGACCTTTCTGGTAGAAGGTTTATGAGCGGCTACTAGAATAGCTTTAACGGAAGAGGAGATACCGGGAGTCCTAGCTATGATTGGAACTGGTCAACCAAGCTGTGAGCTTGAGATTGTTCAAGTTTGGAGTTGTCAACTCCAGGGGTGAGAAATCAGTGGGATCCAGAATCCATGGAGGATTGACCAGATGAGACCATAGGCAAGGGAACTACGTTTGACGAGGCCAGAATGGGGCTATGAGGATCACTCTGCTCCTCAACTGACAAGCTTTCTGCAAGAATCTTACCATGAGGGGAAGAGGTGGATAAGCATAAAGTAGACTGGATGGCCAAGCATGGACTAGAGCATCTCTGGGGATTCCCCTGGTGGGGGAAGTAGAGCGAAGTACTCGCTGCACTTTGTTCAAGCTGACCTTGAAAGATCACAGCAAGGTTGACCCCACTTGAGGAAGATCTGTTTCGCTACTTTCGGGTTCAGAGACCACTCGTAAGGTGAGAGGATGGTTCGACTCAGTTTGTCTGCCAAAATGTTGGACCGACCTGGAATGTGCGTTGCTATGAGAAAGCGGTTGGTGGTGATCGCCCATTCCCAAACTCTCATGGCCTCTCGACACAGCGGATAGGATCTGGTTCCCCCCCTGCTTGTTGATATACCAGACTACTGACATGTTGTCTGATTGAATCGCAACTGTCCCTAAGGGAAGAAGGGCCTGGAGAGCTTGCAACGCTAAAAGCACCGCCATCTCTAGGACATTGATGTGCAACAAGGTCTCTGAGTGTGTCCACGTGCCTTGGACAGTTCTGCCCATGCAATGTCCCCCCCACCCGAGGCGAGAAGTGTCAGTGGTCACCGTGGCTTGGGGTGGGGTCATAGAAAAGGGGCACCCTTCCCGGAGATCCGAGGATTGGATCCACCAGAGTAGGGACCTCTTGCAAGCATTGCTGAGGGGGATAGCCGTACTTAGTGGATGTTGCAAGATGGACCACTGGACCTGCAATGTCCATTGCAGGACCCTCATGTTCAGACGAGCCAATGGTGAAAGACTGATGGCAGCCGCCATGGAACCTAGTGCCCACAGGACCAATTCCGCTGGGGGGGCCGGGGATTGTAATAGAGCCATCACATGGAATGTCAAAGTTCGAAGCCTGTCCGGAGTTGGGAAGGCCCTCAACAGGTTTGTATCTAGCCTGGCCCCTATGAAATCTAAGGTCTGAGTTGGCTGAAGGGAGGATTTCTTGAGATTGATAGAAATTCCCAGATGAGAGGCTAAGTGAAGGAAGTAATTCCTGGCTGAACAGAGTAGATGCCTGGTGGGGGCGGTGAGGAGCCAGTCGTCTAGGTACGGAAAGACCTGTATTCCCTGAAGCCTCAGGTGGGCCGCTACAACTGCCATCACTTTGGTGAACACCCTGGGGGCTGTGGTGAGACCAAAGGGAAGGAACCCTGAACTGATAGTGACTGGCTCCCAGCCGGAAGCAGAGAAACCTCCTAGATCGTCTGTCCATCAAAATGTGGTAGTACGCATCCTTGAGGTCTATAGAGAACATCCAGTCGTTCTCCTGTAGGAGTGGGAGAATGGATTGAATGGTGACCATCCAGAATTTTTCTTTGGCGACCGCTAGGTTCAGGGACAGGTCGAGGATTGGTCTTAAGTCCCCCGTCTTTTTTGGCACCAAAAAGAACCTGGAGTAGAAGCCTGATCCAGACTGGTCTTTTGGGACGGGCTGGATTGCTCTTTTTTCTAGCAGCTGCTTTATTTCTGCGGCTGCTGCCTCCCTTTGATTGGGTGGGACATCGGGGAGGCTCCGGGGTCTGAGAGGAAGATTCAGAAAAGGGATAGTGTAACCTCTGGATATGATTCGAAGCACCCAGCGATCCGTTGTAATGGACTCCAAACTGCTAGGTGCCTCGAGAAGTGCCCCCCGACTGCCTCCAGAGTGGAGCAGCCGGGTAACCCCTCAGGGTTGCTGTGCGGACCGATCCGAAAAAGGAAATTCTTCGGTCCCCCTCTGCCTCTGGGCCGGCATCTACCCTGTCCTCCTCTGCCTCTGAAGGACGAGGGGTCCGGAGCGAAACGGGACTGTTGAGATTTCCGGAACCACATCTTTTGTCCCCTTTGGTTCCTGGAGAAGGACCTCTGGGGAGCCGAGAAGCGGATCCCGATGGCAGACGTCTTCCCGTCTTTCTCACTCTGGACCAGCGTGTCGCGGATGGTCTTGCCAAATAGAGAAGAGCCGTCAAAAGGGGCATTTGTGAAGGACGCCTTGAAGGTTCCGCAAAGTCGCAGAGGCGGAGCCAAGCATGCCGCCGTAAGACAATGCCCGCTCCGCTAGCTCTAGCGGCTCCTTCCATGGCATGGGAAAGGAGACGCGCAGATGTGATCGAAATGGACTTAAGTATTCTCAGCCCGAATGGCCACTCATCTTCGGCGGACATGGACGCTGGGGGCGACCCTGCGTATTCTTTGATGAGATCCCGCTGGAGTCGTATCACATGTGCCATGTAGATCAGCGACCTTACAGAGAAGGTGGCTGAAGAAAACATCCGCTTCCCTATGTGGTCCATCGTCCGAGACTCCTTGTCATGAGGATGGACCGAGGATCTCTCCTGGGCCAGTTCCTTCTTGGTGGCAGCCGCCAACAACATGGCATCTACTGGGGCACCCTTGCTACAAACTGTCCTATCTGTGGGTGGACTAAGAATTTTGTCAGGACTCTTTGGTATGGGCTCCACAGTGTCTGGTTCCTTCCATGCCCTGGTAGTGATCAGATCTACCAGGGGATCAGCGGGAGGGGACACCCAGGAGGTAGATGGGCCTGCGTCAAACGCCTCCAGAAACACAGACTCATCGGAGGAAGGCTTTTGGGCTGACCACCCCCTCTAATACGAAGCATTTCCATAATGTCTCCGGAGACGTCCTTGGGGGGGGGGTGACCTTGGGGAACCTTCCCCTTCCTCTAAGTATGTGTCCTCTGTCAGTGACTCAGGTGAGTCCAAGTGCCTCCTCTTGCGCTTACGTTTGTGAGGAACCTCCTCGGGGGGGGGCTGTCCGAGGATGCCTCACCAACCACATCCTGTTCCTCTAAGGGAACCATCTGGGACGTAGGCGCAGGCTGACCCTGGGGCTGGTTGATGGAAGGTAGGCCCTTCTGAGAGGGAGTGATGGGTGGAACCGCAGCAGGAGCCTGGGGCCTCGAGTCCCTCGACAAGACCCTCTCCACAACATCGAACGCTGAAGGAGAAAGTACAGTTTTGTACCTACCATAAATGTAGATGTTCGAGTGCTAATACAGCTGCAGTAATCACAGATGGGTTTTCAGCCGTCAGGCGGTCCCTCGGTCGGCCGAATTCCAAAGTCTTGGTCCGCGCCGGGTTGTCGCCGCTACTCTTCTGACGTCAGTGAGGCCAGAGTATATAAGACACAGCCGACGCCATGTTCTTCAGTCTTTCTTGCCCCAGATGTCTGGTGCCCCCAAAAGGAAGGCAATACATAAATAATGCTTATCTACATATACAAGCAATGCAATATAAACCAAAATCAGTGGAAGCAAGCAAATAAAACATAGCAGGATAACCCAGTCAGGTAGTATGAAGAGGTTGTTAGGCCCCATGCCTTTACCAAGAGGGGAAGGAGGGAGGGAAACCTGTACTGCAGCTGTATTAGCACTCTAACATCTACATTTATGGTAGGTACAAAACTGTACTATGTTCATCGTGCATACAGCTGCAGTAATCACAGATGGGCAGAGTCCCAAAGCTATGCATAGGGTGGTAGGTACTAGGAGGAACTGGGTTGAGCCAGAATGCCCTGCAAAACAGCAGTGGCAAAGCCTGCTCTTGTTCTGGAATATAAAGGCAGGTGGTAGTGTTTTGTGAAGGTATGTACAGAACTCCAAGTGGCTGCCTCCAAAATATCCTTGGTAGGAACTCCTCTGAGGAAGGCTGTAGAGGTAGCTGTGGCCCTGGTGGAGTGTGATCTGATACCTGTAGGAACAGATTTCCCATGATAGGAATAACAAAACCGTATGCAGTGGCCAATCCACTTGGAAATAGTCTGTTTTGTAACTGGTTTCCCTTGAGCCCCTACAGCATAGGACACAAAAAGTTGTTCTGATTTTCTGAAGGACTTTGTTCTGTCCAAATAATAACGTAGCTGCCTATGGATGTCTAAAGAGTGTAGCAGCCTTTCCCCTTTGTTTTGAGGATTGGGATAAAAGGTAGGGAGTTGTATCGCTTTATTTAAGGCTACCCTGGATAGCCCTTTTGGCATAAATGATGGGTTGGTGAAGGAAACCCTGTCCTGATGGAAAATGAGGAAGGGCTGCACGCCATGAGGGCCTGTAGTTCAGAAACCCTACGAGCTGAAGTGATGGCCAGAAGGAAGGCTGTTTTCCAGGACAAATATTGCAAATCTGTTGAGGCAGCTGGTTCAAAAGGAGGCGATGTTAATTTTTCTAGTATGTAATTAAGGTCCCAGGCTGGTATTGGTTGCTTCCTTGGAGGTCTTATATTCTTAGCCCCTCTGAGGAACTGTCGTAAGAGTGGGTGAGAAAATAAAGGGGATCCGTGTTGAATTCTGCAGAAATGGCTGAGGCATGTATTTTTATGGAGGAGAAGGAAAGTCCACTGTTCAGCAGCTCAGCTAGATACTGTAATACCTGAGGCAAGTTCAGTTTTCTAGGGTCCTGGCCTCTTTCCTCATTCCAAGAGCAAAACCGCTTCCATTTTGGAGTAAGCTTTTCTAGTAGATGGCCTTCTGGCCTCCAAAATGACATCCTGCACCTCCTTGAAGAGTAGGGTCTGTTGTGGTGTTGAGGAATTTTCCATGCAGCGAGATTGAGTGTTTTCAGCTGACTGTGAAGAGTTTTGTAGCTGTGCTGAGTCAGCAGAAGAGGCATTAGAGGCAGGGACCAGGGAGGAGTATGTGTTAGGCTCCTCAGGAGTGGATACCAGTGTTGCCTTGGCCAATCTGGAGCAATCAGTATCATCCTCGGTTTGTCTGTTCTTGCTTTCAAAAGCACCTTGGGCAGAAGAGGCAGAGGTGGGAATGTAAACTGTCCATGCTGTCCAACTGAATGAAAGGGCGTCCACTCTCCAGGCCTTTGGATGAAAGGTCCTTGAACAAAACTTTTCCAATTGATAATTCCTGTGGAAGGCAAAAAGATCTATGTCTGGCCTCCCCCACGCTTGGATTATTTCTGTAAACACCTGAGGATGTAACTTCCATTCGTGTGGATCTGTCATATTTCTGCTTAGATTGTCTGCCAGTGTGTTTTCCAATCCTGGCAAGTACTGTGCTTGAAGTTCGATTTGTCTTTCCAGAGCCAAGTTCCAAAGAGTCATGGCTAGTCTGCACAAGGGGTATGAATGTGTTCCTCCTTGTTTGTTTATGTACCACATTACTGTGGTGTTGTCTGTTCTCATCAGTAATTGTCCTGATGCAGGAAGTCCTTGAAAGCTGTAATTGCATTTATTACTGCTAGCAATTCTTATTGATTGATGTTAAGGTGCTTTTCCTTTTGTGACCATCTGCCCTGAATGCACCTGTCCTTCATGTGCGCCCCCCAGGCAGAATCTGAGGCGTCTGTGGTTATGACTTGTTTTGCTTGAGGCTTGCAGAATGGAAGGCCTGTGTTTACTTGACATGCTTTGGCCCACCATAGAAATTCCTTTTGCAAACATGGAATTATTGGTATAATTGTTTCAAACTGTGACTGTGTTGAGACCATAGATTTTTAGGTACCATTGAAGTTTCCTCATATGCAGCTTTGCACATGGGATTAGAAGAATGCAAGATGCCATGAATCCCAGAGCCTGCAGGATTTTCCTTGCAGTAAGCCTGGTACTTTTGCTAGTATTTTGAAGTACTGAGATAGTTGCCCTGTTTTTCTGGCGTAAGATATGCCATCTGGGTGTTTGTGTCCAAGTTGGCACCCAGGAAGGTTATTTTCTGAGATGGTGTTAGCCTTGATTTCTCTTTGTTGATTGTATATCCCAGAGAAAGCAGTAACCGTGTCACATATGCCAGATGTTCCAGAAGTATGTGTTTGCTGTCCGCTTGGATCAGGCAGTCGTCCAGATAAGGGTAAATTTGTATCCCTTGAAGTCTGCAGTAGGCAATCACTGATGCCAGGCACTTTGTGAATACTCTGGGCAGTAGATAAGCCAAAGGGTAATGCAGAGAATTGATAGTGGATTGAACCTGCAAGAAATCTGAGGTATCTTCTGCAGCTTTGTCTGATTGGGACATGCAGGTATGCCTCCTTGAGGTCCAATGTTACCAGCCAAAACTCCTTGCCCAGCATGGGAAGAAGTTGCTGTAATGTGAGCATCTTGAATTTTGGCACGAGCAGAAATGTGTTTAGGATGGATAAGTCCAAAATGGGTCTCCAGTCTTCCTTTCCTTGGTACCAGAAAAGTCTTGAATAAAAACCTTGACCTTGTTGGTGCGTAGGTACCTTTTGAATAGCTCTCATGTTTATGAGCTTTGAAATTTGCAGTTGTGCCTCTGCCCTTTGATTTTGTGGCAGGTTTGGCATGCCTCTTAATTTTGGAAGAGTGTGAAATTGAAATTTGTAGCCTCTGTTTATAATGTCCAGTATCTATTTGTCTGTTGTGACAATATGCCAATTGCTTGCAAATAATGCTAGTTTCCCTCCCAAAGGTGCTGCCAGCTGAGACCTGCTTGGCATGGAAATGAGGGAGTCATTGGGTTTGCTTCCTGTATTGTTGTGCACTGTCTTCACCACCTCTTGGTGCTGGAGTTTGCCATTGTCTGCCTCTATATGATCCTTGTGATTGCCCTCTGCCCCTTGTGCGTCTGTATCTACCTCTTTGGGGCTTGTCAGTGGCTGGAAAGGACCAGTTTTTGAAGGCCAATTTCTGCTAAAACGTGGTGGTTGGACCTGTAAGAAAGCTTTGACAGTTTGCATAGATTTGGCTTTTTCTTCCATTTTCCATAGTATCTCCTCAGCATTAGTACCAAATAGTACATCCTTTTGTAAAGGAGCATCTAGAAGTTTAGCTTTCATGATCAGGCAAATTTTGTTCCTAAGCCAGGCATGTCTGCGAATGACTGATCCTGTAGCAGCCGCTCTACTGGAGGCCTCTAGGGCATCATAACCACATTGTAAGGTGTGTTTACCCACTTGCTCTGCACTATGCATCATATCCTGTAACTCTTTTAAATCTGGTTGTTCAGGTTGAGACATTTTGTTCCTTAATTGTGATAACAGGTACTGTTGATATTTAATCATATGAAACTGACAGTTTAAGGCCCTCATGGCTAGGGTGGCCGAGGTATATACCTTTTTACCCCACCTTTCTAAAGATCTGGATTCCCTTTCTGCAGGAAGTGGATTCTTGTCAGTGGAGGCCTTCAATCCCTTGGGGCCTTGTGAAATGGTTTCAGGGTCAGCATTATGGCTTTTGAAGAGAAATTGGTGAGAGCTGGATACTCTGTAATACCTATCAGGTTTGACTGGTGCAGGAGGCAGAGAATCAGGGTTAAGACAAGCCTCCGAATAGACATCATCCAGTATGTCCAAAACCGGGGGTATAGCCAGAGGTCTGTGTTGAGGTAACCAAAGAAATTCCCCAAGTCTTTTCTTGAAATCTGAAAAGTCTTGGCCTTCCCAATGGAAGTGTTCCCTCAAAGTGTGCAAGGTTTCCCCAAAGGAAAAATCCTCAGGAGGGGATACCGAAGGAATGGACTGTTCTGCATCTGAATCCTCAAAAGGAGAATAAGAGTGTACCTCTGCATCAGAATGTTCTGATAAAATGGATCCCTGATCAGAAGAGGGAGAATCTTCCTCCACTCTGGGTCTCTTGTCAGGAGGGGGATGAGAACCTGATAAGAGTAATTAAATCCTCAGCCATTTTTAGCATATGTTTTTTAGGCATGGGTCCTGAAAATGGGCCCTGTGCAACAGGCCTCGTGGGATGCCTGGCTGCTTTGGATTTAGTAAAGGCCTTAATTGAAAAAGAAGATGAGGGCCTAAATACACCATGGGTGGAGGTGGACCTGTCCACATTAGTAGGCTCTACATTAGCAGGGGCTTCGTAGTAGTCTGGGAAAGGGCCGAGGACCCAGCGGTCTCGGTACAGAAGACACCGCCAAAGGAGTGTCGGTAGTCAGGGACTGCAAAGGCCTCGCTGAGAACCGGACCACGTGTAGCCTGTTTTGGCGTGGTCGGCGGGGACCGGACCTCGCGGTCGGTCCTTTTCCTTGCTTTTTGGACAAAACGGTAGTCGGAGTGTCCGGCGACATTTTATAATCAAAAGCTTTACCAAAGTAGTGTTGGTGAACTCACCAACGCTAATAGTGCTTATTGAAGGTAGCGAAAGCGTTTACAGCCCGAGACGTCGTGGTCTGGGCCCAAACAAGGTATGCAGAGGGAATGGAAACCCTTATGCGGTATTTGCTTCCCACAAGAAATACAATTATTAACTTTTTCTAACATCGGTCTGAGGCAAGAAAAGTTTCCCCAACGGGGTACTTTGCTTTAATGAAGACTTCGGTTTCCAATTTTTTCGTAATTCAGGAGCTGGCCGACCGGCACTTGCGAACTGCTTCTACTTCGGGCACCGCGCAGCAAAAAAGACTTAAGAACATGGCGTCGGCTGTGTCTTATATACTCTGGCCTCACTGACGTCAGAAGAGTAAGCGACGACAACCGACGCCGGACCAAGACTTTGGAATTCGGCCGACCGAGGGACCGCCTGACGGTTGAAAACCCATCTGTGATTACTGCAGCTGTATGCACGATGAACATCTGCTCTCTCTAAGCTCCGAGAGCAGCCCCTTCGGATCCAAGGTGTGTACCAGAGCCGGCGCCGATGCAGTCGGATTCGAAGGGCCAGTGTGCTCCGACCGAGAAGGAGCCGAAGACACACTAACACCTCCGGATCTGAAGCTCAGCTCACGGCTCCTAGAGCTCGGATCCGAAAAGGGACCCAACAAGCTCGAGGGTGCAGTTGGAGCCGAAGAAGGGTGTACCATCAGCGCCGAGCCTCCCCCGGTTCCGATGCTGCCTGGATCCGATGTCTCCAAACCCCGGAAGTGGGTCGGAGAAGGAGCAATCGGGGCAAAAAAGGGGGACGAGCCCCCCCCCCCCCGGAGTGGGGGAGGCAGGATCACTCCCATCTGCAGTTGGGCCTGGAGAAACCTACGCATCATCCGGTCCATATCTGCATCTGATAAGCTTCTTGTTGATCTTGACGAGGCCACCGAGGCAGGCCTGGAGTGATGCCTCGAAGACCTTGAAGGTGACAGGGTCTCCTCCTCCTCCGGCCCCAGAGAAAAACAGGGTGAATGGAGCCGGGAAGGAGAAGGCCCGGAGGCCCTAGAAGAGACTAGCTGCTTCGCTGGCGGAGCCGAAGAGGAAGCTTCGGCTCACCGCTTGTGGTGCCTGTCCTTTTTTCTCTCCCTCCTAGATTCCCTCTCCTCCTGAGCCTCGGTTGGGAGGGTGAGTCCCGGCCAGGGGAGCAGGGATGAAAGGCGGCACCGTTGCTGTAGCAGCCGGTGCCGCCGAGGAAGAAGAGGATGAAGCAGAGTCCGGGGGCAGAAGTCCCGCCAGAATCAACTTCGACCTCCTATCCCACAAAGCCCTGGAGTTGAAGGCTGCACAAATTGTGCAGCCCGAAGAAAGATGATCAACCCCAAGGCAGATAACACACCGAGTGTGGCCATCCGCCGGGGATAGCTTATGGCCACACTCGGTGCATTTAGAAAAGAAAGTTTTAGGGGCCTCGGCCATAGTTGTAAAAAGGGCCTAACCCAAACACACCTTCACACACACACGGGAAGAGGGAGACTAGAGTAACTGAATATATATATAAAGTTTTAGCAACAAAAATTAGCTAAATCAACTACAAAAGGGAACAACACTCACTCGTTAACCATTAAACTAAAAACTAGGTAAAAAACAGAGGAATTTGTCTTCAAAAACTCACAAAACCCTCGCCTGGAACTCGTTCTAGGTGCTTGAATAAGCCACGGCAAACGAGATCTGAGGACAGAGAAGGATGGCGGGGGTTATGGGTAAGAGGGAGGAGCTTGCAGCTCGGATCTTAGCTGAATAAGACTGCTGGCTCGGATCCGATACCCACAGGTTGATGAACAAATGAAGTTAACTACTTCAGATGACAAGTTTAGGCACGAAGCCCTTCAGAGCTTTCCTGCTAGCAGAGAGGGAGGCTGAGCCCTGAAAGGGCAAAGCTAGGAACAAAAAAATAAAATTTCCACACCCTGGTATACATTTAAAAAATAAAAAAAAACAAGGGGGGAAGGGAAGTAGAGGCTACTGTAGCAGTGATCATTCAAACATCTACTGTTATGGTGAGTTTCACTACTATACTAGTGCTATGCTCATCATATTGAGCACTGCTGCAGTATAGAGAATGGGCCTAGCAAAGCTTTATCTGGACCTAGAGAAGGAATTAAGCTTGTAGTGCTTCGTAAAGGTAAGTACATAGGAACAAACAGCAGCTTCTAGAATACTTCTAAAATCCAACCCTTTCAAAAAAGCTATACTTGAAGCCAAGGCTCTAGTGCAGTAGGCCATGACCTTGCCTGGAATAATTTTGTTGTGGTGAGTGTAACAAAATTTAATAGCCTTAGACAAACAGTTGGAAATAGTCTGTTTTGACAAAGGTTTCCCCTTCTTACTTACACAAGAAATAAACAATTGATCTGAAGATATGAAATATTTAGTCCCGTCAAGATAGCACCAGAGTTCTCTGTGGATATCCAAGGGATGGAGTATCCTTTCTCCCTCATTTTTTTTGTTCAGGAAAGAAAACGGGGAGATGGATAGTTTGTTTTAAAGTAAACTCAGATGCCATTTTAGGCATCAAAGGAGGATTAGTTCTCAAAGAAACCCTGCCCCTATGGAAAAATGAGATGGGGTTGACTCACCATAACAGCTTGCAACTCCGATATCACTCTTACAGAGATCAGAGCAATCAGTAAAATTGTTTTCCATATTAAGAACCTCAAGGTAACCAGATTAGCTGGTTCAAAGGAGGCAAGTGTTAGCTTCTACAGCACAAAATTAAGATAGCAAGGAGGGGCCACCCATTTTCTTGGAAAACCTTTTAAAGCAAAACCTCTTTCAAGAGCATTTTGACACGAGACTGCATTGAAAGAGGATCCATGGGCAAACATGCTGAAATGGCTAATGAATGAGCCTTGACAGAGAAATAAGAAAGGCCATAGGCTAGCAAACCACACAAATACTGTAGAACTAGAGAACAACTAGCCCCAAATGGGAGCTGGTTATGTTGATGGAACAAAACCAAAAAACCTTTTCTGTTTGCCAATATACGCATTTTTAATAGCAGGCTTTCTTGTCTCCATTAGTACCCACTGCATGCCCTCAGTAAACAGGTGTCTTAATTCATTTTAGACACCATCATCCAGTGATTGATGTCGGAGTATATCAAACACCCCTGTTCTTGTGCGAGAAGGTCCTGTCTGTGAGGAAGATTGCAGTATTTGCCCCTGGCCACTTCTAATAGAAGGGAGAAAGTACAGTAGTGTACACTTACCATAAATATAGATGTTCGAATGTATTCACTGTTGCAGTCATCATATTTTGGTCATCCCTGCCAAGGTAGCCCTCGGCCGGCCCAAATACCAGAGACTTGGTATTTCTGCGCCAGTTGCTGTTGCTTCAGGACTGACGTCAGGTTGTCACTAGTATAAAGCAAGGCAGGCAACCTCATTACATCAGTATTTCTTGCCCTAACCTGTCAGGATCCCCCAAGTAGGAGCTAGGTTATGGTGGATGAACCCCACCAGTAGAAAGTGAATACCAATATGTCTCTAGTAAGAAATGAGAAGAAAGGGGGATGGAGGGAGGGAAACCAGGACTGCAATAGTGAATACACTCGAACATCTATATTTATGGTAAGTGTACACAACTGTACTATGTTCTTCGTGTTTCACTGTAGCAGTCATCACATTTGGGTTGATTCCCAAAGCAGAAGAAATAGGTGGAAGCAGTCAAAGAAACTAGGGGCTGGCTAGGATGCCCTGCAAGACTGCAGAGGCAAACCCTGCCCTAGTTTAGGAGGAGAGGGGCAGGTGGTAATGCTTGGTAAAAGTGTGAACAGATGTCCAGGTGCCAGCCTCCAGGATTTCCCTGGTGGGGACGCCTCTGAGGAAAGCTGCAGAGGTGGAGGCTGCTCTGGTGGAGTGTGTCCTGACCCCCATGGGGGAGGCTTTCCATGTTGTTTGTAGCAGAAACGGATGCAGTGTGATATTCATTTGGAGATGGCTTTGCCTTCTGCCCCTGTAGCAAAGCTAACCAGCAATTGATCTGACTTTCTGAAGGATTTAGTCCTGTCTAGATAGAATCTGAGCTGAGTCCTGTCTAGATAGAATCTGAGCTGTCTGTGCACATCTAGAGAGTGCAGAATCCTTTCCCCTTTGTTCTGGGGATTAGGAAAAAGGTGGGCAAATGAATTGGTTGGCTGAGAGCCACACTGGACACCAGCTTGGGCATGAAGGATGGGTTAGTTCTGAGGGATACCCTGTCAGCATGGAAAATGATGAAGGGTTCCACAGCCATGACAGCTTGCAGCTCAGAGACTCTTCTGGCTGAAGTGATGGCCAAAAGGAATGCTGTCTTCCAGGAGAGAAATTTTAGCTCTGCAGAAGAAGCTGTCTCGAAAGGGGGCAGGGTGAGCTTTTCCAATACAAAGTTAAGGTCCCAAGCTGGTGTCTGTGCCCTTCTGGGGGGTCTCAAGTTGCTAGCCCCTCTGAGGAACTGTCTGATCAAAGGGTGTGAGAAAAGGGGCTGCTCAGTGGGGAAATCAGCAGAAATAGCAGAAGCATGAATTTATATAGAGGAGAAAGAGAGTTTACTGTGTAGTAGGTCAGCTAAGTAGTCCAGGATGAGAAGGAGGGAGGGCTGTGCCATATTGGCTCCCTTAGTCTGGATCCAGATGCAGAACCTTTTCCATTTGTCAGCATAAGACTTTCTGGTGCTAGGGCATCTGGCCTCACGGATAACATCCAGAACCTGTTTTGAGCAGTACCCTGGGGATGAAAGGTAGAGGAGTAAAGGCACAGACTGATAGATGTGAGAGAGCCTGGTAGGAATTGCGCTAACAGGTTTAGTTGCATGGCAAAGGCTCAGAAAGGGTCATGGCCAGCCTGCATAGAGGCTAGGAGTGTGCCCCTCCCTGCTTGTTGATATATCCCATCACAGTGGTGTTATCTACTTTGATCAGGCAAGTCCCTGGAGACAGAAGGGGTTTGAAAGCTATCAAGGCGTGCTGGACAGCCATCATCTCTTTTTGGTTGATGTGTACAGGGATTTTCTGCGGGCTCCACTGGCCCCAAGCACAGTCTGATGAGTCTGTGGTGAGGGTCTGGGCGGTGGGGAGAGGGAGTCCCTTGTTGGGGGAGCATGCTGTTGCCCACTAAAGAAAATATTTTCTGAGGCAAGGAACTATAGGTAGTAGAGTTTCCAGGTCTTGAGAGTGTTGACACCAGAGGCTTTTTAGGTACCAATGAAGTTTCCTCATATGCAGTCTGGCATATGGAATGAGTACTATGCAAGAAGCCATGAACACCAGAGCTTGCAGGATCTTCCTTGCAGACAGCTGGGGCCTGGTGGCTAGATGAGAGAAGTAGGCTGTCAGGAAAATTTGTTGCTCGGGTATAAGGTATGCCATCTGGGATGCTGTGTCCAGGCTTGCTCCCAGGAAGATAATCCTTTGGGTAGGCACCTGTTTGGATTTCTTTTCGTTGATTGTGTACCATAGGGAGGTTAATAGGGTCTTTACAAAGGCCAATTGCTTGAGCAGCTTTTCCTGGCTGTCTGCCTGAATAAGGCAGTCTAATTATGGGTAAATCTGAATATTTCTTTGTCTGCAAAAGGCAATGACCGGAGCCAGACATTTTGTGAAAACTCTGAGAGCAGTAGATAAGCCAAAGGGAAGTGCAGAAAACTGAAAGTGTTGAGATCCTGCCCTGAAACGGAGAGATTTCCTGCATGATTACCCGATAGGAATGTGGAGGTAGGCCTCTTTTAGATCTAGGGTTGCTAGCCAAGCGTCCTTGCACAGCATGGGTAGCAGCTGCTGGAGGGTGAGCATTTTGAATTTTGGGATCACCAGGAAGGTGCTTAGAATTGATAGATCGAGGATGGGGCACCAGGTGCCCTCCTTTCTGAGCACCAGAAAAAGTCTGAAGTAGAAAACTTGGCCCATCTGTTCTGCAGGAACGTGCTCTACTGTCCTCAGAAAGAGCAGGGAAAGGATTTGCTTTTGAGCCTCTGCCCACTGGTTTGGTGGCAGATCTGGGAACCCTTTTGGGGTTGAAAGGGTGTGGAAGGAAAATTTGTATCCCTGAGACACTATGTTCAGAACTCAGTGGTCATTGGTAATGGTTGCCCAGGTGCTTGCGTGAAAGAAGAGTTTTCCTCCTGGGGGTAACTGAAGGTGGGCAGAGGGAAGGAGAGGAGAGTCATTGTGAGTTCTTACCATAAGGGGGTGGCTTAAACTCCCTGGTTTTGAAGTGGAGGTAGTCCACTGCTTAGATCTCTGCATTCCCTGTGGCTGCTGTCTGGGGGGGGGGGCTGGTTCCCCGGGGCCTAGGCTGGACTGGCTTAGTGGGAGCAGGAAAGGACCAGTGTTTGGAGGGATAATGCCTGCTGAACCTGGGTTGCTGGAACTACAAGAAATCCTTAACTGTGTGCATAGATTTTGCTTTTTCTTCCATCCTTTTTAAGACCACTTCTGCCTTAGTGCCAAATAAGTTATCTTTGTGCAAGGGGGCATCCAACAATTTAGATTTGACATAGTCTGGCAGGGGCTTTTCCTTAAGCCATGTATGCCTTCTAATGACAGATCCAGTGACTGCTGTCCTGCAAGAAGCTTCTAGGGCATCAAAACCACAGTGCAAGGTGTGTTTAGTTGCTTGACTTGCAGAATGCATTAACTCTTGTAATTCTTTAGATTCTGCCCAAGCAGGAAAGGAAGACATTTTTTGTTTCAGGAGTTTCAGGGTATGTTGCTGAAATTTCAGCATACAAAACTAACAATTTAGTGCCCCGATAGCAAGAGTAGCTGAGGTGTATACTTTTTTACCCCATCTGTCTAGTGCTTGGGAATCCCTAACTGAGGGGGCAGGATTCTTAGCAGAGGTTGCTTTAATTCCTTTAGGTCCTTGAGAAATTAAATCAGGGCCAGCAGTAGGATTTTTAAAAAGAAATTTGTGAGTCAGGGACTCTGTAATACTGGTCTGTTTTTCTGGGTGCAGGAGGGTGGATGTCAGGAGTCAAGCTGGATTCCTGGAAAACATCCTCCACAACATCCAAGACTGGGGGGGTGGCGAGGGGTCTGTGTTGTGGAAGATCTAAGAATTCCCCAAGTCTCTTTTTAGACTGTGGGTAGTCCTGACTCTCCCATTGGAAATACTCCCTTACGGTATGCAGGATTTTCCCAAAGGAAAAATCCTCTGGGGGAGGGTGAAGGAATGTAATCCTCTGCATCAGAATCCTCATAAGTAGAGAGCAGTTGCATGTCTTCATATTCAGATGCATCAGTCATCTGACTCTTGTTCAGACAAAACTACAAAGGACAGAGCTCTTTTCCTTTTGGAGGCAGTAGCTTGGCTTCCCCTGATCAGCATGATAAGGTCTTCTACCATTGTAAGCATTTGAGAAAGAGGCAAGGAAGCAGGTGCCTGATAGTGGGTCGTCGGTTTTTTGGGTGTGGTTCGTACCCTGGGCCTTAGAAACTCTGTCATTTTTGAAAGAACGGTAGTCGCAAAAGACAACATCTGTTTGTGTCAAGATTCGGCAGTGCGAAGGACTTCCTTGGAAGCCGGTGCCTACTCAGCAGCTCCGGACCCATCCAAGGTAGAGACGACTGCAGGATCCTTAGTCGAAGAAGAGTTTTGCAGCACACCGGACTCCAAAAGGGTCTCGGTAGCAGCCTGTGAAACAGAAACGGGCATCAGGGGCTGCGAAAGCACCTCACTGAGGACTGGAGAACTGACTACTAGCTTAACGGAAGCGTCATCGGTAAATTTGGACCTGTGTGGTCTCGGTCTTTATCTTTACGTTTTTTCTGAAGATCTGCTGTTGGATGGCTTACCGAAGCCATATCGGAATTAGAGGACTGTAAGCAAAAATATCTGGCTACAAGGGCCCGATGACGGATAGTTCTGGTGTTGAACAAAGCACAGAAGCAACAACAGGGGACATCGTGGTCTGGGCCTTAACAAGTGACACAGTAAGAATGGAAGTCTCGGTGTGGTATGTGCTTTCCACGGGTGGGACAATTATTAACTTTTCTGACATCTGTTAGTGCAAGAAAAAAGGATCCCCAACAGGGTACATGGCTTTAGAAGACTTCAAACTTCAATTCGGTAGACGAAACTCAGGTAGTGGCCAACCAACACTCGTGCAAACTGCTTCTGCTTTGGGCTCCATGGCAAGAAAGACTGAAGTAATGGCGTCGGCTGTCTTACTTTATACTACTGATGACCTGACGTCAGTCCTGAAGTGACCGCAACCGACGCAGAAATACCAAGTCTCTGGTATTCGGGACGGCCGAGGGCTACCCTGGCAGGGATAACCCAAATGTAATGACTGCAACAGTGAAACACGATCATCCACAGTTGCCTGGGCCAGAAGGGAGTCACCACAAAGACCTCTGGGGATCCCTTCTGAAGATTCAGAAATATGCTGGATATTAGTGGAAAATGTAAGAAAGCATTAAGGAACATTCCTGCTTAAGGAAAAGATATAAATCTTCCAGGCCTTCTTGCATAGTCTCGTGGAAAGTACAGTTGTGTACACTTACCATAAATGTAGATGTTCAAGTGTATTCACTGTTGCAGTCATCACATTTGGGTTATCCCTGCCAGGGTAGCCTACCC